>NC_071285.1:34178205-34429305 GCF_943735745.2 Anopheles bellator
CAACCCACAATATAATATCACAGAGTATTTAAAATTACGGAAAGACTGTAAGGAAAGCCACTGTCACTGAGAGTAAGTGAGTTAAACCTATGTTGGGGAATTTGGTACCGTTCGTTGGTTCGTTGGAAAACAAAGTTCGACAACGAAGCGACAAAGTTCGTAAACCACGGCTCTGTCTCTATTCCAATCCAAGCACACACGGCCGCAGTGGAAAACCACGCATTGTGTATATGAGGGCCACGTTACAATTTCTCAAACACTCTGCGTAAGAAAAACACTGCCAAATTACACCACAGGACGCAGACAGTTTTCCGGCAAAACGTCCACTTTTCACCAGAGATCAAACACAAACTGAGCAAAGCGCCCTCTGGTTACTGTGTATTAGTGAAAGAGAGCGAGAGACGGCAAACGACAACGCACAGTTCGAAGAAAAGAGTAGGCTGTTGAAAATGGTCGGCGCTAAAGAGATCCAAGCATCGGGAGAGAGCATTCGAATACGGCAAGGATACGAGCGAGTGGATGCGCTCTCTCATATCGAGTCCCAACTCTCAGAGCCTGGTGGACTGATAACGAACATGCGCTTTTCTGGCGGGCAACAAAAAAGGACCTGAAAGAATGTGTTTTAGAGCAGGATCTGAGCGCGAACGAGGCCTTTGGGTTTCGAGCAGAACAAGCGATCCGTACGGAGCGCCCATGGGATTCGTCGCGATGGTGGTGGTGGTGGTGTGTAACTAAAAGAATGCAACCCGAGAGGAGAGCAGGGCAAGAATTTCGCTTTCCTTCCACCAAAAGCATTCCATCGGTGATTCGACGTTGCGCCGTTCGTGGCGTTTACCGGCTATAAACTGGTGGTAATTAGGAACCTCGCTCTGCTACTCACCTTTTCGAGACGATTTTCACCACCTCCCTCCTCGCTGCCTGGCCTCTTAGGACCACTTTACCCCATCGTGGAGATCTGCGAAGGAGAAAGCCAACAATTTCTTGTTAAACGCGTTTGCCGTACAGCGAAAACCGAAAAGACAGATTTATCAGATTGTTTCGTGCAAAACATTGCGCGCGCCCATGGCGACATAGCGATGGCGAGTTATCATCTGTCGTGCGTCCTGGCGGCTGCCGGAGAACACCGGAAGACGCGCGCCAGACCTCTCGCCATCGGAACGTGCTCGTGTGAAGGACGACGACGGGTTCGCTTGGGTTTGCTGCTGCCGGCGCCTGCGTCCTAACGCCCACGCCAGCGCGGAAATGCCAGAAGTTGTGAGGTCGAGTGTGAAACTGTTGCCAGCCACCAAGCGGATGTGCTGTAAGGTCCGGTTTTTGGAGACAGGAAGTACCACCACAGCCTACAATATTGGAGGAAAATTGTGCCGACCGTGCCAACCGACCGAACAAGGATGCAGACAAAATGGATCCCCAGAGCGCAACGGAAACGAAGAGGCTGCACTCATAAACTATCGTTCCATTCGACGAGAGGCCACGCGCGGCTTATGTTTTTACAGTTATGCACGCGGCGGTTGGCTCTTGAGGCAAATAATGGGCGGAAGCGCCCGGCAAGGAAGAAGGCAGGACACAACACAACAAAGACTAAAGAAGTTATTAGAGCGATATGCGTGTGTATGCGCTGCTGCATTATTTACATCAAACTGTCTCAAGAGTACAATTTTACGACGCTCTAAAACGATGAACGCTGATTCCCTGAACGGCTTTCTTGGTTTCTTGTGATCGCCTGCTGGGCTGGTGGCATCAGCTTCGAGAGAAGCAATAAAAAACCATTTCACCCATCGTCATAAGAATGGCTCATTTTTTTTGCGAAACCATTTATATTTACTGCCTTCGGCGCACAGTGCGTACCGGTCGAGAGAGCTGATTAACCTATTTACCATTAACACCCAATCGGGGGGGGCCTTTTGCCACGATTTCAGCTTTCCGGCCGGTGATTTTTCAGCTATTCCCGTTTCCCTGTTTTCTCCATCAACCACAGTAGGTGTCAGATCGCAACGCGCATTTGGAGTGCGTTTTCCTTATCGATGTCGTAAAATCATTTAACACGAAAGTAGTAGCCCTTTGATAGAAAAGCCACGAAAAAATCATACAACCCACAATGCGGCACACGTCTGCGTATGCTGCTCAGCGTTTCAACCGTCAATTGTGGCAGTGACGGGAAGTCAAATCTTTTTGACTACAAAACACTGTATTTGCATTTAAATTGGTTTCCTATTTTCACACTTATGCAGATCCGGAACGTTCTCTCACGTAACGAGGCCTCAAAAACGGGATTCAGTTTCGGGATAAGTGAAAGGTGATTATTGGTAAAAAAATGAGTGAATAATGTATGCAACTGGAAAGAAGTGAGTTCCAAGGCCCAAGGAAGAACGAGTCGAAGGTACTACTGTGTGCCGTGAAGGTTGGGTTATTACTTTTTCTAATCGAAATGTGTACATCGAATTTGAAATTCCATCGAGTTTCTATTACCTCCTTAATACCGTACCCACTTCCATAGATTTTGTAATGGAACAACAGTAATGAGTTAGAAAATTGTTTCTTGTTTTCTTATTTCATATAACACGAGTTTCATTTTGTAGTTACATTAGTTATGTTTGGCACATACTAGACTGTTAAGGGAATCAATCTTTGCCGTAGTATTGCACAAAGTTAATATGTTTTTAAGATCTATAATCTAATGTTTAATTAACATTATTTAGTGGAAGCCAAATCAGTTTAAACAGTATGCTCACAAGCCTGAATAAACGAATATTAAGACTTGGTGAACTATTTTTTTGCTAACATATTCCACCAGCGCCCTCAGTATATTTTCCATTGCAGCATTCAGAAGAAAACATTAACCTTACGTACATTCGCTTAAAACATGTTTCTAGGCCGCACTTGCCGCTTGGCGTAATGCAACATGATGATTTGCTTAGAAGCTCTGAAGCCCGCGACCTTTAAGAAAACCGTACTCGGGGGACAATTACTCTGCCACAATTCGCTCGGACCTCACTTGACCAGCTAACTAATATGCTGCCCCCATGCTGACGGCAAGGTGTTGTCGTTGGTAATTAATTTTGCCATAAATCATCGACGGAAACGGTTTTTAATACAACATCATTATGATTCCTCTACAGAAAGAAAACAGTATTATGGGTCGTTTTTCGTTGCTCGTTGCGATGGGTATTCTAATGATCGTGTGGCCTGTTCCGTCATAGGGTAGGTGGTGTAATACAATTTCCCATGCTTACCACGCACCAGGATTAGTATTTTTTCGCCCTACACAGCAAATAGATGCCACCACAAGGGGTTGCTGCCTCAATGGTGGTGTGGCGCGTGGTTTCTTCTTTGGGGTAACTTTGGTATTAGGGGAAGTCGGTCGGAGTCGCGTGCGTCAAAACATTTCCATTTTCATAAGGTGTCAAGTCGAAAAGGCTGTCTGAATCTTGGCCAGCAGTTTTATTAGTGCATGGTTCGACCCCGTTCGTTGACAAGTCAGTCAGCCATTTCCGTCAGTCTGGCGCAGGGGAGCGTCAAAATCGAATAAACTTTTCTTTTCCCTATCTATGTAATTCGTTCGTTGTAACGCGATTCCAAATTCATATGGGGTGTGCCGCGATGTCTTCGGCGAAGTAGATCAAACCCTTAACCCCCGAAGGCGGAAGAATATTGCTGCTCACACTGTCATTCGTGACGTTACTGTTTTTTGTATTTAATGTTTATTCATTGCATTATTATTATTTTCCTCAACTATTTTTTTTTTAAATCTTGCACTGACGTATTATGCATTTTCCCCTTGAACACAACAAACAAACACGAACAAAGACTACCTTAAGGGTTACGCTGCACTGTGTTGGTTTCAAGAATCGTTTTCGGCGAGGGGAGATAATTTGAGCGCAAAACGAGCAACGGAACGTGCTGTGGGGAAAAGAAAGGACAATTGCATAAGTAGGGCCTTTCCAAGTAACCACGGGTTTTCGGAAAGGGCCTAAAAGTGCAAAATGAACGGTTATTTCGGGGGTAACCGACCGCAAGCAAGTGTGAAGTTCTATAAGTAGAGAGGGATCTCGCTCAATCGTCGTCCTTTTCAAGATATTCGTTGCTTAAAAGTCAAAGTAAAACATACTTCACCATGAACAAAGACGATTTGCGGGCAAAACCACGCACAAGGGGGATATGCTTCCTTTCGCAAGAATATTGGCCAAAGGAGTAACTGTCACTTGATGACGATACCTTGCCGTGGGCATCAAGAGGACACTCTTTAATGTTGCAATTTCGTATTAATGGGCGTATGAATAAAAGATGAAAAGCATACCTAGGCCCTAGTGTGTTCACACAGTAGGTTTTGTAACATTTACGGAGCTGCGAAGTGATTTTGAAAGGGGACGTGTTATATGATGCTAATTTATGGTTTTTCATATTCCATCTTCGTAACTCGCCACGTCAAGAACCTTGACCAAAATGCAGCAAACCGATGAGGCCCGCCGACAAGGACGGATATGTTAATAATGAGAATCTTTTTCTAAAAAATGAGGACACTAACAACGCACTCATCAAAACATGTGACATATTGCAGAGGAAGCATGTTGTTTCTGCCAAACAGCCTCTTAACTGCAGATTTAATTCTGCATTAGGGAAAAGAATAAAATATTTGCTGATGACTGAACGAATTTGAAGAAGATTTTTTTGGTGAATTGTCCCAATGAATGAACCAATTTAAAGAAACACATCACCAAACTATCATCAAAAACTTTTCAAAAACAAAAAGTACATTGAATCATTACCGTTAATGCATCGCATATTATTTAATAATTATTTAATAGATTAACATAATATTATCAGAAAATGGATGCACCATTCGAACACTTTCTGTGCTTCACAGTAGCACCGAATCACCTAGTCGGGATTTATTAATGAGCAACACATTTGCCCTTTTGCACTAAATCTATCCTCGGGAAGGGTAACTTATCATCTCTTATCCGTAGTGGTGACTCACTGGGTGGAAGGTGTCGAAAATGATGGCCACTTTTCTGGGCCTCTCGCATTAAACACGGGGGTGCGGGGGTCTATTTCGGCAGGGTAGTTTAATCCAATTTGTTGGGCCTAATAAATGAACTCCACTTATGAAAGGAACTCGTTGGTTTGTGGGCTAGCTGGTAGCACGCCCTGGAAAACTGGATTAAGAAAGGCGTCCCTGATCATTTGTCCGTGCTATGTCCAATGTCGCGGAAAGCATTAACTTTCTGCTTTGTCGCAGACGTCTTGGTCAGCGCGCGACCAACGGCATTGTCTTCAACGAACGGCCGTTACCGTTTTTTGTCTGGTTATTCTTTTTATATTAAATGGAACTCCATTAGTCTCGTGGGCCCGGTTCTGGTTTTGATGTCCACTGGATCTAAAGTTGTGTTATATTGCGGCAAGTTTTTAAAAGAAAAATAACATGGAATATTCGAATATGTTTGGACAATTTTTGGATTTATCTAGCTAGATCTAGATCATTACTACCTTATATTCTATCACGGTATGAAAAAAATCCTTCTCGGGAACAATTTCAATTGAGTTAGCAAAATACGTACTTTTATCCAAGCACAAGACTGCGTAAAACATTTTTATACTAACCACTAAAGTGTACTCAAATCACATAATGCCCACATTATTTGTGCAAAATTATTACCCATCGTAAAAGGGCAATTATTGGAAGGAAGAAAAGGCCGCTACCCATTTACAACCACCTAGGCCGTTTTTGCATAAATGGCCCATTTTTCATCACTAATTGGGATGGATATTTAATTCATGGACCGTATACCAGCAGCTCCTTCCGATATTGGCCGTTCGGTTGGATTCGATAGCCTTCGGTCGTGCCGTGCCATTGCATTTGTCTAGCCTCATTTAGTATCTACGGCAACAAAATATGATTAATGGCACGAACAGTTCGATGAAATTCAATTGTTCATTACGGAAAGCAAAATTTGAACGAAAGTCCCGTCCCGGACATTTTCGGGCGAAGCAAATTTGTTTTACATACTCATCGATACTGTTTAGTTCCAGTCGATGATGGACGATAAAAAGGAGCACTTTTCAGCGAAAAACAAAACGTAAAACAAAAATTTGCTGCTGTGAGAAGAAGCGAAGCACTGGACAGGCTTCCGCGAACCGTTACGATGTACGATAGCAGGCAATTCAATTTGAGCAGCGGTCTTCCTACCGGCCGACCTCAAAATTGGGCTCAATTTGCTGCTAGAGGCATTTCCGTTTTGGGAAAAACGGAGTGCTAACAGGCCTCTGCTCTTTCGAAACAGCATGCAGCACCCTATCAAAACAATAGAATTACTCAAAACGACGATGGTAAAATGAGAAATATTGACAGACACTGGATACATTCGACAGTTGGAGCTAGGACAATTCCGCCAGAAATGCTTGGAGGAAGAAGAATTTCGAGCGAGGGTAGAGCCACAAGATGCTATTTCCCAGAGGATTTTTCGCAACAGTACGGCCTGAATGCAAATTAGCAGTCATCTTCCGGCATAAAGAGAATGTCTAAGAAGCTAGTTGTCAGATCTATTCAGTTCGTGTGGCTTGAAATCTTGAGCAACGTCAAAAGGATTGTTTTGGTATTATAATAACAGTGTGAGAATGACATACGAAATGCTAATAATGCTGCTAATAGGTGATATTATTCGATGTCAATTAAATGATAAACTGACTAGCAAATGTATGGAAAGTGTAAGGCACACTAATTGGCAATTTTCGTAAACTTTTATATTCTTCCATACTTCATTATAAGCTAAATTATAAAACATTTAATAGTGAGTACGCCGCGCTGTGTAATTCTCATGCACGCAGCTCGTTTACCAAAATGGTATCAATAAAACTTAACGAGAAAATTATCATTATACAAGGCCGATCAATGACAGCAGTGCCTAACAATAAACAGTAACACGGTTATCGACCTGTAAAATATAAAACCAAACAATCGAAGTGAATGACAAAATTAACGCTTCTCATTGGTCACACTACGACAACGCACAGTTTCATATCACATCCGGTATATGCTTATTCTGCCTCGCCACGTTTATTGCTCTAATTGTTATACCAAACACATTGCTCTTTGTTATGCCCATGTCGGAATCCGACCGGAAAACGATTCTTCGAAAGACATTCTTGCCTAAGCGCTAAACTTCGCTACTGACGATCATCGATTTTGTTTTATTCTACTCTTAGGAAGCCCGATTCGAAACGAGTTTTGGGCATTCTTGGAAATTTTGTCATCGACCAAGGCTCCCTTGCGGAAGTGCACCATTGTGTTTCATTTTGCTTGGATCATGTGATCGTCGTTACTGCTTACAAAGGAAGACTTTGTAGTGCTGACATCGAAGAAATGCAGGAAACAACTAGTGCCAAACCTAGGCCTCACAAAAAATCCAAACAACGATAAATAAGATGGATAATTACGACTGATATAAATGATTAAAAATATGTTTTTCTTCGAATTACATAATATTAAAACGTGCCTCTACTCACGAGAAACCTTATTGGAAGGTACATTGAGGCAACAACAAGATATTTCGTGTAAAATACGTAGATCATTAACTAAAAAATCAAAATCCCTATGTACGGTATAGCCCAAATCAGGTTCGAGCGAAGCGTAGTAGATCAGTACTGGCGTTATTTTGCGATGTTACCCGGTGGGGCATCAGAACCAAAAGTGGCCACGAGTTCAAAGAGAATTCACTGGTATAGTTTGGGTCACGGTAATGGCGGGGCCGCAGTGTTTGCCTCGAGTAAGCATAAAAGTCGGCTTCAAAAAACTCCAAAACATGCGGGATCGAACGCATAGTCTGGCGTTGGGCTTCAACATGCCGACTGAGGAAAGAGCCAATGGAAACAGAATTCAGTGGTTCGACTGCGAGATGATTCCCACACACGAACCCAATGGGCTGTCTGCCTGGCCCATGCAGGAAATGCTGTAGGTAGAGCAAACCAATATGCCAGCAAAACCAATAGAAGAACGCTACTTAGAAAGCGAGTCTGGCCTGTGGTAATGCTTTTACTCTGCCTGCATCTATCCCCCAAGGGAAGCGACGTGAAGGTGGAGGAGATTTTCTACTATTTCCTGTGCTCAGTTCTCGTCGGTGCAGGAAATTGTTTGAAGGGTTGAAAATTATGTTAATGAGATCTCCAACTTCAGCTCGCCGGTCAACCGTTCCCACAGGGGATTAACATTGGTGCGCTTTGAGGCGCCAAAAAAGTTATGCAGGTTATGCAGATGAGTTTTCAGTGGTGCGAACGCTGTGATGAGAGTTTTAATTTTCATCTGAAGCCTTTTGTTCATCGCTGAAAGTGAAATAATTCTGATGTGCGAAAAGATTCGTTGTGGTACAATCCCCTCGCAGCGTCATTTTCGTTGCATAGCTTTACTATCGCTCTCACATTAATTACTTATTGGACTCGACATCTATTAAAACGCCAAAAAGAACATTAAACCATTAAAACGGATATTAAAAATCGTTCGCCTTCCTTAAACAAACATAAATAATCTTGATGGACACAAAAAATATTTCTTTTTTATCCTTACTGAATAAAAAACATATATTTATTACTAAAGGTGTTTATAACTAATACCTTGAATCGAATAAGCACAATTACCTCGAAGTTGCAGCACCTCGTGGAAACAACTAAATCTCATAACTATGTTTCTTCCGTCATGCTTTGCACTTGACTACTATTATTAATCCACCGACAGATTAAGGCATGGCCATTCACTGCACTTGCACCACTTGCGTGACAAAAAAACTCAATAAATTCCTTTATATGCTCTTCCAGCACACCAACATAAGCTAGGGTTGTCGATGGCATGTGACGGTAACAGAGCTTTAAGTTTGCCGATGTCGATGATGCAGTTATCCATCCATCAGATTCGTAGATAATTTTCCCTTCTGATGCACTCACAATGGTATTACTTTTGTTATGTAACAGCGTAGCATGCACTAAACGTGTTTGCTCAAAGCGTCCGAACACTGCACAAATGCACGTATTACCCACGAGTTTTTCCAGCCCTCTACATAACACAAAAAACCGAACGTAAAGGACACAACTTGCTCCGTGTGTGTTCACTGCGAATCCTGTTCGGCAACTGACGACTGCGAGTCCGGATGGAACATAAAATTGATAACAGCCGGAACAGGCAGACGGGTTCATTCACATACACCCACACATAAAAGGCTGACAGTGGCCACGCACTTCCTTCCACGAATAGATGAATCCGAATGCGGTTTAGGTAGAAACAACACTATGAATGAAATAAGTTAATTGATAGAGCATAGGAGACTAACTGACTAAGTAAAATTGAGACAGTATTATAATATCTGTAATACTTATTGCTCGAAAATGGACGTATGCGATTGAAAAACATTATTTTCAGCAAACACATGTTTTGCATGGATAGTTTATTAAACAAGACCAAAAACATAAAAAATGGCCAAATTCGGTAACATTTCGCCAATAGTGCGTTGATTGGTAGGTGTTGGTGAAGTCGACGACATTCTAAGAAGGGGAAAATCGTTAAAATGAACACCTGTACTGTCTTTCGGTACGCGTTCGGCTGCTCCTCCTGGTTCATTTTCACTCGCGTGCCGGCAAACCCGGCGAAAACGCTGCGCAATCATTAGTCATCGTCTATTGCATCGGAGCGATTTCAGGAGGTCACTGGAAGTTGCATTCCCGTAGGACAATGTAGGGAAGGGCTTGCAGCAAGAAAATCATAACACGGTGAACTTATGATTAATTGCCATCGAAAACTAATACACCGCGTCTTGAGATGGCACAAAGTCGTGCTCAGACGTCGCTGGCAGGTGGAGAATCGTGACGAAATCCGTGAAACCGTTCAGTAGCTTGATTAATGACAGTTTCTAATTGAGGATCCGTTGCAATGGCACTACTGATGGATGAACCATATCAATCGGATACGTTTCACTCCTGAAGCGGATGCATATGTTAATTGCTAAAACTATGATATTGTTCCGAATAGCTTTTACTACATTATTTTGTGATAATATTTTTTTGATTGTTTTTCGGATAGTAAAGTTTATCTAGCAATGATGTCAAAATGAATATTTTGAAAACCGCTAAAACAGATCGACCAAATTCATTAAATCAGATTTGGAGAAAGTGAGTGATCCGCTTAGGAAAAAAGAGAAAAAAAGTATTAGATGTTATAATAAAAACTCAAAGGCGGAACCAACCGGACCAAGCGGTTCAAGACAAATTTTGTGGCATCAAGCTGAAGGTACTATGTCATTAAAATACTAACATCTAGTGTGTGAACAGTTCAAAAGCTGGAAAATTAAATGTCACACGGTTTATAATCGTGATTATAATTATTATGATTTGTATTGGCGATTATAAACATACTAACGGACCCCTCTGTCAATTTCAGTACCTTATGTGACTTAAGAACACCTAGACTAGTTTTAAGAGTGTAGCATTTATGAGTGTTCGATGTGCTCATCGTTTAACGAAAAAAATGAGTTCTGACGAAGATATCGCTTACAATAAAGGTGCCTGGTGTCGGTGTTTTCTGCCCCGTACTGTACTTATTTATCTGGACGTGTGCGCATGCTCGCTTGATAAGCGAGCTCTGAAACCGAACTGACGACAAGAGCCGCGTGCAGAAAGTGCGTGGAGAACGCTAGCAGTCGCTCGGAAGCGTTTCCACGTGCCATACCGAACGTAGGCGTCCAAAGTTGAGACAGTAGTGCTCTTTCCGGCAGTTCAGTTTTCTCGCATCGTAGTGTTACCTTCTGTCAACATCTGCCACGACGACGATCTGACGATCGTTATGTTTGCACTATTCTTTGCAAAGTATCTTCTTGTCACTGGAAAACTGTCACTCGAAGCGTGCCAAGTGTCTGAGCGAACAAACACCATAGTAGGAAACGAAATCAGTGGTGGACATTAAGTCATTTACACCTTGTGTGGTAAAAATGATTATTATTGTATCGAACTAAATAGACCCTTTTCTAACTAAGCTGGTTGTAATTTTTTGAAGATAAGGTAAGCCGTCTAGACAAATATACAGAAATTCTCAATAAAACCAGAACTCTATTTTCATGATACAGCGCTACGGTGTAAGTTTAACTCTAATAAGAATCTTATAATTGGAGTGGAAGAAACTTGTAGCTAAATACAAAATAGATTAAATATTAATTCCCGGCATAAGCAAAACGGGATGAAACAACAAGTGGCATTTCGAGTATTTGCGCCCACATCGTAGTAACCTTCCATGGCAACCGACCAAACAATAAGTAAGAGTGAATAGGAACGACTTCGTCTCGCATAGCATTATTGCGGCCAAACTGGGCCAAGTGCTGCTCGACTAAGTATCAGCAGGAAGTGGTCTCTTAGGAAACGTGCAGCATCAATATGAATGCTCCTCTCGCCGCCATAAGACTGTAATGCAATGATTTTGCTACACCCTAGTTGAGTACGTAACTTTTCAACACTTTTCATATTTCATGTTTCCAGTGAAATCGGAGAAGAGTTGCGTTTCCTATTCTCTGGTGCAAAATGGCCTCGATGCCACAGTCGGGAAAATGTGTCGGAAAACAATGTGGATATCGTACGGTTTCCGTTTCGGTGCCCGTGTTTGAACAAACTTCGTTGGCCACCATTCATTTATTTTTTTCCGTGAAGCAACTGTGCGGAAACGCTGATTCTTGTTGAGCAGCTTGACCGGAAAGCGGAAATGGCAAGACGATGGCCGGCGGTTCTGGACAGAACGACCAAGGACAGCGAAGGGAACCAACGGTGAACCACAATGTGCCATCGGATGTTGATTGATGTTAGCTAGTCAGCGTCTAGGTCTGAGCGTCGCTCCATCGTCAGCGAATGCTGTTCAAGTCATCTGTTGTAATTTAATTGGAGTGACAGATGAAGCCGAGCGTCGTTCGGAACATTTGGACCATAAAAACGCTCTTTGCACGAGTGTTGCAAGAATCTTTGAAACTGCTTTGGGGACAAGAAATGGTTCAATGAAAAGCATTAACTCTGCCTTTGAAGCAGCTGTTGTGCCATCAATAAAGGCTGCAGAAAACGTACGTTCCTTTTTGCAAACTAAACATAGCCACAATGGAATATGTAACGCAACACTGCTCAGAATGGAGGACCATGCGCCTCCATCACATTGTGAACTCGGTAGAGATTGTACAATCTACCGCTTTGCTTACATCACATTTCCATTGTGTGTGAACAAACCATTCCGAAGCATTGTTAATCTATATTATTACTTAACATAACCGTCGTCCTTGAGGCAACTCAAAAGATCCGACAATGAGATTTTTCATAACGCTTGTAAAGAAAAGGTCTTTGGCTCAGTGGGCATTGTCACTGGAACGATACGATAGATAATGATTCTGCCTAATTTAACATTGCCAATGAATGAGTATAATGTAAATAAAAATAGGTTACAGGGCATCAATAGCAAAAGGGCTCCAATAAAATACGCTAGCATGTTAGATAGTTGTTAGGTAGCACATTGGAAAATATGTTCTCATGCTTCCTTTCAGTGAATAGATTACTATTATCTAGTATCGTATCTACCATTTTCTGGTATTTTCGTCTTTCTTCATTTCGTATTATATTTCGATCTCTCATTTCGATCATCTCATCTCGATATTCACTGGTAAATTGAGGAGCATTTTAAAAATCAAATGCGGCTGGTTCAACCAAATATTTGGAACAATGATAACACTTTATAGCGTTAAAATTGATTATATAAATAATTTTTAATGTATTTTCATGAACCTTTTTATATGATAGAAAAATCAAAAAAAGGGCTAAAACTTTTTCTTCCATAGCATGAAAGATAAATTCTGATTTACTTTGCCATTGATTTAGAATAATTTAAAATAATACGAGTTTCACTTACTTTCTTCTTACAGTTTTTACTGATTTCCACTGAGCGTTGTACGCTTTTTTACTGGCATCAATCAATTACATCATCAGTATTACAATCTCAGATTTAGCAATGAAACACAAAATCTATTTAATACGTCACAGTGCAACCGTTTGGCAAGACAATCGAGGTGAAGACGGTATTATGTTTATGCTTCCATTTTTTTGTGCTGTAAACAATTTATTCCCGGCCAGCCAGATGGTTTCGGTTGTCTCGTAGCCGAAAGCCAATTATCGAATCGCCAGTACGTCACTGGTGCCGGTTAGCTCGTCCGTCAGAGGTCCTCGGATGCTTCATAAGTCCAGCCACCTGAGAAAAGACCCTCCATCCGCGGCAGCAGGTGTTTGTTTACGAAAGGAATCCATTGAATGCTTAATTGCAAACCCTCGGCTGCGTACACAAGGCTGCTGACATGTTTGGCACACTTCCTCCCAAAGTCATGGTTTAAAATTCCATCCACAAAATTCCCACATCGCCAGCCACGCTTTTGCTTTTCCGCCGTTTCACTGGACCTAGTAGAGTTTGGTGTGTGTAGCCGTAGCCACCCGTTTTCATCGTTTCAGCCAGTAAAAACGCTGCCACTGAAATGATCATGAGCTGAGCGCGCGATCCGGTACGGTAATTATTTGGCGCGAACGTAAGTTATAAAATGCCTGGCGGCGGACGGGCTTTCGTCGCAACTCTCGCATTGGCGACAGTCGCCAAAAACCACGAAGAATCATCATCCCCCGAAGTGCAGCCGTTGGTGCGTCGTTTGATGACATGGTTCCAGTGAATAGTTGTGCATGACTGCACAATTAGCACGCCGGCGTTCGTTAGCTGGCACGCCACCATGTAAGCACGCTAAATGTCATTGGCGCCCTCGACATGATCGCGTGGCGTGCGTCGCGCCCGTTAATTGAGTTGCCGTCGTGTGGGGGGGCACGCTGAATCACCCACCACCCACTACCGGATCACCGGCCAGGAAGTGAACCACCAACATGCTGCCATCCTTTTCGTACGGTGGCGAAAAACGATGATTAATAATACCGGCTGGTGTGCGAATATCTTCGCGACGATCACGGCCGGACTAGCCGTGTCATGTCCCACGCTGTACCGCTTTGCGTTCAGGAGACAGTTTAGTGGAGTTATTCCGGGCTACCGAAACAACCGATGCTCTGGGCCCGGCTTGGCCACATGTTTGATTTTCTAATTTTAGTTCCTCCATCGGGGGGCCAGTCCTTTGCATTGCGATTGGCATTGGTTTGGTTTCTTTACTTTCTGGCCGTTTTCTCCCACGAGGGGTTCCGGATTGTGCGCGATTGTAATGTTGGGTGTGATGTGATTTTTTGTTTTACAAGTTGTTTAACCCGCAACCGTTGCGTCTTCCACGGATTGGCTGCCCCGGATGGGGAGTTTATTTTACAAATGGCTTGCCGACCGCTTCCGATTCCCGAAAACCAGTCTCACATGTTTCCGCCCGGCCTCAGGCCAGCACCTTAAGGCGGCCCGGGATTGTTTATTTTTCGATCATTTGTACGCCGGAACAAAGCGCGATACACAGGGGGAGTTCGGTTTTCGTCGCGACTGAAAGGAAGTTTTGGGGCGAGTGTAGGGATTAGATTTTTTATTACTGTTTAATGTTGCCGTTGTTAATAAAATGCCGCTCATTACAGTTGATTATATTTGAAGGCTGCCAAAAATGGTCCATTAAAATATGTTTGGCCTTCACCATTATCTCGATCAATACCAAAAAGTGAAACTGAAATCGTTTGTCACGAATTATAGAACAGAGAACGAAGGAATCTTTTTAAACCCCAGAACTTTACTTACTTATTGGGGAACTTGTTTCATGCACTTATGCACTCTGCGCAAATACACTCCTGGGGCATTGTGTTGTTCGCTCACATGACCGTCGCCCTATATCAACGAGAACGAATGGGGATTTAATTAAAAGATGTTGACCGCGTGAAATTGACGGTAAGAAAAATGGGTTTGTTGAGAGAAAGCAGAAAAGTCTACACAAATTATTGCCCTGCACATTGGCTCCGTTGGGTACGTTGGGTGGTGGTGGCTGTTTTACGTTCCTTCAATTCCCAGGACATGTTGCGTAAACCTTGCGCCGTTCGAGACTGATTTTTTATTTTCCGCAATCGCCCGAGTTTCGAGCTGCGAAGCTGCCGACGTTTCGTACGGCGAGCTTCTTTCGTCTCTTGCCCGATAAATTACCACGAGCAAACAATTATCGAAGCGATATATTTTTACTTGATTTCACCGAAACAACTAATTACTCATCCCCGGTCTACGGCACCGCCATGGACGATGTGGTGCCGGACGGAGACTGTCTACGGAGTGTTGAGAGAAAAGTTGAATGACAAATTGAACGAAGAGAAGGTAATTGAGTATTTACCGTATACTTCTTTTACGCCCCACTAGGTGCGAAGACGTTTAACCAACTGCCGTACTATGTTACTCTGCAACGGTGCCCCTTTTCTGATTCCTCTTTAACTGGCTGCACACTCTACGCGATTTTCATTCTTCATTTTATAAAAAAAACCTTGTAACATACTTTGTTCGAATTTTAAGTCTTATGCTAACTGACTGTATTGGCTCGCCCGCCGAGAGGATATGCGGATGGCAAAACAGCGAATCAAAAACATTCTCGAAACAAACAAATTTTACTACACCTCTTTGAACTGGCCAATGGAAACACAAATAAACTTGACCTGTTGTCAATGATATGCGGCACATAGTGGGTTGCACCTTTACAAACACGTGGCCGGCCAGCTTTGCCGATCTTGTTGGGCAAGTGTATTGTTCATTTGAAGATATAAATAGTATTGTTTTGTTGTGAGAAAAAACAGAAATCACACAAAACACATTTAAACCGTTTGATGCAGAAACGACTTAGTCCAAAGTACACGCAGATTGTGGAGTGTATAAAGGGCAGCATACTAAAAGCTAAACATGATAGTTCATGGCTAATGAATCAACGCCATCAACTATCATTAAACTACTTACACCTCTGCCTTATAAACCAATCATTAGAGTCATTTTCAAGACTAGAAACTCTCAGCTCCGAACCCAAATTAACATGGAATTGTAAGATGAGATAAAGATGCACAAAGCATAGAAAAGAAAATCAAGCTTAGTTTAGAATAAAACAAAACTCTTTTCGAAGTTTGAAGCCTGAAATGTATGAAACATCAAATTGAAACATCCATCGCCATCGGAGCATAGAGTAATGCACATTTCAAGAGCTTAATTACTTTCTATAGCATTTTCTAAGTCAATGTTCTGCGTCCACGTTCGAATGCTTTATGTACCGAATATTCCCGAATTATACGAACTGGATACAATGTTGCGGTGCAATATAAGATCAATGTTAACGCCTCTATAATTCAAAAGAAAAAAAAAGATCAATGTGCATGTGGGCGGGCAGTTCAATTCCCATCGTCCCTGCATTAATTCTCTACCTGTACCGTCACTAGCAGAGAAAGTTCGGAAAAATACAACTTTCCCTCCAACATTCACCTGCACAATCTGTGCAGACCTTTCATCACCGATCGGCTCACTTTCTTGGGCGGAAAACCGACGGAAAACGCACACCAACGCACCATGATCGAACCGAGAGTTCCGCAGTGGTTTGTGTAAAAACATACAATGACCGGCCTCACGTTTATCCGTGGTCGGTTATTTCGATGTCGGCAGGGACGATTATCTTCACACAACTCGAGCGGGTTTCTTCGTCGTCGGACGGTAAGCTATAGTTGATCTAACGGCCGGCCCAGGTTGATCTCTATTTTCAGTTGCGATCTGGGCCGCCGCAAGGCAACAGCAATATCGACCAGCGAGTTCGGTAGTCGGGTTCGGTGTCAGTCCTCAAAACCGGTGGAGGGTGTCTTCATTGGCCAATAGGTTGAGTTAAATCGTCCGTCCGGCGGTCACCTTCCTATTATCGGCTTCAGTTTTGTAAACAGTGAGTGTACGGAGCTGGTGTAATGGAAACGTTGGAGAAGAAACCCTGCACAAACCAAACATCTCCAATTACTCTCGGTGATACTCGGTGGCCACGCCACGCGGTTTTAAGAGGCCGTTAGAAAAAAGAAAGTTGACGCCACTTCACTTCAAAACCAGGAAACGTTGTCATTCCTTCTCCAAAGGGGGGTTGGTCCCGGTGCCCCACATTTGGTATGCGTGCCACGGGGTCCGTCCGATGTCAACGGAGTGAGAAACACCAGAAACAAAAGTTCACTCTCATCTCTGATTCGTATTATTTTTAAACCGACTAAACCGACTGACCGGCCGTCCGACCGCCCCGTCATGGTGGGCAGGTTCACCGTTCGGTCACTCTTCTTTTGACGGTTGTTTGATTTTTTTAAATGTGTTTCTGCTTACCGTTTACACTTTTTCCGCACTTCGTGTCGCGTGGCAGCGAAGCATTGGCCGCTGGAGAGGCAACAAGGAGTCACACGAAGAACATATTCATCTCGTTTGATTACACCGAACACCCGCACCCGGCTCTAGTTTGACAACTTAAAATATGGGGTGTGTGAGAAAGTTCCCGTTTCTTTGGGAGGTTGTTTTGTGGGGTCGTGTTTTTGTGCAACTCGATGGCCTCACGGCACCATATTTAACATTCTTCCGCAAGCGGCACGCAAGTCTCGTCGTTCGAGCGACCGTTCGCGCAACTCGTGGATTTATTTTTACGAAAAGCCTGGCCCTAGGCCGAAAACGCAAATTCAAATTGTCTGTTACCTAGAGGCGGACCTAGAGAGGAGGTGAAAGCAAAAGCATTGGTGACAAAGCAATAGGGCTGCACTTTCATCGCCGCGGAACGGACTGATGCCGTTGTCGGTCGAGGAAATGCCGACATTTTTTCATTTAGGCAACAATCGGTGATCGACATTTCGACACCCGATGAACGGAAGGGGGTTTTCGGCTTTTTATTTCGGTTTCCCGTGCGGCCACAACTAATCTGGCATTGTTTGTAGTTGTATGCCATTCGAGAATAGTTAGAAAAGACGAGTGTTATGTTGGGCGACGAGGGGTGTGATTTTGGTTTCCTTCTACTGACGGTGAATGCTGACTGAGTTCTCATATAAATTTTGCAATCGACAGTGCAGCACGATCACTTTACACCGCGCTGCAGGTGGTTCACGATCGGAGCTTGAAGAGTTGCTGTGGTACGAAAATGTGACCGGAGAGTACACGTTGCAGTGAAGTGCACAGTGCAATGGTGGCGCGTAGGCCACAATGAAACACGAAGGTAACCGACGGTGAAGTCAGTAGTGTAGCTAGTTCTGTAGAGGTAGTCGTTGTGGCAGTCTGTGAAAGGTTCGTTCGGGAAGTGCGTGAATTGCGGTGCAGTTTGCTAATCACAATCGAAGAAATCCGGTCGCAACAAGCTGTTGGTGCTTCGGATCCTAACCGGGGGTCTGTACCGGTGATATTAATAGTGAAAGCAGCCAGCAGCAGCCAGTCAGACCGTAAAAAAACGCCACAAAATGTCGACCACCTCCATCTCGCGGGAGGAAGAACGAAAGCCGCTGATGGAGGAGTTTTACCGGCAGCGGCGGATTCTGCTCGGTTGCACCGTCCTCATCGGGGTGGCGGCCATCGTATGGATTGTGGCTATTAGCACCGATCACTGGTTTATTGTAACAGGTGGCCAAGGTAAGGTAATTTATTGTACGTTATGGAATCTGATGTTTTTATATTTGTTTTTATTATGGCCGACTGTATTTTACAATATTATGTACTTAAATAATGTTCACCCGTCATTTAGTTTGTAAATTTTGGTTTGTAGGTTTGATGTTTTCTTCCTCATAAATTCGAAGCATATTTAACAAACAAACAATATGAAGTCTATTTTTCATAGAAATAATTTAATAATATTTTTAAATTTATGCGACTCAATTCGTCATAAATCGAATTTCACCCAATTTGTTCCTTCAATGTTTTTCTAATAATTCATTGAACATTCATGTTACTGTTACGAATGTTCACAACGATGCCCTTCCAAATGAAAGCAAATACCATCAGCATAGAAACTTGGCTTCTAATTGAATGGTCCTTTGAAATACTATTATATTAATAGTTATTTCTCACACAAGTAGCGTTCTTTGCTACATGCTGTTACGTGTTGTTATCTCATGTTAAACCACATGTGAGACACCACGCACCTCCATCGGAAAGAAATAGCTCAGCAGTTTCTGACAGTCCTTAAATTTCAACTTTGTTTGACATTGGTCAAATGTCCGAAAGGCTATGCTTCAATGCAGAAATACTGAAAATCACGACAGGCCGCGGGTCTGGTTTGAAACGCTGCCAAATTGTGATCGTGATGGTCCCTGGTGCTCAATCAGCTCACAATAGAACGCCCAAGCGTTTATATTATTCGTCGTTGTCAGGAAGCTGTGCAGCCAATTTACTTCTCATCTAATATCAGTTTGCTTGATGAAGTGCACGGGAATAATGAGCCAAAGCAGAGCGGTTTTGGTTTCAACACCAGCAAACCACCTCGTCATGCTCTAAAAATGCACTCGTAGTCGTAGTCATGCTCTAAAATTCAAGAATAACATGTGCACTCGAAGCGAATGGGTGTCGTTCAATGGTAACGAAGTAACAGTATTCTTAACTACATTTCAAGATAAGACTCTAGAGATTTTTATTCAGAAACAAATTAAATTTATATAACAAATGACGCAAATGAATAAACTATAAATATGTTAGTAAAACAAACAATTAGTCATCATTATTCCTGGTACACGTAAGAAACCTGTTTTTTTTAAATTAAATTTCGTTACATTGTATATGCTGCATAATTGCATTCAGGAAAGAAAACTTCTTGAAAATACGAAAAGGCCAATCCCCCCGACACACGAGACATCCAAGGACGGATAATCATTTGTATTGCTGAGCGTAATGCTTTGCGAACATGTGTCATAATTAATTGAACATCCGGCAGGGCATCATGCGAAGATTTGTAACTCTCGGCCATACCGTGGCCTATTAAATAAGCCTTTGGTTCGAAAACCGAGGAAACTTGCAATGGGTCGATTATATGTCTTAGTGTTTATTTGCTTTATCGGATTGCCTTGCAATATTTGGAAAAAAACATAAGAGAATAAATATGTTTTATGTAAGACACATAATTTACACTTGAGATAAATTGGAGATAAAGTTTTAAAACGAATTGTGAATTATTATTGTTTCCAGAGGCTATCTCGTAGGATATTCTTGAGCGATCAAAATGTGTTTAGTGAACATAAATAATATTGGAACTCTTTGATTTTTGGGGCAAACTAGTCCTTAAGTGAAAAGAAAAAACCATCTTTAAACCAAAACCAAAAATCAAAACATGAACGAATGTCCAATTCTTGACTTTTCCAACTACATTATCGACAGTGTAGTTAGTAAATAAAGAAGTTGAGATGGGTTTTTTTTCATGTAGACGCATGTTTTGCATTTATTGAAAATATTCTGTTCCCCGAATGCATTTCTCGGTTTGCTTTTAATTTTCTGTAATTCTGTCTTTGTTCTTTCCGTTTCTTTTGACTCTTTTGATAATTCGTTACATTGGCATTGTACTGAAATCTACAAAATTTGATTCTTTATTCTTTTTCATTTGTGCTTTCGTCGTTTTCGTAACAGCAGCGTTACTGTAATGAGAATTTGGAACGGACAGGAATTATATTTCCATTAGCATTAGCAAATCAATTACCATGTCAGACCCATGGCCCATGTTTTACTGGTTTTGTGATGCTCTAAGCCTGATTTTAATCCTGGTAATAAGTTTCAAACGAACTATAAAGAATAAAAGTTGCGACCGGAAGAACGAACCGATTTCAACTATAAGTCGATACAAGTCGAGTTACTAACAAACCTTGGCTAACGCATAGGCGTATCATAGTGTATCAGAGTTCTGGCTAACGCAACGCTTTCCACGTAAACCGCAATCCTTATCGAATCAGAAAATCTCGGCAAAACGATCAGATTAAAAATAGGACCTCGCTGCCTCGGCGTTCGGTCCCTGTTGGAGGCGATCCTGCTCTTTTCAACCGTCACACAGCGGAGGTGAGGACCGAGTTTGGTAGATGCAACGACAGACGATCGCCATTAAGGCGAAACACAAACAATCGTGGGGCGGGATTAATTTGCATTATATTTTATTCCGTGACTTGTACAGTTCGAAAGGCCGCAAGGCTGCCTAGTTGGTGTCAGACGACACTTATTAGACTCTAGGCTTCTAGGTTTTTCTAGAAAACAGGGTCGCGTTTAGAAAGCAAATGGTCGCGTTTATCGTTAGGATAGATAACTCTAGCGCACTACATTCACCGATGGATACGGTTTTCTTTGGTCAATTCTCATTTGCAGGCATTTTTATACCAGATACACGACGGTACTTTAAATCGTCGCACTCTGGGCTGTGGAAAATATGCCGCTACGGAGTGATCCCGGCGGTGTTGGCACAATCGAACGCAACACGAAACTTCACGACGCTTTCGTTTGTCAACGAGAACCGCATTTCGGCGATGCGCCAATCAATCGCCAAGGAACCGTACATTCGGGACTTTCTCGAGGCCGAGCTAAAAACGGATAATCTTACCGAGGTGAACGACAACTTTCGCCGGCATCTGTTCGCTTCCTGGATCGCTGACGACGAGGATCAGTTCCAAGAGCTAAAGTCCCAGTTTCACGAGATTACGGGCAAGCTTCGCCAGCAGGATAGCGTGGCGGTACAGAAGCTGAAAAATCCACCACTCATGATGCTCGACCCGACCGACCTGAACTCGGTGCGGGAAACACTGAAGGAACCGGTGGCTGCGGTGCTTTCGACGGTGACGATTAACGCGACCGAAATCAACGTGCTGGTTCCGATAACGCTGTCCGAGGCGCTGTTCGATGACTGGGAGCAGCGGCCGGGCGTGATTTATCTGCTTTGGAGTTTCGCCAAAGCGATGAATATCCCGCCGTACATCGTTAGCCCAAATGGCACCAAATACATCATCCGACCGCCAGTCCCACCGAAGAAGGGCCGAATAGGAAATGGCTACGAGTACACGCCTTTCAGTGAGCTAACAGCACAAACTTCAGGTATTCTTACGAGCAAATGCTTATTTGATATTTGTATTCCTCTCTTCTGTTCTGCCTCGAAGAAAAATGCAAGCTCCACGATCTCTTCCCCACCGATGATGAAATCAAGCAGGATCCCTCGATAGACGATGACCTTCTTGGTGAGTTGCGCTCAATTATCGCCCATATCCACATGCCACCCTCACCTTGAGCTCCCTACTCAGTGAGGCTCTGTGAGGAATCATGGTACAAAATGTGATTAACTGCACGACCCTCATATCATAGGTTCTGCCTTTCGTAGTATATTTCATTTCCGGGAATTCCTTTTTTTATATTTGAGCGTTTCTATGAGTTTTGTTGGCTAAAAATATAATATCATTACCATAAATGCACCCTCCTTGAATTATGCATCCTTACGCCATCTAAACGCACATTCGATGCATTTGTCATTCTGTTGCGAATGCACCCTTCTCCTCGATGCCTTCCGGAAAACCGACATGATCGTGACAGAAAAAGGTGAAGAGTTCTACAATCCGGAGTTCCAGGCCGAAGGTACGCAATAATCATCATCAACCCGAATCGAGCAACAATTATCTATGCAGCAGTCTACCTTTCTTTGCTTGTTTCCGTCTTTTACTAGCCACACCAAAGTTGCTGGTTTCTTTTCCCCGTTGCATTAGAAAGCATTGCGGCAATCGTAGTCAGCATTGCCGATGGAGGCACCCTTCAGTGCCATTAGCTGATCAATGTTGCATCATGGTTGTTTGTTTCCGTATCTGTTGTGACTAAACCTGTATTATGGATGTTGCTTACTGTGCATTGACCATTTTTATATTCCTTTCTTGTGCATCTGTTATTGTACAAATAGCGCATTTGATAAATATTAAATTTCCGCCGCTATACGATGAAAGGGAATAAAACAAATGTCGTGCAATTGCGGAAATTATTATTAAAAAGTTTATTATTAACTCGTATTATCCTCCTTAGATATTAACTAGGGTCCTATTATGCACATCATTTCGAAATATTGTTGTCTTGATTTATTATGAAAAATCTAAGAAGTAGTTAGAATTTAGCGACTATGCGAAAAGATCAAAACATTGTAGCTTCCCAAGTACGATTGTTTGGTAGTATTCTTTCAGAATGTTTGTAATGTTTTCATTGCTGAAAATGTGTGAGTAAAACATTATCAAAACAGTTTTAATAAGGGTAGTAAGCCCTTTGATTCTTACCGATTGAGTGAGATGACAATTTGAGCGAAACTGAACCACACCACGTGGTTTGTAATTTTCCTTTTTTCTCCCAAGTTCAGTTACTAATTTGTACCTTTTGGCAGGATCTTAAACAACTGGCATGAAAATTCGTATCGCAACAGTTGATGCATTTCGGGAACTGATGACATTCACCTGATTTTTATGACTCGTCCCACATATGTCATAGCCAAATGTTGCCACATGAAATTCTAAGAGAACCGCCCATTTGTGAAACATGTGCATCGAGCACAGCTTTTATTGCTACAGGCGCACGTGGGAGAAGCACTGAAACAATAACCGGCCATATCAACGTTTCGAAAAACACTTTCCAACGCGAAATATTCTAACATTTTTACGCTTTTTTCCTAAAAGTATAGCTTTTCTCTACAGCACTTCAATATCATTTGAAATGAAACTATATTTTACGACGCAGAATCGTAAAACACGACATCCAAGACTGAAACTTACGATGGTACACCAACGGCCACCTTGTTTCAAACTAAGTTAAGATTTGCACGTTAGAGAACAAGAAAATTCGCTCTTTCTTCATTAACAACATACTTTCTTGTGTACTGTATTATGAAACATGATCTAATATACGTTAACACACATCACTCACCTTCGATTGTTTTTGAAGGTTTTCTTATGTAGTATAAACGCATAGGGATGTATGAAATAATTAAAACATTTTCAATTTTTCAGTACTAATGTAGTTGGATGCTAAAAATCGTGTATGTTATTGATACTCCTGCTAGTGACTATTGTTTTGTTACTAAAAAAATCGTTAACAGTTTTTTAAAGCGATTTCTAGCACAATTTCCTTCTTTTTCTTTTAGGATGTTATTGCATTCTGTTTCGATAATTTAGTTCTCTCTCATTAACAGACTATAGTCGCACCGAAGCGTCGTTTGCGTGCATCACTGTGTTCGTAATGGTGATGGGTTTCATCTTTTCAATCTACACATTCTTGAACCCGCGATACATGTTCAAAAGACTGGCCGGAGGAATACATTTCATATCAGGTAAATTGAACTCGCAGTGTAACTTAAAAGGCCGGAGAAAACTACTTTAATTCATTATCTTTTACCCGTTAGCATCGACCAGCATTGTGGTGATTCAAGTCCTAGTGGCTTCCGTAGAGTACGAAAAGGAAAATATATCCTACACCTTCCCAAAGGGTGCCAAATATAGGTAAGCACAAACATTACAATCATTTCTTCTTCTGCCACTCTCCTTAATTCGATAACATTTTCTAATACAGCTACGGATACGGGTTCTATCTGGCCTGGTTCGTGTTCATGTCGAACATCTACGCAGGATTGGCGTTCATGTGGTACTCGAAGAAGAAGAAAGGCAATAAGGCGGCTACCGAGGAGTTGGGTATGGCTGACGAACCTATAAATATTGGCCGATAAGTATGCACCGCGAACAAACAGCGACAATGGGTACAGACCAATCTAGTCTGACACCAAAGACAATGTGGATGAAGAACTGTAAGATTGTGCTACAAGTGGCAGGCACGTATGAGCCAAGTGATCGATACGCACGCATCAGTGACGCACCCGCGTCAACGAACCAGCAAGAAAGCATTAAGACATTGTATTTTTTCATTTCTTGGCCTACCTATGTTTTCAGTTGGTAACTACCATTTATTATCGACGTCGTTTTTCTGCCTATTTTTTTGTCCCGATTTAACTGTTACCACAAACCAATAAAGTTAAGCCTGTTAAGATATGTTGCATTTTCTTTTGTATAAAGATCGCTAGATTGATCGCTCATCGAGAAATTAAATGCACCGGTAAGTTCTTGATCGAACACGACTGATTTTTAATGATAAAATTATCTTGGGTTTTCATCAATCTGTGTCCCAAAGTCCATAGTTCCATGGTGTTCCCTCCAACTTTTTGCATAGGTGTATACTAATATATGTTTGGCTGCATCGCACATTATCCTAGTAAGAAGAGATTTCAATTTAATAACAAAAACTCGATTGTCGTATACTAAAATATATTTTTTTCTGTCTTAGAAGAACGGACTGGGCCGTATTTATATTTTAAAATATGTAACTACTATAATTTAAATTCAATTCAAAATAAACATTGACTGTAATGTACGGTGCTTTACAATCGTGTTTTTAAGTTCAACGTATTGCCAGCGTGTAAAAGAAATAATATTGGTACCAAAGCGTTATGATTCAGAATGATGTGCTACAATTATTTCACGATCACGAGTTTTGCACTCAACCTGATACGCTTTCAGGATTCGAACTAACGTGTTTTGCATACAAACCGCTGAATCGGTGCAGTGCAGACCGATGACCTACAGCCAAACCACAGCGACTTAAAGTTACGTTGATGAATATAGATTAAATTGTAGCTTTTTTCGAAAGATTGAAAAATTTCTTTCCTATTCACCAATTTACAAGTTTGTCAAAATTACCATCGTACACGTAAAGTATCATTGCACAACTAGAACTTTATATCTTTATATTATGTCTACTTTATTATGTGTTTTTGTCCCATCAACATTCAATATTCCCACCTTCAATTTCAGTTTATGGACTAATAATGGACGGCGATGTCTTCTTTGCGTGGCCACTTTACCTGTCAACTCCTTAAATACTTACCATATTTAGTAAATATACTGTGGAATATTCGATGTCTATAGAAATGTTCTTCTTCTGCAACGAGCCTACAACGAATGAATAGCTAATGGTCCTTGTCCTCGAGGATTATGTCTCGCTACGAGTCCAAATTAAAATGGCACCGGAATCCATCGTCGGAGACAAAACAAATCATATTTAATGTTGATTTCGTTTGACCCCAACCTAACGTTTGTTGCGTAATTTTGTTCAACGGGCTGCATCATGACTTGATGGCTGGAAAGAAACACAAATGCACAGGCAAATAACTTATGGAAGTATGAAACGAATGAAAACATAACAACCTAATCATTCATGAGCCTTGCTCGGGTTGCGAACAATCCGGTAGTTATGAACTGCTTACGAATGCGCTTTCCCGCCTTTGTAAGTCGGTCGTTTACCGGTGTATTTCGATAGATGTAACCAACTTCCAATGGCGCTATCGGATCGGTTAAAGAGGGGACAAACAGTTGTATATGAAAAACCCGAAATAATTAACAGAAATCGCAAAAACTACAGAAAAAATATCCTAAAATTGGGAGGAAAGCAAAATTTCGATAGCTACAACTACAAAATTAATATTTACTTTACAGCTGGAAGTAGCTGGTAATGTGGCATTACGAAATTTGAATGGAATTCAAATGCGTAATAGAAAGGAAAAAAGATGTATAACTTCATCACTACCTATCTGGCACAGCATTTTCATCCTCGCTTGAAGGCTCGGTAGGGAAGAAACTCAAGACAGTGTTCCCGCCATGCAAGTTAAAACCGGATACGGCGCTGCCCGTTAGTTGCTGCGAAACGGACAATCTTGTTGGGGGTTAATTCAAAATATACCATTAGTTTTATGAAGCGAACTACGAGTGACGGTGTCGTGTGCGTGTTTGCATCATAGCTTTACTTTTGTTCTATCTCAAGCAGTGGGCGATTCCTGATTTGGTCCCATCCGCAGCGCAGTTATCTTCGGCGTCCGTGCTTGTCACCTTTCCATTCGCTCTGGAAACGAGTCCGAGTCCGGGAAACAACACTCGCTGAAAAATATGAAACAATATAGTGAAAACTGTTTGCAACTCTCAGCATTCGAACATTATTAAGATTGAAAATTTAATTTAGATTGCTCAAAATTTCCTTCTCTTTCGAAGTCGTGTTTAGGTGTTATCCTTGTTGAAAAGGAATTATTTTTATTTTCGTACTCTCTCTCTCTCTCTGTTTTCCCTTCCAGGTATGTTATGTTTCAACAGTACATGATCCCCCATTTGTATTCTATCTGTTCTCTTTTACATCTTCTTGGTTAACACAATAACAGGGGACTTCATTAAAACAATAATTGTTAATCGATCATATTGAAATAAAATCAAACCTCTTAGGAGTTCCGTATCATTATTTTTCAATTGAATTAAAAGCTAAACTGATGAAATTTAATGCTAGTACTATGCTTGACAATGCTCTTTCGAAAGCTATTTGAATGGTAGAGTTAAAATCCTTCCTTTACATGATTGACGATAAACTATAAAGAACTCATGCATTTCATTGTATTTTGATACTACACGTCGATGAAAATTCATTATCAGCGTTTTGTTAAGAACTTTTTTCACGTTGGCTTCTTATTCTTTTTATCGTGAATAGGGCTAATACGGTTACTACATGGGTGGCTTTTTATTTGTTGTTTACCTCTCTTATTTTTGCTTCGCGAAAAAACAAGAGATTACGTCTCTACAAGCGCGGTCTGTGCATTACCAAACACACACCGCCTGGTACGAACACGATAGGGGAGGTTGTGCATACTGGGGCCGGTCGTCCTTCGATCGATCGATGCATGAAGTGAGGGAATGACGTAGACAGTGAAGCACAAGTAAGAAAAGGAGTGTGAATAGGTATGTGTTTATAACTGACGCTTTTTCAGAATGCTTATCCATCCGAAAGTTGAAGTGTACACTTCCATCGTATATAGGCCGACCATGTCGTGTAAAGCTTCATCTTAGCATTCAGATCTTGTCCTGTATGAAGGGATGCGCCAAGGCATGGTTCAGCGATATGCGCTTGGCCGGATCGAGGGCTAGCATTTTATCCAGCAGATCCTTCAACTGCGACACCTTCCGAATCTGATCGTCGGGGAGATTCTGGCCAGCTATCAGCTCCTGCTGCAAGTCCCGTGTCGCTTTTATAACTGACACCACCACAATTTTTTCCTACAAAAACAGACAGAAAAACCCGAAAAACAAAAACAAAATGGAAAATAAAAAAGTATTAAATTAGTGCCACACCACAGCCGCGGAGCGTGCGTGAATTGTTTTAAATATTATATGGTGCTATATGTTTTAGTATCTTTATGCGTTTCTTACGCGTGCAATCTTCGGTACAGGAAGCCAACATTAACTCGGGAGTTTCGTCGCGCTTCCCTAAAATAAACAAAATTGTATGTGGCGATAGCAAGCCACAACGGAGGAATGGAGTGTAAGCTTCAAGTATTGATAGTTTAAGTTCGGCAAAATGTAGTAATCGATGTTATCTACTTTTTTATGTTTAATACCTGGCAGAGCCGTATGGGTAAGATCACCTATCTGAAACGATGAAAAGTAATAGACCATGCACGAAGAGCAAATCAAGGGAAAAATACGTTTCTGACAAGATGGCAAGTTTGTTTGCTTGCTGATCCTTACCAAGACCGGGAAAACACTAGTTATTGGATGTTACGATGACAACGAAGGTAAGGATCGATGTAGTTTGCCATTTAACGAACTTAAACTTTGTTTAAAGCTAAATTTCAAATTAAACATCAACAATCGCCCGAGAGTTAAATTGTTATAAACCTTTCAAACAACACTCTTCTTGAACAGCAATATTGAACACTTTACAATGGTGTTTAGCATCCATGCTGTGATCTATTTCTTTTAACCGCTTGTAAAAGTTATGTTTCCATTTGCATATCTGGTACTTACCCTTTCGGTAATTTTATCGATTTCGTGTGAGAGAAAGTTGCAGTTCTGATCAAAGTGCTGATCCTTAAACTGGCCCTTCCGTATCAGCTTGTTTGGCATCTTGCCCTTCAGATCCATGAAAAATTTAAGCATTTGATTATTGGACTGCCCACTAAACAGGATCTTGCCGGTGTATAGTTCGTAGATGGAGCAACCTGCCGACCACATGTCGATGCCATAGTCATACGGTAGCCCGAGAATGATCTCCGGCGCACGGTAGAAGCGAGACACGAGATAAGGAGTGATTTCGTTGTCGGTGATCGCGGAAGCGGAACCGAAATCGCATAACTTCAGGACGAGATTGTTTTCGTTCACGAGAATATTGTCCGGCTTGATATCGGCATGCAGAATTCCGGTCTTTTTGAGCAGCTTTAGGGCAAGCAGCAGCTGCTGGGTATAACTTCGTACCGCTTTGATGTGAAGACCTACGTTTTTCCCGTACTTTTTGAGCACCTCACGTAGATTCATTGACAGTGGCTCAAGGACCATGCAAAGATGCTTTATACAAACCATTGTGAATAGAAAAAACAGCATAAGCATTTACTTAAAGAGTTTGAATTTCACATTTGGAATCAACTCGTGTGCCTACCTGCTTGTGGAAGAAGTGTCGGTACAATCGAAGGCAATGGTACCGATCGGTTGGGTCGGCATCGTTCAGCTTTTTTAGAATTTCGAGTTCCCGTAATCCCGTTTTATGCCTTCAATGATTGTAAAAAGAGCATCGTTAACTTCGAAGGGGGACAGCAGACAGCAAAGGTAACTCACATGATTTCGTTGTTCCGAATAATCTTGACCGCAACAAATGCACTTCCACGAGCCTGATCCCGTGCCTTTACGACGGTACTGAACACGCCCTGGCCAGTGTAGTTGGCGACCACATACCGGTTGTCGAGCATTTCACCGATCCGGACACGATAGTAGCCTTCCGCGTCGTCCCAGTTGTCTGTCAGGGCCGGATTTTCGTGTGCCTGTCTGCCCCCGCCCATCACCGTGCCAGGCGAGTCGAAGTTCGAGTCGATGTCCTGTTCAGCAAACATGTCCCATTCGGGACGTTTAGCATTTTCTTTCGCAGTATGTTTCGGTTCCTTACTCTGCCTGTCCAGGTCTTTCGATGGTTCTGGTGCTTTCAGCTTACGTTCTACCTTATCCATCAGATCCTTCCGCTCGCTCGGTATCGGTGGGGTTAAGGACTGGTCGGAATGCCGATCTTCCGACAAAAGATCGATTCCTTCTTCCTGACTGTTTCCCGGCGATTCGTTCCGGGATGATGGTCCAGCGCTGGCGTTCATCTGTCGCAGTTCCGGCGGTTCGACTGCTTCCATCGCAGTGCTACTATCCTCATTCACGACGCCAAGTTTCTAAAAAGTTACAAAAAGTATATTTAAAGTTTCGTTTATGGTAATCAATTGTTCACGAACTGTTTACCTTGAGCAGAGCTTCACGTTCCTTGCGCCTCTTCTCTATGATCTTCTCCTCATCTTCCTCGTCATCGATGTCGATGTCCCCAATATCGCTGTCACTGCTAGACTCCTTGTGCTGTTTCAGTCCTTCGCTGAGTGAATCTTTGAACCGATCGTCTTCTGTTTTCCGAGATGCCTTTCCGCCAGCTCGGCCATCGCGCCCATTACGCTGCCATCCCCGATAGTTGCGGTCGCGATCCCTCATTTCCCAACCACGTTCGCGGTGGCGATCTCGCTCACGGTTCAATCTTCCTGGGCCTCCAACGCGGTCTCTACTTCGGCTGCGTGCTCGTAACCGATCACGACCGCCAGGACCACCACGAGGGCGGTCGAACCTCTCCTGAGAGCGTCGGTCACGTGGAGAATATCCCCGCCGATCACGATACCGTTCTATCGATCGATCCCGATCACGTTGGCGCCGCGCCCGTTCCCTGTCCCGCTCACGGACCTTCTCTCGCTCGAAGCGCTCTTCGGCCATTCGGCGCTTGTAATTATCTTCCTCCCGATTACGTCGATCCGTTTCTCGTTCCCGCTCGCGGTCCATCTGCTTTGTTCGACCATCCCCCATGTACTGCTCCTTGCCTCGTTTCTCAGATTCCACATTGCCACCTTTAGCCGTGCCCAGCGGTTGATCCACTTTTGCACTTCGTGATCCTCGGTTCGCGCCGCTTGGTAGCTTCCTGAGCTGATGCTCCACTTCATCCGGAGTCGAGTCTCCATCGATGGTGATAATTGCATCACTGCCATCAACCTTTACTTTTTTCGGCTGCCTTCCTGCTCTGGTGTTGTTTGCACTCTCGTCTTCCTCGTCCGTCGCATACTCACCAAGCCTTGCCTGCAACAGCGCTTTCTGGCGCATTAGTTCTTCGAGGTTCAGCTCATCGTCCTCAATAACTGCTACATCCGGGCTCGGAGCGTCCTCCACCGCAGTTTCGTCGCTTTCACTTTCTACCGAAACTACATCCTCTTTATGCTTGTCAAGTTCCTTGGTCAACAAGTGCACTAACTTGTCCGGATCCGTCGAAATGTGTTCCTTGCGTTTCTCGACCACTACCACTCTAGTGCTTCCATTATTTTTTGGCCGCACTCGCTCCGATTTATCACCCTCCTCACAGTCACTCGCAAGTTGTATAGGTTTTGGTTTAATAACCGGCAATTCCTGTATGCGCACATCTGCGACTTTGGACCCATTTCGGGAGGGCTCTCCATCTGTCGTACTGTTGCCATCAGCGCCATCCTCACGATGCTTTCGTTTATGTTTTTTATGTTTCTTGCTCTTGTATAGCTTGTCCGCACGGTCCGATTTGGATGATTTCTTGTGGCGCTTGTGCTTCTTGTGTTTTCGGGAACTGCTGGTTTGCTTTTTGTCGACCTTATTCTGCGGGCTTTGCTCTTCGTCCGCTGTACCACTCTCATCCGACGCAATACTGCTGGAAGAATGCAAACAAGTTTTATAGATTTAGCCTTCAATTGTTGCTGACACTTCAAACAAAAGAATGACCATCTCGATGGGAAGCCGTGCACTTTTTAAGCAAACTACTTACATCACTTCACGAGAGGTCATCTTAACACGTTGATTAGCGAGTGGATGAAAGTGTTGCTTGTAGAACTGATACAACCTCACAAGGTCAACAAATCAATCTGCGGACTTTTCTTACGCTCTGATTATTACCTGACGCGAATTTAAGAAATGACTCAGAAAGAGAAAGATATATGAATATATATATAGATCTACAGCACAAAAAGAGCTCAGCAAACGTCAAGTGAAAATGACGTTTCTCGCGCATTGATTTGTGAGGGGTAGGAAGCAGTAAATGATGGGTAGGAAATTTAAAATATCAGTTAATTTAGTTTATTCGTGTAAAATTTTATTTGTAAAAGTTTGTTCTCTTAAAATAATTAAACAAACATTAAACTTTTTACATTATTGTTGTATTATATTTTTGTTCGGATAACGATTGATAGTGCGATAAATGATGAAAATACCGATTTTTGATATAAATTGTCGGTTTTTCCTTACTTTTCGGTCGAGACAAAATTACCCTTCCTACAATAAATAAAATCACAATTACTTGGCAGTTTTACGAACAGTTTTCATTAAACACTTCATACGGAGGGTGATTTGCTTGGTTGTTTATAATGAAACCAGTCCTGTCGATGCTAATATTGCCGTGAATGAAAGCACCAACCACAACTAACAAAACGCATAGTACCGGAATTGAGGAGCGCCCATGGAATAGGGAATTATTTTCGGCATCACATCATTCACTCTCTCCAATCGACTCTTTAAGATACCGCACATGCAAAACCTGCTATTTTGCAATTCCCTAAGCAATAATAAATACATTTTCTGCGCTGTCAATTATGATGGAAAATGCAGCGAAATAAATATTGCGAGTCGTATGACCAACGCCCAGCCTAAAACAGTTTGTGTGCCCGAATTGTGAACATATTTTTGGTGATAATATTCGTTTGCTATACAGTGTCACTATCAATTAATGTTTGTTATCTCTGTCAGTTGGTAGTTTTATGCAGAATAAGTGGTATCATTTCGCAAAACCAAAACTTGTCAAAATAGCGACGGTTACAATATGATGCTTTATCAATAAACGATAAAACTGGTATCGATTTTATAAAGCGAATGTTGGCGTTACTGTGCACACGTTGGAGAATTGTTTTACAAGAATTCCAATTATTCCGTCAAATGATCGTTCAACACCTGTTACAGGCAAGAACTATAATTATCCCGTTTGCGTAAAATCAACTTTATTCGTTCGTTTCCAGCGTTGGTTGTTCGATAAAGGTACAGATAAAGGTATAATTAAAAGATTCATCCTTTTAATTATATTTAATTCTCATTATACATGAGAACCATTACAAACAATTTCAAAACAATTTATTGTGTTCAAATTCCATGTCATTTTTGTGGAAACTAGTCAAACCTTACACGCTCGATTGAAAATTATTGCGCTTTAATCGTTTCATCATTTTTAAGTAAGAGAAAAATATTAAAGTCAGTGTCATTCAATTGAACTAGAGTTACTGTCTAATGAACATTAGGGTGTAATTTTCTCACAGTGCCATTAATCACCAGGGATCGTTTTGCGATGTTCCCAATATCAGGACAACTAAATTTATAAGAATAATAATTAACTTTCTCACTGTAAATTACTCTGCTGCTGAGCTTCTCCAAGAACGGGTTGATTAAGATGAAACTCTCTGGACGGCTAAATACAATTTGACTACAGCAACAATCGTTTTTAGCGTAACAAATTTAACCTTGCTTCTCGCCAGCAACAGCGCAGTGGCAATATTGTTGTTCCATTAAAAACTTACGCAAATGGGCACTACATCAACCAAAAAAGCGGCAGCCAAACTTCTCCCAGATAACCGTTACAGTGCCGAACAAGCAACCACACGGCACTGTTTCGCACGTCCAAAGTAAACAAACATCCGACAGGAAGCATGGTCCGGTTCATGACTCTTTCTCTCTCTCCCTCTCTCTCTCTCTCTCTCTCTCTGTCTCATTGTCTTTGCTGCGCCCACACACTCGCTCTTTTCCAAGTATCGTCTTTTTGGCGAAGCAATGTTTGAGTCATTGAAGCTGCGGGTGGCCTTTGCTATCCTTTTTGGTTTTTTCTGCTTGTTCTGTTCACATTGGATTCACTCGTGGGATTGGGTGGACGTATGGTGTTTGAAAGGGACAGCAAGAGTTGGTGAGCGTGAGAGCGTGTTGGGTTCGTCAAGTTTCGTTCAGCTCTTCGTGTTTACGGGCGGAAACAGATGTTCGAGAGCGTTGCCGGTTGCCAGCGTTGGTTTGATGGAGGCGCCTGGTGGCGCAGATCGGCAGCCCAGCACTTTTCGGTATCGGGATCGGTCGACTCGTTTTGGATAAACATTCCGAACGCATCAGGAGGTCAGCGTGAGAGTAGGAGAGAGAGAGAAAGAGAGCGAATGAAAATGATTAGGAAGGTGTTTGATAAAAAACACCGCGTACTCTCCCACAATTCATTCAGTCTTTCGGAGTCGGTCGAAGCAAGCGGATGCTCTGGATACATCGGTGTGTTCGTCTGAATTGATCAGCACGGAACGTGGGATTACGCTGTCGAAAGAGGCTTTTTTGTGCGAGTAATACTTCGGCCCGCCACGCTGATGGTGCTGAGAGGCAAACGTGAAGGCTTTCGTTGAAGCTGAGTGCTTCGTGCCTCGTGCTTCGTGCTTGTGTGCTTCGCATGCCACGTTATTCCTCCGATAACGTATTTGAAGTTTTCGCGGAATACACTACGTGCGGCGAGTTCGAGTGTTCTCATGACCACTAGAGTGCAATAAATTAGCCCAAATAGATTGCTCAACTCTAGAGTGTATTCATCTAGTGATCCAGTGCGCGTAACAATGCTGTGATTTGCATAAGTTCCCGAAAATTCGTGTCTCGCTCAACAGTGTTTCCCTGGTCACAGCTCGCTCTCTGTTGTTCGGAGTGTTTATTAAAACATTTCTATTAATTTCAATCAACAAAAAAAACAAATACGAAATAAAAATTATTGGATACCGATCGTTTAGTGCGGCAACGCAGCTCAACCAGCAAGTGCGGTGGGCAATTCTGAGTGCGGTAAACATTCCAGTAAACGTAGCGATTACATGCATAGTTTTCCATAATTTCACATATCTCTCGTGGCCTGGCGCGAGCCAAACCGGACGTGTTCCAGCAAACGAGCAGCTTTCAAAACAAGAGTAAGTGTTGCAGAAGGAGGTCGTGCATTATACTTGAGGTACGTTGCAGCTCTGACCCTGATGGAGTCATCATTATGCTCTGCTAACGCTGCAAGATTGCATCCGGGGATGCTGAAGCATTAGCATAAAAAAGTGGACCGACTTTTCTTGCTCGCTTTGTGGTCATGTAATGTTCACTTTCCTTCCCTTTAAAGCGGAACGTTTTTTTTTTGCTCTGGCTAGGCTCCACCCGAAGAGATACAAAACATGCTGCTCTTAAAGGTGATCGGGGCGGGCCCTTCGGTAAAAAGGGAGTCCACTTTCGATGGAAAGCCGCTTGCCTCGATTCTGAGTGCCTTTGCAACTTATCACACGCTTCAATCTTTAGTGTCTACTGATCGGTGAACTTTTAATTACTGAGACGTTTGAAGTGCGGAAAAGGTATAGATGACGAGACGAGGCAAAATGTGTCAAATCGAATGAAGGAGAGAAGCGCGTGACGAGGATGCGATAATCACGTTGCACTTTTTCCAACAAGCTTGTTCCACCTTTTCCGATGTAAAGCTGAAAATGGAATACTTAGCGTAGAGATCGACAGTGGAAAATGAAACATAGAAGGGTTATGTGGAGGGCTCTCTCAGAGGGGTGATACAAGAATTCACACTCTGTGACCAATCACTTCCTTTTAAACAAATGTAACAAAACCCCACACTCACGTGTGGAATGTTACATTAAATGATGAACCACTGACGCATTGGATGCTAGAAACGTGATCAATGGCGAACTAGAGCACCAACGTGACATGAGCATATAAATTAATGTCTAAGTGCTACTTAGCAGGTAAAATCGCTTGTTCTGACTCGAATAAATGGGCGCCGTCAAATACTTTATTTATCAAAATAAGTGCTATTAAAATTTTTTTTATTCATCCTTAACCTTTCGGCAACATATTAGTATTACTAGATCATAAGTAGTATTACTGATCGAGTTACGCCGTGGTGCGTTATTCCTCTTTTTCTAAGTAGGTTTATTAAAAGAATCATAGTTTACAAAAAACATAATTCTACATTACATAATTTTCAAAGTACAATTTTCAAACGATTGTCACTTCCAAAGATCATATTGGAATCGAACACATTGAAAACACGCTCCTGCTGGCAGCATAATGTTATACTTACACTTCCTACTAATAAAGACTGAGTTGTTTTGTCTACATAAGTTGCTTTAATTCTATATTTTAAATACTTATGAACTACAAAAATACCAACAACACGAACATAATATTTTGAGTGCATTTACACAAAAACGGCAATAAAATAATCGCTAAACCTGATTTGTATAAGTCGGCCAGGCAAATCGAAAACTGTAGTCAATATAACCGATATCGCAAAAATACCTAAACCTATTCATAATGCCAAACACCAAAAGGCAGTACAAAACTAAAACCTAATGAATAAACATAGGGACCAACATACTTAGCATAAACCCAACATTCTTGAATATGAAAAACTCTGGTTTTTTGATGAGTAAATTCAGGCGAGAAGAAGTTAATTTGAAACCACCTGAAGCCGGGCTTGCATTCTCGTATGAAAGCATACAAGATGCAAAAAATCGTTATTTGCTAATGCTGTACAGCAGGGTCCACCACGCTGGGTCGTTAAGCTTACAGCTTTTCCCATGTACTTTCATGCACAAACGAAAGGCAGGCATGTTGGTTACTGCTGCGGGTTATGCGATACGCCAGAAAGGGCAATTAAAATTAATTCCGTGCAAAACAAACAGGCCGGCACAATAGGAACCCCGAGTGCATGTGAAACATACAACAAATATTTTAAGTAAGGCCATTTTGCAGCAGCAGATGAAAGATAAGAACGCTAGCAGCCATTTTCATTACGCAAATCGGACGTGATTGCACTAGTCCACACTAGTCCTCGCTAGTTTGCCTATGTCTAAAATGGATAATTAAATAATAGCCACTCAAGGCACTTTGTAATTAGCAAAAACTGACTGACAAATATGTGCAACTTCCACGAACGCGAGTCACATTTTTTGTCGATTGTTGGATGTAAACCAACTGACTTTTCACTTTACTAAAAACTTTTTGTCAAATACTCAAAAATGATCAGAGATACCTGAAATGGATAAAAACTGATCGATTACCAAGAGTTTCTATATTGCAAAAAATGTACAACGTTGCCATTTAGGCTATCTGATCCATTATGCAATTTTTTGGACATTTTAAACGTTTTCCTTTTAATATCTGACTTCTGTAAGAAACAATCTGGAGAAAACGGCGGCGGAAATCCTGCCCGTTTCATTTCCATGAGGAGTTTTCCTTGTTTATATCATGGAGCGACCACCAAAGTGAAGCGGCGGACTGGATCTGTTACGATTTGGTTCGTTTCATGTATCGCTCAGGCAACTCACATCTTCCATCCATTTACTTAAAAACTTTATTAAAACACGTAGAGCATCCCGTTGAGCGAATGCAAGGCAAGAAGTATTCGCGGAACCCCATTCCCATTTCGTCATGGAGCTGTTTTATGATAGGTGCTTTTATTATTTCGGTCTTGATGGTTCCATCGCTGTCTCGGAAGGAATTTGTATTGCCGAATAATGTTTGCGGCATATTTTTTCAAACGCTTTGGTAATCTGCTTTCGAGATGAAAATGTATGTCATTCGCACTTCCATCTCACTTGCCACGGGCGAAGGTCTTGAGTTTGAATCGATCTCCATGTACGCTTTAAATACAAGTGGTTGTTTGATATTTTCGCACTGTGCAATGCAAATCTGCTTTTCGTCGCTACCTTACATGGTTTGCTGATAAACATAGCAATGAGTACACAAGATTTGTAAGAGAAAGAAATCAAACATATGCGTACTATATACGCTTCTATTCGATTAGTAGAATGGTCCATACAATTGTTAAGCTTGTTTAATTAAAAGCAGCTTTAGTTTCGCAACAGGTGAAAGGATATTCTAACACGAAAAGTATTTGTTAAGGAATCATGTTCGTTTCCAATGGGCTACAGTAATTTGTATTTATTTAAACTACACTGCTTGTGTGCCTAAATATCCATAGTTTAGATACATAGTTTATTCAAGGTGAGCATCATACCAAACTGGAACTGGAAAAATCTAAATAATCCTAATTACATTTTCCTCGCCTTATCACACACATCCCGAATATTAATCAAACTGCATGTGCCATAATTAAAATTGTCGGCCATTAGTGTTTTAGTAAACCGCACTGCGGAAATTCGCGAAACTGCCGGCGTTAATAATAATGAAATGGAGCAAATATTTTGAGGACAAACTTCTTTCAAAATTTATTGTATCTGACGAGACGTCTGCTTCCGGTTGCTTCCATATTGGCAACGTTCGCAGTATACGAACACCGCAAACGAAATCCGGACGTGAGAGCTTCATCGAACCTAACCACAGCATGGGAAGAATTTCTCGACAAGTGAATCAGCGTTCTACATCTTCCTGGCTGGAGCCGCTTGACTAGATAGTATACCTATAGTTTCGGCTTTACGCTATTCGGTTTCGCACACGACCGCCTGGCGGCCCTCAGGGCAGACGCTATGTCCCGCGGATCGCCACTAAGCTGCTTCTGGAACTTGTAGCACTTAAAGCGCCCAAGGCGCTCGCAACCAGGCGAATGATGATGAGCGGAAAATGGGTTCCATAGGGATCCGGTCAGATATCAGTTCTGATGACGATCTCAGGCACTTCCAACGGGCCAACTCCTTCCAGCCATGTGTCGCATGCTGATTTCAGTGCACCTACACGCTTCTACCATTAAGCCATTCTGTGCACCAGCTGAGCGTGAAAAATCGAAAATCACCGCCATTTTCCGGGAGTACGAAAGTATTAAAGGACCCCCCTCACACATATATGCCGGATATTGACTTTTGTGGAAGTATCCTTTGTCAAATATACGCCTAAGAGATTGGCATGAGATGAAACTGCCGGCCGACGGGATTCCGCCACTCTCTGCCGAGCTATTGTTCGGGTAAAGTTTGACGGCCCATAATCCCCCAGATCAATGCTCGGACAGTTCCAGCCCGTGCCAGAGAGCACTGATTGATTCCGAGCAACAACTCGGTCGACGTAATTTAACCACACGGAAACGTGCGGTTTTCAGCAATCGTCCTTCGGCATGACGGCAACCGGAATTGTGTTTTGTTCGCTTGGTTAGGATACGACAAGGGGTGTCTTTTTTGAATCCACTGACTTCCCCCTGTTGCGCGTCCCCGCGGCGGGGGTCTTTGCTACGATGCTCTGTGGACGTTTTGTAATCACATCCCGGTTTCCCGGTTTAAGCTCGGGTTCGGAACGATAATGTTATTTTTTCACCAACGCTTCGCTGTAATCCTTTCCTTCCCTGTTTGCCCAACACTAATATTTTGAAACCAGCAAAGAAAACACTATACGTGGACAATAGCGTCATATTGCGGTGCGATCCTCATGTCGAATGTGTCAAATGTACATTCAGATAGACAGAGTTTTTATGTGTTATCATTAGAACAAACCATATGTTTTTAACTATCAAACCTATCCCTATAGTTAGTGCTTTAAACTGATAAATTAAACTCCAAAACTTTCTCTTTAAGTGGCTCTTGTAATAGAGCCCGTTAAATTCATCCTATTACTAGTTTCGTCGAATTCCAATATAAAAAATCGGCTTAACCCACGAAAGCTTTGCGGCGACGGAGTCTGCTTCATTTCTTTTTTTGTAGCCGGATAAAGCGGCCTACTTTTCCGCTGTTACAGTGTCCGAGCGTCTGCGAAACCGGGCCTTACATATCATGCTGTACGACAGAACTTTAAGCTCTTTGACGAAGATTCAAAATCTAATTATTCAATTTTCTTTCGAAGCTATCCTTCGCTACAATTCTCTTTACAGCTCAGAACGCCTGGTGAGCGATCATCTTGGCGTTGTTAGTGTAGCGAATCTTCGCCAAATCACTTATTGCCAGTTTTGGGGGGTTATTCGGGGTGCTTCGTACTCTGAGCCGTTTGATAATTACTCATTTAGGACCCCAATTACACTTTATCCTTATGAAAAGGATAATGATAAAGAACGCGTAACGGAAATTGAAATATCGAAATACACGAACGAGAGAAATCATTCCAATACATAACTGTTGTCTGAAAGTCATTCTTGCATTCGGTTCATTTTCACGTTTTGCAGTGTTAAACAGATAAAAGCAATCATGTCCTGACAGTGAAACCCCGCGGGCGCAGATGCCATTAAAATGTAACGACGGCATTAGGCATGCACTCGAATGTAAACAAAACTAAGTTGCGCAGCGATAAATTACACCCACCTAGCCCATCAGCACCCCCGGAGTTATCGGATGTTTAATTGTGAGATGAAATTTCCCGTTGATGGCAAATCCAATTTAATTTGAATTCGTCAAAGTTCATTAGCTCCGAGGGCACGCACTGAACTACCGTCATACTTTTTCCTATTTCTTGGCGCCCGGTTTGTCAAAGTATTCGTTTTTGTTTCATTATTCATGAGCAATCCATGACTCCAACTGACAACATTCATCACGTTTGGGATGGCTCAGGCGACTCTTGGGCTGGCGGCGTGGGCGCAGCGCAACAGTCATCTCGATTATCACTCTCTGTCTGAGCAAATCCGCCTCTACAGTCCTGGGCTTTACCCGGTGCTTTCGCCCCAACATCAGTGGTCATTTGTCGGCATTGTATCGAACCATCTACCATCGGGAATGGTAGTTTAATTCACATTTACTTGTGTCAACCGGATCATTAGCCACCGGCATATCGCGATCGAATCGAGAAGATTGATGCGTAATGGTGGCGTTCGAGACAAATGGAGAAGATATTTAATGTCAACAATGGTGTTGCCGTTTATAGCCCGATTGTGACATTGCTGAATCGGCAGAGCGATCCGAGGATTGGCGGTAAGAAGTGTTGTTCCCCTGGGGAGACTAAATCAGCGACAAAGAATAACATACTCGATTTTTGTTGCCAATATGGCGGAATGTTTTCCGCGTACCACGTGCGCCAAGGGATTGTTTCAAAATTATGATATTTTAATATTGCACAACCGTTATTTAGCGGTCAAGTCTTGTTCATCTGTTGTTCGTTTCTTGGATAAGCAAAGGCAAGATTTACAACATCGACCACATTAACACACCATAGAAGCCAACCACTTTGGCACGTGCCCTTACATACCTGGCCATAAAATAAATGGAATTATGGAATGAAATAAAGTTCTTACGTAAATGGATATTTGTGTAAACCGAACACTTTTCCGACGAGCCCTAGCAACATGTCAGCATGTAGAAGAAATCATAAAAACGTGCCCGCTTCCTGTTTTATCAATATCGTTGTGTTCTGGGCTCGTATAAAACCCTGCCTGTTCGGTGGCTGTCTGACAAACGCCAAAAGAACCATTCAATCCTTCCGACCATCCAAATTACGCAAGACGAATGCCATGTATTGTAGGTCGTGTAGTGCAAACGTTCGTTAATTCAAGCCTGGGCACCATTCTTCTTCGTGCTTGGCAAACATTATTATGCGTTCGGTGGCGGCTTTCCCTTTTTAAGGCGTTTTGATGATTGCCTGAGAAAGTCCCGCGACGGGTTGGTCGGGTTGGTATTCACAAAGAGTTAGCAAAAGCTGACGTCGATTGGAATTTCGGAACGGAAAATTCCGCAACGATAAAAGGGCACCTGTTTTATGGTATTGATTCCTAGTTTCAGAGTACACACATGATACTTCAACACGAAAGTGTTTACTCAAAATAGTTAAAAAAAACGTTTTCAAAACACTCATGAGTATTGTTTAGGTTTAGTTTTATAATACTTATACTAGTTTAATAGTACATTGTGCCTTACACTTTTTTATTTATATCAAACTATAATTTTATTATTCGTAGTTTGATTTTAACATTTACCTTTTGGATTTTTACAAATAGATATTTGCCCCAAACTTGTCGTAAATTATAAGGCCAAAGTGGCACGCCGGCCAGTGAAAGCGCTTCGTGAGTGAAAGGATGAAATAAAATTGTTTTGTACCGTTTCGTATTGCAACCGTTGTGTTCTACCGCTTGAGAAACTAATTACTTTGCTGCCTTTATATCTTCCACTTGTTAGCATGCGAAAGCATGCTGCATGAATCAAAGCCTACAGGAAAAGTTATAGCTGGTAATTAAAATGATTCATAATCATCAACGCAAACTGAATGAGTCCGTTTAAGGAAGAACGTTTGGTGTAAACGTATTGCCCATGAAATCAATTTTAAATGATGCCAGCATTCCAGCGGTAAATTTCATTCGTACCAAGTACCTCATACCAAACTTGAAGTGCTTTTATTCGAAGTTTGAACAATGTTAACCTTTAGAAGAACTAGTCTACCGAAAAGTGTACAACAATGCGTGAACTCCTAATTATTTTAGCTTCAATTATTAATTAGTTTTTTTATTGCATGGTTTTTATAAAACCTGAATGTGATGGGCTAACTGTAGACGTACTTTCAAAAAGTTTGTTTGAAACTGTGCTGTCGCCAGTCCATTATGTCCAATGTCCAATTAATTAATGGTGTTTGGGGTACCCATTAGAAGTTATCATTTGCTCATTTGCGACCGCGGGACATTCGAGCTTTGGCTAAAAGGGATGTTCTGTAAGACAAAATCCTTGGAAAGGATCAGCCCATTTTCTGCTTATTGCACCAGTAGCCACCAGTACCGAACCGCACTCTCATTTTTCCAGGGCGTATATTCGGAATATATAACTAATTTATCAGGAAGTCCTGGTCACATTGAAATATTCATCATCGTCACAGGTCAGGCGTGGTCCCACACTATCTGCCAAATGAAAAAGACCTTCCTTCATCAGAATTTCGGCTGACCATTTCTCTTGCCTTCGTAACACCAAATCAACGGAAGTGGCATGAGCATATAAAGACATAGGCTGGTGGTCCTTTTTGTGTCGTTCACCCACCACTGCCGCTTTTTTTGTCGAGTATCTGTGGCCGTAACCGTTGGGCACGAATAATAAAGTTTGTTCGATGATCCTTTCGGCAAGAGAACGGGCGTCAGCCAACTAAACCACAGTGGCTCAACAGTATTGGGCTAGCTGATTAGCAGGCTAAAGGCTAGATCAAATTGGTTCTTCGGGAACCGAAGCTTCTGAAATGCAAAAATCTACATGAACCGGGGCACTCGCTTGAAACACTCCATTAAGTCACGTTAATGGGCAAAGGTGCGTTCTATAGGCATGTCAGAAAATCTTGTTAGTGTCGTTAATACCCACGTAATGATTATGAACAACAGCATCCGGTTGGGCTGTGCTTTATGTGTCAGAGTGATGCGAACGGTGTTCATAGCGTGTCGGTTTAGGCCACCAAAGGAATTTATGTCGTTGGAGGGACATGGACAGGGTGCGAAAGTAGGAACCATTTTGTAATCATAAATAATCACGTGACCTTCGGGTGGAAAGATAGGCGAACTCACGGGGCTGGAAATCGCATGTGTACCGCTCGTCTTCCCTGGCAAGTAAGTACTGTTAGACTATTTCAATAATGTTGATATTCAAAATGGTTTGTCACGTACAAGCAGTTAGGTTAGCGGAAGTTGAGCAAAAGGGGTTGTTACTTTTATTGCAAAAGCTGCATTGCAACCTGTTGATCGTTTTCCATAGGATTCATGCAAATATCGTGCAACGCTTTCCATCCTTCATCACGTTTCTACTGAATTTCGATTTCCGATTTTTCCGATGTAAACAAGAATGTGACCGAGGTCGATTGACGATCTGCCATTTGCCTTATATTTACTTGTTAGGTTTACAATATGTTTATGCATGGTATCATGTTTCGGCAGTAAAAGAGTATCCAAATCTCTTAAAGGGTTCTGTAATGCGGGCTGAGTTATAGGACACTCCTTGCTTCTTTAGCTACTCAAAACGATCATTTTCGAATAAATTCACAAGAAAGCGCGAAATAACTTTCTTGATATGATATCTTTTTCTTTGAAATAAGCATCCACGCTGTACCGCCGATACCCTAACGTTCTACGAAAAGTAATTCGACACATTGCATTCCTTAGGGCAATTTCAAATGCTTAGTCACTTTTCCTAAGTGAGTGTCTTGGTGTTAAAGCAAGACTTGGGTTTCGTTCCTCGAATTCCAGTCCATCTGCGACGTTGTATTGTTTCGCAGGTGGTATAATAATTTGTCTTTCCTTCAAATAGAGCCAAGCCCTTGAAATTGAGCAGCGTTACTATCCATCCTATACCTTCGTTAGTTGTGTAAAGGTGAAACAAGATTATAAATCCGTGTCGGTAAAAGTAAAACGACAAATCTTCATAATTCGAATAACCTGTTCTAGTTGTGTGCAAGTACAAGCGTTGTTCTGGTTAGTTCATAATGGAACACCCCTTTATCAATACAGAATTGTGCATTAGCCGTAATACGATGTTAATTATAAGGTTAGCTTAAACCAAACGTCCAAACGTGTTAACTTAAAACAAACGAAGGACAGCTCGAATCGGTTGCTGAAACACACTGCTTTCTGCCACTTCCTTGTGGTAAATAGACACTTTGGCCGAACCCGAAACTTTATGTGACCATACAGCTTCGTCATGTTTTATGCATCAACAGGACGTGATAAAAAATGTTTTGTTTCCCCTCGTTGGTGCGCGGTGTTGTTTATTTTTTTCTGCGTCGTCAACCCCACATTTTCTTTTACGTTTCAAGCAGTTTATAGGTTGCTTCTCCGGTTGTTGGCGTCTTTGGCCACCTGAAAACCACAGCAGCAGCAACAGCAGCAGCAGTGGTAGCAGCGGAAACCATATGAGCATCTGAAGTTCAACCCGTTTCTGTTCGGCGTCGGTTAAAAGTTTTATCAGATACCGTCTTTTCTACTTTCTCTTTGGTAGAATGGCGAACAGCGCCTCACTCCGAGGCCCTTCCCAAAGTGGTCCAGTTCCACCCCAGCCTATGCTCCATTTTCTTTCCAACTTTTCCACTATGACAGGCAGATTGGTGGTGGCAAAAGGTCAATAAAAAAGAATTCCATGTTTGCCACACACATGTCACATGTTTAGGTGTACGGAAAGCACACGAAAAAATATTGCTCGTAGCATCACGCCGGTTAAAAGGTTGCCTGAGGTCATTGATTTTTACGGACGCGAAAACAGATGTGGTAGAAATCAAAGAAACTATACTTTTCTTATGAGTTCTTATGCTCTATTATACAAAAATGTTTTAAAATTTTTGTGAACCGTTCAATACCATTTTCAAGGTTGTTCAACCCAATGAAGAACTATCGAGACGACTGCAGTAACATACATCATTTGACGAAATCGATTATAACATTCCTCAGCGTTCAAAGGAAAATAACGACAAAGAAATATTAAGCTTGGTTAAACTTCCACGTGGGCCAAACATCGCTTCGGCCTTTGAACCAATATACCATTGATCGATTTCCCGAAGTTGATTTCGGTGCTTTTCCATCGAATTGCGGAAAGCGATTAGGAAGTTTTGACACAATTCGCCCAATCCTTAAGTGCTTTTCGCTGATCGAATTCCGAATCGAGATTCGTTCGCGTCGGAAGCAGTACAATTTTTCTGGCATTGTGATCAATTGTGCCGTACAGTGCGACGCGTTATTCAATAAATAAATCGGTTCTACTATGATTAAGGAGTTTTAAAATGTTTTATTCATACTGGATAGAATGGAAGTAAGTTTCCGTGCGTTAAGGAGAAGTCACGCTTGGTTCCACTTTGCTGCTGTAGCTTTGCATGCAGTACAAATATCCATTGCACAATCTTCTACCAGAAATCCAGAATGACATCGCCAGTGGCCTGCCTCTTATGCAGGCCCGTACCGATGCACCGCGTCGCTCAAAATCGGCAACCGTGAGGCAAACATGACCAGACTACCATTTTTTCCGAGCAATTCCCGTACCTCAAATACAAACAGTAAACAATCACACCTTTTCCCCAAAGAAATGAAAACTCGAGAAATATGTTAGAAACAAAACTATTACAAAAAAACTAAATTTGAAAGCAATCCCTTTCTGTTGTTCCAACACCTTGGATTGCAAATAATAATTGAAATAGTAGTGCCCTCCACTTTAGATCCGATACATTTTATTTGAAATTTTTCCAACGATGAACTACTCTCAAGTAACAATTTTCTCCGTAATAATTAGTGATAATTTTTTGGACACAGAAAACAATCAAAAGTCAGTTGAAAACAAACTGAGTTACCGTTAACTTGCTTAAGCTGACGATAATATTTCATGATTTGTCGTAAAATTATAAAGTAAATGCTGATGCTGTTGTCGGTATTAACACTACATCTCTCTACAATTGCTGATTGTTTGGTATCTTTTGTCCCAGTGCTGGTAACGGCGGTAACAGGAGTGCACTCTGGCGATGCAATGACTTAATCCGATTTATTAGTGGAAGTCACGGACAGCTCGGAACTTAATCTGAACCGAATGTACATGAACCCGCTAGGAACGCACTGTAACAACATTCAACATTTTCCAAACAAACTCTGAGGGAGCCAACAATGAACCAATAAGCAACGCACGAAAGGTTGCCCATCGACCAAGAATGTTTCGTTTTCCTAAAAACAACAAACTTTTGTTTGGATTTTGTAAAAGTATACACTTTTGCTGTTGTTGAATCCATTGTTGCTGATGAAGAGTCGAAATCTTTAGGCACAATCTTTCTCTCACAATCTCTGAGGGAATGGATATCAACGAGGTTGCAGTGCGTGCTTGAAATTAACCACTCTTTGCACATAATACTAAGGCTCATTAAACTGCAAAACAGGCTTAAAATGTAATAATTAGCTAGCAATTAACAGCCAAAATAACCAGCGCTGTTCGCAAAGCGTGCGAAATGTCGGTTAGGACAGAAAAACTATTTTCAATTTCGAACCTCGCTGAACGCTCCTCAGCTTGAGTAGAAAGTAATTGAATTGTTGCATAAAATATGATGTTGTTTTTAATTTACCAGTCGGTCACACTCGGTTTTACATAACCCAGCAAGGCCCAATGATTCCAGATTGTTGTCGCATGGACCTCCGCCCGCAATAAACAGCTGTATAGGTAATAAAAAAAATTAGATTTTCCTTCATCGGACAACGTCGAAAGGAAGTATCAGACGTTTACGTCGGTGTGCTGATATCAAGAATTCTTTCATTCTCCAATCGAAATGGGAAACTCGTTTGTGTGTCGCTTTTTTTCTTTATTTACATTCCGACCTCTGAGATCCCTACCAGGGAAATCCCGTCGGATTGTGCTTTAAATTGGTCCTGACCATCCGTCCTTTTAGCGAGCTCGCCAGGGACAGGTTTACGAGTATTTGTTTGGGAAAAATGACTGGCAAATGGCTCAACGATTGGCAGTAACTTTAGAATCTAATTTTGTTATTCACTTTTATTACGCCCCGGCGATGGTTCTTCAATTGTTCGTTTAGGTCTTTTCTTCTCAGACCAGCCCTAGGGTGCTGCTTCTAATGCTCGACATCTTCGAATTAATGCCGCACGGCTGGTGCAATTATGGCAAGCGCTAATGATATTATTATCAAACGGGTTCGCGCGTTTGTTTATTCTAACATTCTAGCATAATTTAACATCTCGCACGAAACACAAAGTGGCTGGTGGTGAGTTGCCCATTGGTGAGTTGATGAGTATGAAAAGTGACAATGTTTTTGTTGCTGAATTCGTTGAAATCTCGGTATTTTTAGGTGCTCAATATTCAAAGGCGCTGGACACACCGCGACGGAGTAGAAGACGTAGTAGTCACAACGTGACTATTTTATTTAAAGTGACGGGATATTTAAAGCCGTAGCAGTTAGTTACTTTCTCATACCGTCGATACCGTTAGTTACCGTTCGACCGTCGATTTGTATAAAATGGAGAGTTCGCCGACAAGTTGCTTAAACATTTTCTTGTTTTAAGAAAGTAGTGTAAGAAGTTCATTATATGTAGGTTAATGTTATTAAATTGTAGCCAATAAATATTATGAAACCGCTCATGGAGCAAGCTTTTATTTCATTAGACATGGGAACCTTCATAAGTATAGGGAATCAGACTCTTATCGGATATTCCGGGTTTCAAATAGCATTCACATCCAAACACGGCTACAGGAATTTAAAAATGTTCGTACTACAATCGTACAAATTTAACACAAAACAAACAAAAAATTTACCGCCCACCGTTATTGGCCTCTGAAACATAGTTTGTCCTCCATGCAGCAGTGAATCGACGAAAAGTGACTAAAGTAGTTTAAAGAGCAACGATGACTAGTTTGGCCTCTGGCCGTAGCAATTATCGGAATTTCTGCTCATTACGGCGAGGTTGGGGGTGTTGCCAAAATGGTCTGATTATTTCCAGATCCCCCGACCTAGATCAGCCCGGGGAGTAATCAAATTCGAACGCTCCAGTCGCTCGCTGTTGCCTGATTACCACGCGGCGCGTCTATTTGTGTTGCCGTCCGCACAAGTAACCGCAAGTTTACAATTATCGAACGCACTATCCGAGCTGTTCTGCAGGCAGAAGTTGCAGTTTGCACCGTTCAGATAACGAAGAATAGGAAATGCGCTCACCAAAGTAGGGGTAGTGAATTAATTCGGGAGCTTTGATGGCTGCCCACCTGGCTACTAACGCGTCCGAAAATTAATTGTTTATCAGGCTCCGGCTAGGGTTCGTGATCGGCGAGGTTGGCGTTATCGCTAGCCTCGAAACTATGCCATAGGAGATAACGTTTGACCAGCAAAGTAGAGGGATGTACTTTTATCAATACCAATGGTCGCATTAATGACCGCGCAAATTTTGGTGCATATCGAGTTTCGGTTAGTGGGTGTTGATGAAGGGTGTCCGATTTGAGGTTGCTCTACACGAATAACGGATTTACAGTCGCGGAATGTGTTTTGGACCACTCTGGAATGTGGTACGCACAAACCCACAGGTTGCGGGAATCGTAGGACCAATTTAGCGGTGAACGATGCGAAATGGTCTCTGCTACCGAACTACTCTTCGACTAGATGAACGCCTAGTTTTCGCTTATCATGAGAATACAATCGAATCGCATATCTGTAGATGGTAATTTGAAACTCTGTGTAGCGAAAGTTAAACTTTCTTTATGAATTGACATAAAGGCATAAAATTAATCTCTCAACGTTCCTTCCATCCATCGATGTTCGTTATTTTTACGGAACCGATTGGAAAACCGAATTTTACTGTGTAAATTCCATCACTCCAGCAACACTCGACAGGATGCGGTCAACAAGGAGCGCCATACGTGTAGTAGCTCCCGGAAGCAAAAACTACTCGAAAGAAAAAACCTATCTACGAAAGCTTGTTGCAAACAGTAATCAAATTAAAGTAGTCCCAGAGGCGCCATTTTTTAAGCTGAGGGCTGGTGTCGAAGAGATTCCATTAACATTTTTCGTCCTGTTGTCAACGTTGGAAACACTTTATTCAGGCATCACCAGCCTTATACAAGGCTCAAAACTTTGCCTAATAAACCTGCATAACAGGCTCAGACTCCCTGAGAGGTTGTTCGATCAACAAAGCGAAAGTGTGCAGACGATTGACCTTGAGGCTAATCGATTGTTAAGCAAGTGGCTGGCTCTTGGGAAACCGAACTTGGAAATGGGCCAAACGGTACATTCTACTAGGATACAACCATCTGCAATTGTTTCTGTCCTATACTTTCAAAGGACTGTCTAATTATGCATTGTTCACAATTAGTTCAGCTGCACAATAATCAACTTGAAAATTAGGCAAACGAACTTTTCGCAGCACTTGCGGTTCATTGCAAAACTAAAGTATACCCAGGTGGCTCAGACGTTATTGCAAAACATTCCGATGCCCTTAGATCGGTGGAACAATTTCGTTGAGGATCTACACAGACGTCCTTCTTGCTGGACATCCCTGGATGGTAGTCAATCCTTCGTTAAATGGCACAAAAGTTCGTTGAATTTTCAGACACTTTTTGCCCAAAAACTCGTTTAATGAAATATCTCAGTGCCCGATCGTCAAAATCGAGCTCGAGGTTGCTTGGTACTTTGGTTCGTTGAACCCATTAGTGTTATTTCTACGAGGAAACCAAGTATCTGCCTTTCCGGATTCCAGTTTAGTTCGCCTTTCGCGAAAGTTAACGGTTTTGGGATTGTCGTCCAATCAGCTTACGGCGATGAACTCGGCAGCGTTTGCCACTGATAGTCTCTACAAGAGTAAGATTAGCAATCGAAAAGCAAGAGGTTTTGCTAAATTGACCAACCTGAGGGTAACGCTGGACTAACGAAGTAGGGAATTTGAACGACTTCCGGAGGGTGTTTTCAATGGATTGAAACATCTGAAAGTTTTCGCTATAGGAGGGAGCGAATTCGGAAGAACTACGCGCCTTCCGGTTTTAAGCAACTGTTTCACTGGAAGATACCAGGTGTTTTTCTACGAAACCAACAGCTACAGGGTACTCCTTATTGAATTGTTGTTGTTGTTGTGTTATTATAGAGACTTTGAGCACGATTATTGAATTGTTTTGAAGCATCTGTTTGATAACATCTGTTTGATAACGTTTGCAGCGGAAAAATTCTAACAGCTAATGGCAATTCTAACGGAGCTAGTATAACGCTTTAATACCTTCACATGGCGAAGAACAGATCGGAAGGATTTGCTGGAACTCTATCGCTACTAACGCACAGCTTATCCAGTCATCACAACATATTCTTAGAAACAGTTTGCTCTTGTGCATCTACACGGTCCGCGCATTTTGATTAACGTAGCGGCAAATTTGTGGTCCATTTGATGTTTCGTCGATTACCACTCCATTTGGTATGACAGACTTGATGTACCTTGCCTATTGTGTTATCTTAGTCCCTTTGATGCGTTTGGCATGCGTTCCGAACACCACAGGGCTTTTTCTACAAATAACAGCAGCAAGATGCCAGTCCAATCCTCTAAAATAAAAAACTCTCAGCATCTTCTATTGTAAGATTAGCTGGGTTTATTATTATATTTTCTTTTTAAATATGTTCTTTTAAATATGTTTGCTGCCGTTTATTGTTATAAATGGCAAATGTTTCTATTACCGTCACCCCGCATATATTGTAAATTTCCGTTTAACAAGCAGCAAAATGTTTGTTTTACACCACCTTTCGTCGCATTTCTCTCTGGTTGAAAAATTACCGATGTGCGTTTGGGTGCACCGGAAGCGAACTAAGATTTTCTTAGTTTGCCTTTATCCCCTTTTGTTATCTGTCGGACCGGATTCGGAAAAGGCATCTGCAACACGTTAGTATTTGCCTTGCTATTAACGGAGCCGTCCGTCTGGTGACAAATTGCTACCGTTTTCTTAATTTCTATCCTTTGTCGGCTTGAAACTGTTTACTTGTTGAGATAAAATCCAAAAGGTGTTGTTTTTGTGGACTGCATTGCTCATTTCTTGGTTTCCGTATTTGCACATTCGAATTCGTTTGTTTTTTTAAGATGGACGAACTTTTAGTTGTATATCCGCTACGTTTGCCTGTATTTGAATCAGCAAAAGAAAAATGTTAATGGTTTTTTAAGGATTGTTGGTGTTTTGGATTAAATCAATTAGAAAAAATAAGAATGCGAAAGCATGATGGAGGACGATATTAAGCTTAACAAAAATACTAAAAAGAATGGGTTTTGAAAAAGCCATTAAATTAATAATAATTAGCTGTATTCGTACATTTATTTTCAATAGCGATAAAACTCTTACATAATTTTAGCTTTAATAAACTCTTATAGCACAATAGTGTGTATCACATCATGCAAACCAAACCCAGCATTGACAAATCGTTTTAATATTTTTAACTTGACAATAGTTAAAAATAGGCATAACATTTTAATCAAGTTGTAGTTAAGATTTGAATTATTGTAGATTTGAATTATTATTAAAACTTTTGAATTCCAATTCGAACAACATTCAATGATACTTTATGTATAATAATATAATAAAAATCTCTTTATTTTTGTGTCGCAAAACAATCAAACAATTACTTTAACCATCACGGTCCTTGAATCAACCGATTAGCTTGCCATCTGTTCTAAAATTCGAGAATGATCCTGTACTTCCATCAACCCAACAGCTTTTCCCATAATCACCAATGACATTACCGAGCATTTTGATCCGGAATGCCGGCTTCGTGTAACCAAAAACGTCCTACGTTCGTCCTACATCGATTGTTTCGTTAAAATTTATGTCACGCGTCTTTGAAGTGAACCGATTAGTGGAGGCCTCTGATCGACGTGATCAATCTTAATTTTTCCAAACTTTTAATCAACGTTCGGAAACCATATGTCTGAAAATGTTCCTCTAATTTCTTAATGTTTCGAGAAACGCGTGTGAAAAGGACTTTCTGAAAGGACTTGTGAAAAGGGGAAAAAAATTATTTGCTTCAAAAAAACCAAGCAGAAGAAGCAAACGTTAAGTGACATGAAAATGAGCAAATAACTGATTTGCTTGTTATAACCAAATGGCTGTCATCAATGACTATCATTTTACATTATAGGACTATTTTCCGTTCGTTTTTCTTTTCTTAGTCAGGTTTTTGATTTCAAGTTGAGCGTCACGATTGTGCCGGATTATGGCGAAGAAAGTTTAAAATTGCAAATAATCTTAAGACAAAGCACATATCCCCAATTTCTAACGTAACAGCTAAAGACTGGCATAACTCATTCCCTTTGACATAGGTCGTTATCGAAGCACAACTTTTGTTCTTGGCTAACACAACACAATTCGTGCCTGCCAACGTGTTTGATGGGTTTCCGTCCTTAATCTGCAGGAAATATACCGTGAAGACTTTTAACGAAACTTGTTTCGTTAGATTCGACAGCAAACAGCTAAAATGCTAATAGAAAGGCTAAGACGTGCTGAAAAAGCAAGCCAATTCATACGTCCTAAAGCGATGGCAAATCGTGCATCAATTTTTGCAGCAAAATCATTCCACGTAAGAAAATTCTTCGCCCTGGGCACTCATTTGTTACAATAAACAGACTACCTCTTGATTTCCGCAGATTTCGAGGAAATTCGCATTAAGGCGATAAATCAACTGCAAACCAGGTGGGCTAAACTTATTTCTCCAAATGCCTAGAGTTGTTGTCTAATTAACTCAAATGGCGGAAATCACTCCGGAAAAGCACCATTCGGCGCTAAGTTCAATTTTAATGAGCCTTAGTTCGAGTGGGAGAGAAAACTCAATACTGAGAAAAATGTTTACACTGCGCCACTGTCTCCGTTCAATGATTCGGGAAATTCCCATTGTTATTTGATTTTAAAAACACTAGTGTAAATTCGAAGGATAAGAATCGGAAACTTAATTGCAATTATTCCTGTTTTATTTATGCTCCACTCGGTTTTGAGATTGACTAATTTGACTACTTATTTTGACTTGAACTGATTTACTTTCAATTTGTTTCGATTTATTTGAAAAAAACCAAACATATTTATTTATGTAGCAAATGGAGCCATATCGAAAATACGATATGTTGCGCAAAATAACATACGGCGTAAAACGATCGCTACGCAAGCCTAGGCGATTGTGCCACTTTAGTCTAAGGCACTCTCGAGATTCGCCAAATCTTGTAACTCTTTACGCATACGTATGGACGGTATACAGTGCATTATAAGCGAAATATAAAACATCCAACACTTCATCTAGTCAATTTAGTGGAACACTTCATCTGCTCGACTCAGGGCCTTATGTAGACTATGCCAAGTTGACGAATTCACCACACCACGGAAGAACGCTCGATTGCCCCATCCGAATGCCATCAACAGGCATGTATCGTTATCGTGTCGATAATGTTTACGGCGTAGACACTGCAACAGAGAAATCATGCCGAAATCACAATACAACTTACGTCAAGGGAAACAAAGATAACTTCTTTTTAGTATTCAATATTCCGAGTCAGGTTTTGCATCATTTTACTTATTATGTTCGCGAAGCGGTTACGTGTGGGGTGTGCGCAAAAAAATCAAATCAACCTAAATATCGCCAATAACAATAACATCCTGGGCTTGTTGTTCTGTTGTATGTGCGTGCGTGTGTGTTATTTTCACAATTGCCATTTTCATTCCTTAGGCCACCGTATGTGCCGTTCAAGCTCTCTGTCACAAAGAAAGGCTCATAAGCAAGCGAAGGTGCCCTTTTAGGCTCGTGCAAGAAGAAAAATATTTGTTTGCGTTTTCCCAAATATCGTGTACCTGAATCTATTGGAATAACGTTCTTAGGTTGGCCATTTCGAGAAGTCACAGTTTACAATCACGCAAACAGTGGCTTTTTGATTGCACCACACACCATGACCGTACACATTTGCGATATGGTACAGCCACATTGCTTTACGTGGAATCACGGCGATTTTCAGATACTAACATTTTAGAGATAAAAGGTTTCTAATATTTTAAAGTGTCTTAGATTGGCACCAAAAATGTCGTTAACGTTACCCATCGTTAAAGTAAGCTACAGAGATTAACATTGTCTCTGTTGCAGGCCAAAACCGCGGGACGGTTGTAATTGCCGGATAAGAAGACGAATCACTTATCACGGCACAGCTGCCAAAGAAGAAGCTTTTCGACTCTTAGTACTTAACCATATACTTATAGATTTTACATTTTCATTTCCAATCAAATTACCCGGATCCTGGGTCTCGGCGTGATTTGCCCGATTTAAATTCCAAATTAATACATATATGCAATCATAATAAATTTAATCGTTTTGCATATTATGATCAAAAAATTCAACGCTGTATACTAATTCATTTCCTGTTTTATTTTGCGTTTCGTTTTGAGCCCTTCCTTCGTTTCTTTCATGTCATACGCCACACATGCGCAATTACTCAAAGTTGTATCATATTCATCAAAATCTATGAGACCATGACGGTGCTTTTTATGTGACATTTATTACCGTACGCAGATGACTTTCTGTGTATGACATTGTATGTAAATAATATTCATGCTTATCAATGTTTGATGGCTTCATTTCACCACATATTCCCACCGCGGTGTGTCTGTTTCTGATTAACTTTCTCCGTCGGATTGAGTGAGAACTTCAGAATAATACTCACAATGAATAATGTTTCACCGCCATAGTTACGAAAAAAAAAAAAATTTGGGAAATATGAATAGCTGCCATTGAACGATAGGTTTGTTTTTCTATTCTTTGATTCTGTTACGAATCAAAAACGAATATAACCAAACATTGAAGATTCTAGACGTTTTGCAACAACAATTTTATTTCTTACAAACCATAAATATAAATTATGACTTCTGCTGATATTTCACCAATCAGTTTTTGATAATATAAAGCGTGTTAAAAAGTAGTCACTTGTCAAGAATAAAATAAAAACACCAAATATTTCCATCTTAATATATCGTATTGAAAGAAAATGTACTTTGAAATAGTTTCACAAACATAACAAACAATGTTTTAGGTTGCAGTAGAAATTATTTCTATTGTCATGTTATCTATCGATATGATGCATTGAAAGGTGCGCCAAGATTTAAGATATACATTAAACCTTGGTCTACTTGATTTGGTATTTAGGATGATAAGAATACTGTGAGAGTGTGATGAAAGACTACTACTGAGTTATTCAATAATTTTCGCGGTTCAATAACAAAACGAGAAGGGATTTTGTTAATTGTACACTCTTCACATGAATGTATTTCATTTAGTACGGACGTGTCACAGTACAGTTATTACAATGGAAAAAATCAAGTATCGTGCAGTGATTGTTTTTTAAGGTGTAAAAGCAAAGGAAATTTTTGAACAAATGTTTAAAGTATGTAGGGACCATTTCCTTTCAATTACTACAGTAGGAAGATGGGTCGTTGAATTTAAACGTGGTCGTACAATCCTTGAAGGCGATCCACATCAAGGACGTCCAAAAACAGCAGCAACACCTGAAATCGTAGGAAAAATACAAGAGATCTTGTTGGAAAATCGTAGAGTGACTGAAAGAGATTTAGTGAAAGCCCTGGACATCCTATTGGACAGCGTAAGCCATACTTTGACTGAAGTATTGGGTTTCAGAAAGCTTTGTGCACTATGGGTGCCTCATTCGCTAACAATTGAACAAAAACACGTTCGAATGTAACTTTCTCGGCAACATTTAGAACCTTTTTGGAAAGGATAAAGTAGATTTTGTACGTCAAATCATCACTGTGGATGAGATTTGGGTTTATCACCATAATCCTGAATCAAAACAAATGGCTAAAAAGTGGTGTGAACCAGGTTCTGCGGCACCGAAACGAGTTCGTGTCCAAATATCGGCAAAGAAGGTGAAACTTCCAAATTTGTAAATAAAGTAGTGGACACGACAGTGGATTCTATGCACTTTCATCAACATCGAATATTATTCGAACAAACATTTAAAAATTACTACTTTATTCATTAGAGTATATTGAGTTATTCAACACAACAACACAACACTTTTCATATCATGCCATAAGTAATTTTGAAACCTTCCTGATAGCGCCAGCGCAACCAAAAATTAAATTAAATATTTAACCCAATCGTTGGGGAAACGAAGGTTTTTGTATCAGCGTGAAAATGGTAGAAATGCGAGCCTGATTTCATATAGCCATGGTACGACCATAACCGACGCTTTCCAGAATAGTATATTTTATATTTTTTATAATAACTTTCTTAGTTCAAAATAATTTTATATACAGTATAAAAACCAGATTTAACTAAACTAGTGTTGAATTTCGAATGCAATTGCTGAACATCGTGAAATAATTCGGTAGCATAAAATAAGTACACATGTAAAATATTGACGAAACAGGGTTAATGACACAGTAAAGTCATGTGTTTGAATACATTAAGCGATGTAAGACTTTGAGTATTGTCCTGGAATATGTTTGTATTTATAATCCAATTCCCTTAAACATGAAAAGCGAGCCCATTTATTGGTAGCCAGTTTTTTGTTGAAAAAAAGAACACCAAGAAGTATTGTTTGCCGAAGCACGAAGTTTACAAAGCTTATGATATGAAAGAAATATTTCAAAAGTACTTTCTATGGTTTTCTCCGAAGTCGTACGAGTAGCTACGGAGACAACTGCTTTGGTTTCATAGCTCACAGCAAACGGGGGTTTCTTTGGCAACTACTGTTCTGAGATTTACGAGTACCTAATACCATGTCAAAGATGCAATGAACAATCTTTCAGCAAGTCAAATTTCTCTACTGAAGATACTCAAAAGCTATCTATTACTTTTACAAAGACCGTAGAGTTGGAAAATATACCTGTACTCTCCGTATCTATTATTTTTGACCGATTTGCACAACATGTTAATCTTAAACGTTATTATTGTTCGTTTACTATCGTTCGTATCGTGATTGAAGAAAGCTATTCACCACATATTGCAAGGCCGCTAGGTGACGGTAGAATCAATGTTTTCCAAATCGTATGTAATCAGTTTAATGCAAGTGAATGGTTAATGGATATTTAATCTACATAGTTGAATGATCAATGAATGAGCTGATTCGTCTCGCAACGATGTAATCGCGTTATAATATGGCGATAGCGAAATAATGGTATAAAACAACGCAGTTTTCTAATTGATGGCAGCTTTGGGAAAAGTTGACACATCACGGCAACCTTTTCTTAACAATGAACCAAGCGTATCGCATCGTAACAATTTCATTTGAACGCTAGATATATAGAGAAACCAAACATAGAAACATATTGATAATGTTCGTAAGAAGGCTTCTTTAGTGAGAAGTATCGTAAGCTAAGCTCTGACAATATTAATTCATCATGGCATAATAGACGATCACCAATTAATAATCGTCAATCAATTCATACGGTGTCTTTTGCTGGTAAAAACATAGCAACCATTTCAACCAAACATTCTTATTGCTCCTTGCTGCTCAATGATTGCTTAATTCTTAATCTTGTTTTTGTATTCAGTTGGAAATGGCTTGCTCAAATGCGTTTAATCAAGCTTCATGAACAGAAACACACTTTTTCGTGCGTTGCAGTACTACGATTTCGCTATATTTTCTTCGTAAACGTTTTCCCGTTGCAATGAAACACGATTTGAAATATGAAAACGCCAGTCAACAACAACACTGACAGGCAATTTTCAAACGAATAGCAAGTTTAGTGAATAAGAAGAATCAACGCGTTCCTCAGATCTTTCGATCATCAATATCAATATTATTTTCAGCAACGGAAGGTTTGAAAATTATACAAATCCTTCAGCGGATTAAGTAGAACAGGTCGTGAATAATTTAGTGGCATTATAATTCCATCGCCTGTAACGGCAAGGTTTCAGTAGAAAAGTTGGTATCGATCGATTTTACGTAATGTTGATATTTAGAAAATGACGAAATAACTATATCAAAACATTGTTTATTGTTTATCTTTGGGCTAGTATAATCGGAATGGAAACTCAAATTGCATAAGTTTTTATTGTATGTTATTAGGTGCTTTGAATATTTAAATTCGTAATCTGAACACTTGCAAGTAATGGATTAGTCCTAACTTATGTCCCTCGTTCTTTAATTTGATTTAAAAATTTAAGTTAATGAATGTTCCACTCTGTCGGTAGCTCGAAGAGAAAACTACGTAAAAGGCTTCCCCTTTTCGACCATTAAACTTCATTTGCTCAAATCCTTTCTCATTGGCGTCACGCAAATTCACTGCGACGCCAGCGTCACGAGGTACGAATCAAAAATGTTTGCTGAAACAGCTGTTGGCTTATCACAAATACTGATTCAACGAAAATATGCCCTTCGTATCATCATCGCGCTGAAAGTGACGGCAGCGAACCGAGTTCGTTGGCCGGTTTACTCCCTTCAACCAGGACATCGGTTGTATACCTCAATTTAACAGACGTGAGCTGCTGCACCACGTGAGTCTAATAGTATACGTTGAATCCGTTTATTTTTTCATCCCATTTGCGACCGAGACCCTCCGACTTTCTCACATCTTGAGATGCTTTGTGCTCTTCCGGCTGAATCTAGAGACTATTTCCTCTCAAATAGTCACTCGGCAACTTAGTCCTGTTCGCAGATCAGCCACCACGAATGTTTGTCCTAATAATCATTCTAACCAATTCTACTCCAGCTGCAATTCTTGTTCTTGAGTAATTCTTTGACAACGGCCATGGACGATCGGGTCTGTTGTTGAACTTCGAGCACTCCACACCAGCCTAATGTTTACGAAGGACGAGATTTTATGTTTATTTTGACACATCACTCTTCCCAGCTATCAGCCAATCACTGAATGATAACATGCAAAAATCCCCGAAGCGTTGGTCTGTAGTTTCAGTATTGATGTCTTCCAAAACACCTGAAACCTGTGTGACGTGACCATACGGAAAAGCCTAGTGTATGTTTTGCGGAATGTACACAACTGAAAAACTGGGCCAGCCGGAGTAAACATGACTTACAACTGTAGCTTGTTTTAATTGTAAATTCAAAGCATCAATGAAGGTCGAATTGTTACTGCCCACGTTCCGCCGAGCTGCTGAAATCCCAGCGACTAGATAAGTTAAACTGATCTCTGATGGAAATCGACGGCACAAATCCGTTTAGCGGATTTCTGTGGTTTTCTATGTTGCCATTCGAGAATTGGAAAATTGAGAAACGTGTGTACAAATACGAAATATTGGAACGCTTTTGATGTCAGCACGCAAAGCAAAAGTACTTGTGACACGTGTCACATTTTCTCCCTTACCCTTTTCTTTTGAAACTTCAAAAATTTATAAAAGAGAGTGGGATTTAATGGCATAATATTTCTACATAAATGGCATGCTTCAAAAACAGTATTGTTAACGTGTAATATAATTTGATAATCGATTCCTCGATTTGCTCGAGTTACACAAGATCAAAAATAAAAAAAACATCACTATGTTGGTATTTGTTGGTAATTGTTGTTGTCAATACTTTAACAAATGGTACAGCGACTGATTAATTACAGAAGTCTGTTAGAATTATATATATATATTTAACCTCACTACCTAATGCTTTTTCAAACATCATTGCCATTTTCTCTTTCAGAACTTTCTGAGGAACACAAAAACAAAATGTAAGTTATTTTCAAAAATATGTCATTACTCTTTTCTCCATTTTTATCAACACGTGTACATAACATGATCAACTTGGACATGCTGTAAATAAAGTTTCAACTCCACTCAAACTACTGTAAATACACATTTACGGTTCTACTGTAAACTACTGTAAATACACATTTACCAACCTTTTTAAATGTACTATAGTTAAGCTTTTTTACACATTTCAATAACTAATGTTATTTTGTACCATTTGAAACACATCTATGTTTTTCTCTTTAACAGTTTTTTGCATAAACTCAACTTAACATTACATTACATTTACTGTTACTGCAAGTGCGATGTAATATATTACTTTTAATAGCGAACCCTACATTGCTTACAGCTAGGTTTTGTATCTAGGTTTTCTTTGTATCTAGGTTTTCACCGAGAAGCGGAGTTTCACACAGTGACGACACTAGGAACGTTTCCTTCTTCCAACGAAGAAGTGTGCCATTTTCCATCAATTCAATCGCGATCTTTACAATTTTAAGTAATTTGACCAAAGTATTGACAAAAAGTGGCAGCATTATCTAAGTGAAGATCACCTCAATATATAAAAGTTACGGTTACTCTTGAAAATGTAAAAGTTCGTGGTAGATTTTTTCTTAAACTGTCCTACAGCTCAAGAAAAAGTCTTATAGGGTTTTATTGGAATGTAAGTTTCAATTGGCGTCAACCGTACGGTTATTCTAAATACCGTTAATGGCAGAATTAATTTTTATTTATATAGTGATTCAATCGACCCAGGGGCTAAGTTGCAGAAGGAATTAATGTTTATTGTCCAATGTTGATTGCAATATCGTATCTATTTAAAACAAATATAGGTTGGCCAGTTGCACGGCTGGGAATGCCCCTGCGCCGCACGCATTGCTAACATCGTCCAAATCGAGTGTGTAGATTCCGGCACCAGCCAGCTCATTATCAAGGATGAAGGTAAACTTCTGAACCAATGTGTTCTCGGTCTCAATGCTAAGCCAGTTCTTCACCTTGTAATAGTATGTTGTGGCGGTGTTGGAGTTATCCACTTCCGTGTAATCGGCGAAGCGAGGGCATGCCTCATACCGCGCTAGTAAACCAGCTCGTTTCGTATTGGCTCCTGCCGCTCCGGGGCCCGTAGTACGGGCTCCTACGCCCCGTTGATCCTCGCTTACCAAGAGGTACGTTCGGGCGTATGTGGCCACTACGAGGTTTATCTTATTTTTGCGTGCCCCGGCCGCGATCAGAGCCATTAACGTTGAGTTCTGGTTTAGAGCCCCGCCAGGCAGCATTCAAGTGGCCATAGAATGGAAATAAAAGATAAACAAAAAAACGAGAGTGTTTCATAAACGTTTGGTAGTGCCGCGGTTCCGGTTCTTCACCGTACCACACTGATGGGGCTGGTGGCGTCCGAAAAGAGGGGCGAAAGATTGGCCGTATTTGTGGTAGTGCCCGTGAAATTGTAACCATGAACGTTTATCATGTTGGTGTACCTGGACAGAAGGGGGAGTGTTAGAGTAGGTCGATTTGAATTTGATTTTATCCAACACTTCCTCTGTAGATTAACATGGTCATGGTATCGCTGTCGCTGGGCTACTTACAGACTTAGCGATGTTACATCGTACGTATTGCTCCACTGTGCCGAGATGGCTACTGCCAGTTCTTTGTTTATCATGTACAGCCGCGCCCGCAACTTGTTAATACATTTAGCTAAAGCGGTCTGCAATGGAATGCAATTGTTTTACTTTGTGATGTATTTTTCCCCTGTTTCTGTTTTTTTTCCCCCTGTTTGCTCAAGCATCACTTACCTTGTCAAAATCATTGGTCTGTCGCTCTAGTTCAACACCGTCAAAGTTGTACTGTTCCAAGAAAAGAGCAATATTGTTCACCAACTTGTCACATTTTCCTGATATGGCCTGTGCATGATGGTGGGTAATAAAGTTTTTGTTAGCTACCTGATATGTAGGTTGTAGGTCTAGATTAGGACTACAAAATTGCAACACATACGTTCGTCAGATTTTTGCTGCCTTCCCGTAGGTCCGTCCCGACTTGGATGTAAAGTTTCCCATCACCAATTGCTCGGAGATTTTGAAAGTCGTTGAATCCAGCTGTAGTCAGAAGAGAAACCGGGCATGAAACGAAAGAAAGGCTAAAATCCTCAGAACAGCCCTGCCACGTTGGCACCACGGTGAACCGCGACATTACATGAAGCATCGTAGTTGCTGAGAATCCGCAGGTCTCCTTGTGCCGTCACTCCGAGCCCGACGTAGATGTAGTGCGTACATTCCGTTGAGCTCAAGTCTTGCGGTAGTGTCGGCGTGGCGTAGCTGGCTGCAGAACTGTCGTAGTAGCACACTAGATCTGTGAACGAAACCCATTCCCCGGGCGAGAAACGTGACGAAACATGCTTTATTCAAATAGGTTAGCACATGATGAGAAAATGAGCTATACTACTTCACACATCGCTACTTCATTCGCATAGTTTGCCACATTACTGAGATCATAGGAAACAAACTAATTTTCTAGCTTAACACGTCTAACATTGCCATTTGTGACACGGTTAATGTGGCCAGCCAGCTAGCCGTCTAATACGTCTGCATTTTAGTGATACCGACTGGCGTGTTTTAGTGATATTATCCGCCATTTTTCACAATCCGGAACAGTATATGAGAAACAGACTCTAATTGCTCTCTTGTTACCTAAACCGTGCCATGAAACACTCAAGCCTCAATAGGTTGGGCCAATTAGAACAAAAAGCATCAAGGAACTAATGATGGCGCTTAATTTAGAAATTTTCAAAATTGTAACACGTGCAACATTGTGTAACACGACACTACGTTCCATACAAACGAACTCTATCAACAACAAGCACTAAGTAGTTGTAACCTGGATGGCACATTGCATTTCTTTGGTTCCAAAGCGAAACTTTCGAATAGATTGTCCTTAAATAACCTTTAACCTACTTTGAGCTACAACAGACGTTACAATCATTAACACTACGGCCAAAAGTTCCAGCGCCATATTTAGCACGAAAGGCAGATGATATTCTTTTAACTTTCTTCAACCGACTAACATATACCGCAAAGCGTCAATCGACCAAAACGATGGAAGGTTCAATCACATGGATGAGGCAACAAAGTTTCCATCTTTATTGACACAGTTTGCGCTACTGCGACCTGAGTTGAGTCCATGCGTAAGAAGTGCTTTGTTTTTGGCTACGGTGACTTCGGGGGTTTTCTTGGGTTTTAATGGCTAGATTTAGCTTCGGGCATCTTATCAGATATCCGCCTCTCAGTATCGAGACGTGAACAAATGAACACACTTCGGGAAGTAGTCCACTAATGGTTAGAATCAGATTTTGTAACTGGTTCGTTACGAATTCTTTTAATGTTCAAGGTTTGACTTCCATCGAATCGGCTTTTGTATTCTAGTATGTAATCGCTGAGTGGAACTCGCCTTCAAATCTCTCTGACAGTTAAGTTCGCTATGCTAACAGTCTGGACTTGAGAAAGAAATCAAAGGATTATTTTCATTATAGTCTGTAAGTGCGAAATTTAAAGAACAGTATCATTTAACAAAAAATAGACTATCGAACAAAATGAATTAGAAACCTTTTCAAAACCTTTCAATTTCAAATAAAACAACATTGGGATACCACACCTACCACGTAAAACTGTGCATAAGATAAACAATAAAATCCCGGTAATGAAACGCAATCCCCGGGTGACAAAAAACGGTACGTAGGGTCACACGCGATCGCAAGGCAACTGAAATTGCCGTGGTGTGGTACTGGTGTGGTTTGACGACCTTTTTACACCCTAAAGATATTTCCATGCCTAAAGGAAATGTTTAGCCAAGCATCACACTGGTTAATATCATTACCAAACAGGTCCGAACCTCTACCAGGAACTGCGGCTTGTTTATATTTGAAAGAATCGGGTTCATGAAAAACAGCACTAAGTGTATGTTGAACAATTGTTTCCATTTCTACATAGGTTTGTAGCACGAAAAAAGCGTAAGTATGAAATATAAATTTTCTAAAACTCTCGCTATTCGATTTCGACACGCTTGTTGTAGGGTCTTGGGTATTTTTTCATAATTTACAACCGAAGAAGCCGTAGAAATATACATACAAAATCAGAACGGTTTCACTTTGTGGGTCGAATTCACTGGCATGAGTAGTCACATAGAATGTGGCGCAGCATTGTGTACTGCGTCTTTTTACCCCCTTTTGAAAATATTCTTGCTACTTAAAAAGGGTAAAGTACTTCGCTTCGCTGCCAGTTTGAGAAAATGTGCCGTACAACGATGGGGTTCATATATTTCAATAATCGGGTTCATATAAGAATGATGTTCATACCGACTACCGATTTGTCCAGGGCGTAGTGAGCATATCGCATTGCCTAGAGTCGAAATAGTTAGTGTACTGGATGATAAACTCATGCTTGAACTTTTATTTGTATACTCAAAAACTTTGACTGATTGGTTTAGTTTTGTACTATTTATGAAAGCCTGAAGGGAAGGTGTGAAAGAGTGCAATCAGTATCTCCCACTACACAAGAAATGTAATGTTGAACCACAGGATACTTCTATCATAACGTCAGCGTACCATGTTCAGAACGTTTTACAAACGACATGTAGCGATAATTATTAGCATGCGCCCTTTTTAAACGCCAAATTTGTGTAAATCTTAACTGCTCTTGGGTGTTTTGTTTGGGATGGCATTTTCATAACACAAACACGTACTAAACCCAAGAAGCTTTCAGTTCCCAAAGGAAGAATTTTTCATTGAGTAAACAACTTCGCTGTATCTGTACGCCGGAAGTCTGGAATGTAGTAAGTGTCGCTCGCCTTTCTACCCTATCAACTAGTGTCCACCAACTACAAATTCAAAAGTCAATAAAACTCACATCAAAAAGTTTGATTTGCACGAGCTCGGAAATGTTCCACCTTCCGTTTTGATGTGTTGATTTCCCACATCAGCGTATTCAAAGTACATTTTCTAAAATTGACCGACTGAAGTTGTCGTCCTATAATACACATTTAGTATTAGATATTTTAGTTATTCATAGACGTAGCTTTTAGCAACTTCAGTAAGTAACTTCACTGCGAACCTTGAATTTTCTTTAAATATACAACGCAGAAATATTCTTCAATAGTGGAGAAACATAAGGGATTCTGCGTAAAGTGCAATCTCTAAACCGCCATCTTGAACGTAAACTGCAAGCCGCAAATTATGTTACTGGTGAATATAAGAACTACTAAATGAATGGAACTAAATGTATTGTTATTTTTGTTTTTCTAAATGTACATATATTCTACTAGTTTTGTAGACGCTCATAAAAGATTTAGTGAAATAAATGGAATATTCTAATAATTTGGTAATCATGTTCTATTTACCTCTTCATAGATAAGACCACCCCTCTGTCTACTGTATTTCCAACCCCCATTTGTATAAAGCTCTGTCCGGCCATAAGTGTCAATTTTATTTTCAAACACTACCTAAAAAGTCTGCAGCATGGAGACAAGCTATGAAAAAGCCAAACCTTCTACTACTTTTGTCATGTTAAGTGTTAAACGTCTCGTCTATTCCAATCCCATTTCGACATGTTTCAAATATTGTACAACATCTCCTCGGGCAACCAGTGTTGGACGTTTAGAACTGGTGTTTCTATGATCTAAGTGGTTTGGATGTGACTTGTAGGGAACTCTTTCCATTCATTAATCCCATCAAAAATATTTTGCTTCGACAAACTTTCTTACAGGGCGGAACCTTCTTATGTGATGAAAATTGCTTTAAAGCAGACAAGGTACGTAAAGCTTTATGCAAATGTCGAATGCACATCTAATCGCATTTAGTAAAAACTCTAGGAAAAGAGCTGTTGAAAAAAGAAGGGACATACAGGTAGAACATTTAAAAAAATATTCAAAAATACAAAATGTTACGGTTAATGTTAAGAACATCAACAGTACATATTAAACATGAACGAAAAGATGGTATTGTAATTGTAGACTTAAACAAGTGAACACTAGCAGCAGCACCGCTCATAATTAGGTGTTACTGCAGTTCAATATTCAAACTTACAAAGTTCATGACTAGTTGTGTTCTACTCTTGTGACATCATTCAAAATTCTCACTGATCGAAGCTTAGTTTCAAAGAGGATCTGATCTTCACTTTTGCATATACTTCCCCATATCCACCGTAGAGGACAACTACTGATTGCATTGCACAAAGTTTTGCACAGTGGTTTCAAAACAACCAAGTGTACAAATTCATTAATGCCTGTTGCCAGGATTTCAGTAGTTTTGTGTATAATTTCTTAACTTTGAACAAGTTCGACCATGACGCGAGTCGCACACATCCCGTGGCTGTTGCGTCAATTATTTCCGGCAAACATGAATAACTTCCAGCAAGTGATTTAACTTCTTTGAGTTTGTTGGCGAACATCAAACACTACATTCAACGTCTATTGCGAAGTCGCCTAATTGGGCTCTGCAGTATTTTTCCTTCATTCTGAAGGACAAAATACTTTGTGTCGCTCACGTAAATTAATTTGTAGCTTGATAACTTTCTCATGAATTCAACAACAAAATTTATTGGAGCAATAGTTCGACCGGCCATTGATTTCCCATTGGCGTCTGTAAGTCAATAAACCACTTTATTAGTATGCTTAGAAAAGAAGAATTTGTGAATAAATAAGAAATGATTTTATAGTCTACTGGTACGAGAATAATCCACAGAAAATAAATCCATACTAGTGCCGCAAATGAAAAGTAAGTGTAGTGTAAAAGTTAAATCTTTTCAATAATTTGGTTCTGACATTTCAGTTTCGGTTGGTTTCATTGTTCATTAATTTGCAAATATTGATGTGATTGTTTCGTTACGATACGATACTTAGTTAAATTAATTGCGACCTAACAACCTGCATAATGAGAAACTCATGCCGCCGAAGAGAACATTTAGATGCAAATCAAATAACTTTAAATGAATTTCGTACGAATTTTGGAAAGGCACAGCTTATGGAGGATTCACCGGGAATCTTCAAAAAATCACGTTAAAAGTAAAGGCTTTTGTTTTGTCCCGCATGTTTACTTGTGTCCTTTGATAAAGGATAACGAGCGCTTAGCGATGGCGTAACGTAGTAAGCAAATCGAATCAAATTGTAAATCTCTTTGAAGTAATTTATTACTGATCTTTTAGTAACCGTGGCACAGTTAACGTTGTAAATCTGACGACGTTTTTGTATCGTTTCGTAGGGGAATTGTAGTCGGAAAGATAGCAGCTTCTGTAAAACTCAAATTGGCCTTATTCTTTAACCACTATGCATTCCATGTGCCTTTAAAATCTCGTTGAAATTGCGTAGCTTGAACAACGGCACACAGTGACAAAATCTTTCTTGCCCAGGGCTCAGACAAAACGTATACATTTTACTGCTGGGTTTCGTTAATTCAAGCGTGTCATTGTTGTACATCATATTTTGCTTGTTTTAGTACCGACACCAATCACTGTTTACTTTACCAGTACTAAAATAGTTTACAAAGTGGTCATGTTTTATACAATAGTAAATAAAAACAATATATTCCCAAAGTTTAAGTAGCCAAGAAGTTTTGGTTTCCAGATAATTAACGATGTGTCGGTTTTGCAGCGTTTATGCTTTGAAGACGCTATGAGGGCACGTGGCGTAGTTGAATAGCCAAATTCTCGCTGCCATTTCCCAAAGCCGATTACAGAAGTCGGATAAATTTCGTTTCGTGCGGGTTGGGAGCCTCTCAAACAATATCTCAATATCACAGCACTGATGAACGAGTTGCGGAGTTAATTACACTTTGTTTTCATGAAAATGTAACAAATGAACCGGAACGAAAGCTGAACTAATATTAATTTCACTTTCCAGGCTACTATTAACCAAGCAGATTAAGACAGCGCAATAATTTAAAATTGTCAGCATGAAACGTGTGAACGATAAATAAAAAAGTTAAAAGCTCAACAGAAAGTAATTTTAATCTTATATTGCTGCGACTGCCAGTAAAAAGGAAAGGCACTCTCAAATTTTATTAAATTTTCATGGACCGCATCACCTTTCTACCTTTTCATACGATTTTTGTTTATTTTATCGAACAGAAAGCGTTGTGAAATATTCCTTGACCAGGTGAAACTTTTCAAGCGAACGAATCAACACGAATGTATAAACACGTTTGACATTTCGGAGAACATTTGACATTTCTGCAAAACAGCACGCGAAACGCAAAATGGCGGCGGCGGCGACAAGCCAAGAGTGATTGTTGTCGTTTTTAGCAGTAATTTTTTGGCGTCGTTTCTTCCAAAACCATTTTACAGGTGAACTATTCAAGCAGTGCTGTGTAGCAATTTCAGTGACGAAGTAAGCTGGGAATCGCAGGGTGAACCGCTACACAAAACAAGTGTTCTCGTTTCCCTGTGTTTGGTTGTGCTGTTGATGTGTTGCAGTTGAAAACACAGTTTATTCGTTCACCATGCACAACAATTCTAATGGCGGAAAAAATTTCGTGGCGGAAAGTAACCCGGGCAAGGAAACTAGACCGCAACAAGACCGTAATGCAGTGGAAGGCGCGAAAAGCGGCGAACCGGCGAGTGAAGAGATGGACCAGAGGGAAAGTGAACGCGACGAGCGAGAGATCAGTGAAAAAGAAGAACAAGAAGCGTCCGAAGCGGCAGAAGATTCGACTGAAGTTCCTGAACCAAACAGCACGGTGGAAATGCTGCTGGATACCGCGGAAGACAACGATGACGGGGAGGAAAGCGTCAAACCAATTGATGCTCCTGATGATGACGAAGCAATGAAAGATGAACAGGCGGAAGAAGACCAACCTCCCGAGCCTAAGGACGATGATGCAGATGCAGTGCTTCTCGAAGAGTTTATTGAAGAGGAAGTTACGGAAGAGCAACAAACTGAAGCGGCACCGCGCAAGGAACGGACTAAGGTTGAGTTAGATCTGTGCCGTGTTTGCATGGGTGCGGAAAACCTGTCGGATATCTTCCAACTGGAAGGACCGGTGCGTATCAGTGATATAATCATGAAGGTATGCACCACCATTCGCATCACCGAGAGGGATCATTTGCCGCATAAAATATGCGAACGTTGTCTGGGCCAGGTGCGGATAGTCAACGAGTTCAAGGCTCGGTGCGAAGCATCGGACAAGGAACTGCGGAAAAACCTCAAACGGAGCGCCAACAAAACTCGGCCAACGGGCGTGATAGTCGTCAACTGTCCCATGTCCGAATCGGACAACGAGGACGAACCCATCGATGACGATGAGTACCAAGTGTCCCAGTCTGAGGTGGAATCGGAGCCGGTTACTTCCGATGACAGTTTTTCTCCCCCAAACAAGCGTAAACGTACGCCGAAAAAGCGTGGGCGAAAACCGGCGCAGTACAAAACACCAGGCCGAAGAGGTCGACCGGGAAGAAAACCGAAGCACATGGCGATTTCTCCGGTGGTAGTTACTACGCCGATAAAGCGTGGTCCTGGTAGACCACCCAAAAATCCCAAAACGTCCACACTGTCCAACGTTGTGTACATCAAGGCGCCGGTCGACTCAAGCTCTGAGTCGGAGGAGGAAGAAATCGCGAAAGCGCGTCGAAGGCGCGGAGAACATCCCTGTCCTAAGTGTGATGATGTGTTACCGAGTCAACTTGCACTGAAGCAGCACCTCAAGTCGCATCCCGGAGACGTGTTCAACTGTGAGCGATGCACACTTTGGTTCAAGAAGCAGCAAACGCTTCTCAACCACATCGAGCGACATAAGAAAGCAGACCGGAAACAGGAAGAGAAACGGAGGGAACGTGAACAGCGCCAGGAACATAAGGAATTGTACCGGAGGTCAGAAGTGGATGGTCGACCCGGCAATCCGCAATTCACGTCTGTTAGCCCCGAAAAGAAAAAGAAACCGGATCCGGCACCGGCCAGCAGCGGGAGAGACTTATTCAAGTGCGTAGCTCCTCTCACGTCCACCTATTGGAGTGATAGTTTTTCAGATTAATTTTCACTTGCCGACATCACAACGACGAGTCCCAAAACTCTGATGTGCAATTGAGGACTAGGTAAGCATCAAATCACAGTTTTATTCACTGCTTTATTTTCGTTATGAAATTGTTAACCCCAATCCTTTATTCCATTATTGAATATTATTCATATTCAATTAATATAAAAATATCCCCATGGCATCTTTGAGTGAAACTTTTTACAAAAATGTATGCAGTTGTTCAGCAATGGAATAATGCAACTGCAATGCAATAATGTTTAATACATTTTAAGCTAAAAAATCAATGAGACATTTGGATGGCGATAACTGGGATTTAGGGTATTGCAACTACAATAGTTCATCCACTTGCTTAAAAAACAGAGACTTATGCCTTCTTGAAATCAATAGCATTGCTGTTCAATCGTAGAATTATCGTAGAATGTATTGAAAGGCAAAACATGCCTTTGAAAAAGCTTTGAAATAATGTGTGTTAGGTTATTTAGATATCATTCTTTCCTTATGTTTTTATTTAAGAAAACATTGGGCAAAATTCCTTTTCAACAATAGTTACTACATTATTTTTTATTTTATGTGGCGTTCTCTTCCATTTGATGATTTCATCGATACTTTCTGAGCAAAAATCTTTTTTCAATATTTTTCGGAAGCTGTGGACCATTATTTTGTAACAAAAAACAGTTGCAAAAATCATTGCTCAAAGGTGGTCAAACACGAACTAGAATAACGCAGCCTACGGCCGCTAGTTTTTGTAGCGCAAGTGATTATTATTGGAATTGCTTTGTATTTTTTATCTACATTAAAATTCTTCCCTCTACTAACGTGTATTACTTCCGTTGTTTAGGCTTAACAACAAGATTTTTAAATTTTTCTCCTGCTGTTTTGCAATTTATTAATATTGTTTTATTTCGCTTTTCCACAGGAAATTTCTTCAGATAATTTCAAACAATAGAATGTAATTAGCGTGAGAAAAGGAGATCAGAATGTTTGTAGGTAAGGTAATGAAGCCTAGTAACAAAGGCCATCTAACAGTAGCAATTTTAGTAGATGAAAAGAACAAACCTGTTTTTTGTACGTATAAACTGAAAACCATGTTTTACAATGTTAGTAGATGCATTATTTTTTAATCAAATCATTTGGTTTTCCGAAATTTCATCGTATTTTAATTGTATTTTGGTACTGCTGCTCGTCTTTAGAAAACATTTTGCAGTACTCTACAATATCAGGTTTTTCAAAACAGGATTGTAGGGCCTTTTTCATGACATTGTCATTCTGACTGCCAATTAGAATTTTCACAAGTACGGGTCCGTTCTTATTTCGACGACCTTTATCAAAGCAAAGTGAACTTGTCTTCAGGTGGGCAAGTCGAAAAGCATTACAATCAAAATTAACCATTTTCAGCAAATGTCACGCCTTGAGCGATAGGAAACAAAATAACATCAATCCTTATAATTACTACAGTTGCGTGTTGTAATATTAATGGGTAAATAATAAGTTGTTCGTTGGTTTGCCAGAGTTTAGTCATACAATTTTTTCTAAGATAATATAAAAATGGACACACATATTGGCACACCAGCTGTTACTCGCAATCACTAGGCCTTTATTGAATAATTATAACTTTCTTAATTATTTTGGTCTGAAGGGTCGAATAATCCATTCAACACATTGAAGGTCAGAAAAACTAACAGGTTTAAACGGCAGATGAAGAAGGTACCCGTCACACCTGTTGAACCGCTGAACCTTCACACGATTTTCTTTACTCAGGATTGGTAGCTTAAATACAGTAATGGTAAAAGTTTTAAGTTTTTCCAAACGTGCCTAACGTGGTTAAGCATCGTTATTGACAGGAGTCTACCGGATTTCTATGTGAATGACTGAGGTATCGACACTTAAATTAGAGTATCTAATTTTGAGAACCGAAAGCCAACGTCAACTAACTAGTTTAAAATCAATATTGATCGAAATGAGGAGGCCTGCTTCGATGCTTATTCGATGGCTTCGACATTCCGAGAAATGTTTTTGCAATCTGCCAATCCAACAAAATCAATAGTCGAATTCATTCAGCCGAATACGCATGTTCGATTATTTTCAAATAGGTCATTAACGTTAAGTTTACACGTCAAATAATTTTTTACTCATCTTTTTTTGAATATATGCAAATTATACATAATCACCGCAAGCTTTGAATGTTAGTTCAAACTAAAAAAATTTTATTGTATAATTTCGTTGTTTTTTGCTGTTTTTTCCTCATACATTACATCAGTTTGATCGAAGCGGGATAAATAACGTTGCAAACAAGCCACGGAGAGGCAAATATCGTTTGGCCATCGCTATTCCGAAAGCGTAAACTTGTGAATCACGCGGAAAACAAAATCCTTAGTCAACAAAAACGACAAAAAAATTTTTTTGTTTGTTTCAATAAGCCCATCGGTTTGTCGGCCACAAATTGTCGTGGGTGTATAATGCAATGTAGTCGAATGATGAACATGCGAGTATATGTGAGGAACACTTTTTTATTAACCCATTGAACATTTTAGCTTGCTTGTAATACAGTCAGAATTATTCAGAATATTACTAAGTCAGCTTGGCAGGGAAAAGTCCATTTTTATGAGTTTCAATTATAAATCGAAGCAAATTGTATGTAACCATGGATGTCCTATAGTGGCTAAGTTTATTCACTCAAACAATGTTGTACACAACGTCGTTTGCTTCATTTGACCTGTACAATAAAATGCTTGCAACTCTCTGAATTAACTGTGTATCGATCATCGCTGAATTGAGAAACGAAAGAAACTATTTACGACGACGGCCAACGACATCGTTGTGGTAGCAGTATAATTGCAGTCATTCGGTGTGTTCACACAACTGCTCTGAAACCATTTCGTAACCTTTTCTCACACTTAGATTAATAAGCCTCCGAACCGTGAAACAGTCGGCCATTAATCAATACATGTTAACAGATATTATTTCTCCCATTCCAATGATGGAAGAAACTCTTACAGTTCTAGTCCGGGACGGGAAAAGTCGAAACTTGTAAGGAATAAAATCATCAAGGGTCCCATCTGCTGGTTCGTGGTTCATTGGTGGGCCATTCTTTTGCCGGAACATCGGCAATGTAATCACGCAATGAGCTCCGAATCCAAACTACAAACAAAGTTACAGTTTGAAAATAAGCACCGTAAAGGGAAAGGACGTTAATGTTAATTATCCAATTTAGAACCATTCCGATCTGAATTACATTCCAGACACTTGGATTTTGTACAACTCTTTTTGTTATTTGAACTTGATTGACGATCCTGGTATAATGTATTCTATAAAAGTAACATCCTTCAAATTATTACGATTACGAAAAAATATCCCACTTCCTCAATCCATTAGCACCATCGAGTTTGATTCTGCCAACTGGTCTTTCCTACTTTACTCTTCGATGGCATAATGGAATAATCCAACTAAATTTTCTTTTAATAGCGTTCAAAGTTCTAGTTCTTATTAAACCGTCGATAACAATCCTATTAAAAACAATCACTGTGGCACGTGGTGCCACGTGCCATATATAATGTAAAATTTTTAGTTTTATTTAAAGCGTTCTCAGCTGTAACCAGAACATACATAAATTGGGTGGTTAATTGTTTTCATATTGAAATATCAACTATGTATGCGGCTTATAGGTAAATGTGAAATCGTTTTAGTTACCATAATTTTGACGATATTGGATAAGTAGTAGTCTCACACGTCAGTGTCAATGGTCTTGATTAATCGGGTCTTACGCAAAACACTTTGACAGCGTATCTATTTAAGGGCAAAACTTTAAGTTGCTGCTAGTATGGCCGTTCGAATATAGCATTCATATGATCCTGTATTGCGACATGCACACATTTTTCTAAATTTTTGAATAATCAATTGGTATCTTTTCTGAGGCGTGTGTCTACATGTTTATGTGTTTACGAACCAGACAAAATGGAAAATATAATTGAATAACAACTTGTTTGGCTTTATCGAAACCGACGGAACAGTTTACCGTCCGTAGAAAAGGTCAACTAATTTAGTCCTTTCTGCATCGAATATGTATCCCTTTGGCATGATTAATGGGATGGAGTGGAAAATGAGTTTTCGTTAGGTTGAGAACCGTTATTTTTTCCACAGCATTGTGCATCAAAGTGCTCTTAGAACACATCCTAATGACTTAAACGTCAGATGTAGTGTCTTATGTCGATTGAAAAGCTCTTAAATAACACCACCGTCGGTCATCGGCGTTTGATTGTGTCGTAAATTGTGTCTCAAAGGAAAAAGGTGCGTGATTGTAACACGTGCCTAACGTGCGTTGAACAAGAATTAGACAAAGTGCCCCCTTTATTACGAACCATTACACTCTGTTTTTAGTGTTTTCTGTGCTCCAGTGCTTCACGGTTTTCAATCAATTTTTCGATGGTTCCCGATCAACTTCCGGCTTCCTGGTTTGTCCAATAAATGCTACCCGGTTACGCCAGGGAATCTGTAATTCGTTCAAGCGAGCATTTCATTTTTAATGAGGTATACTGAGTTTTGGAAAGGGTTTTGTCTTGATAGCGAGCAACCGTTCAGCGGCTGGTTTGCCTGATCAATAAATAGATAAGCATGGAACCAATTAATGGCTGGTAGTTTCGTGTGCCGTAATGCTTTTCGTTGTTTATGTTGTTTAGCGAGTATTCTTGATTGGTCACAAGAAAAAATTAACTTTTTTTCACGACCGACCCACGAAATCGACTTCCTTGAAAGAATGTTCAAACCTCATGATACCTCACCATTAGAATTAGATAATAGGTACCCGTTAAGAAGTCCAACCTCATTTGGAATCATTGAAAACTTGTCGCAATATCGTTATTCATCATATTTTTTAAGACTTTGAAATTCGATAACTCTAGACTTTAATAATAGAACCTTAGGCAAGGATGTAAAGCTTTGGACAAAAGTCCCAAACAGAAAGAAACCCCATCTAACATATTGTCGTGCACAAAGATGTCCATCGCCAAGTCCGTCGTCTGCCATCAACGCAGCGTGACACTTTTCTAGACGTTAGCGATTGGAACGAATTCGTTAGCACAAGCACTTCTTGTCCCACACGCTGTGCCAATGGCGCCAGAAGATGGATCGGGTGTTGGGATAGTGTTAAGCGCTAGAATATTGATTGGCTTATTAAGTTGTCTTCGTTTACTTTATTCGTCGAATCAACAGACATTGATTCCCAACGGTAGTGCATGCATTAGCTGCGTTTGCATTATCAAACCCAAACGAGGTGCTATCATACTGAGTACTGTGAAACAAGTACCATCGCATATGCAGAATTGTATATTTTAGGTACAAAAAATGGTATTCCTTATCCTTGTCCTAATACAACCTAATAATAAATTAAGAAACAAAGTTTAAGTCTAGAGATGAGACCTTCTAGTGCTTTCTTCTCTTGCCGATTACAAATACGCTGTTTATTCCTCTATGTTTTTCTTTTTTTTTTTCTAAGCTTTATCAGAGACACACACAACTGGTCTAAACACGCGAAGGCATAAATATAATAACATTATACGTGAATGTGAGTCGTTTAAATTAAAAATGTTTTTGTAACAAACTTTTAGAGCACCTTTTTTTTGTAAAAATCTACTAAATATTCCGCACTGGGATTAGTGCGGTTCTACTCAGGGTCAATTCGCGATTTTTTTATGAACCGGTAAGTATATTATATGTGCCATAACCATTATAACCAAGGTTGCTTGTAAACTTCCATGGCAGACCATAAACGGAAATGATCTCAAAGTAAAGGCTACAGATTCCGTTCCATTCAGCGCAGTAAATTCTACACAGTTAATGCGTGTGTAATGCCACGTCACGCCGGGATTGCACTCGTACTTGCAACAAAAAATCGCAGAACATATAGAGACATTTGGTACGAGTTGTTCCGAACAGATTGCCTTCGCATCAAATTACCCCAGCCAATGAGAGGCCATCATGAGATTCTATTTTTTGATACCAAGTGGATTAGGTGGAAAAGTATGGAACCATGATGTTACCGCATTGTCGCCAATCCGGTTGATGGCAGAAAACGGTGACCTTTTCTCGTGGCAGATTGAGATTGACCATTTTTATTTATGCCGTCTTTTATTGCGCACTTTAAGCTTTTTACGGTTATCGTTGCACGATTCACAATCGTTTCTTTGCAGCTCGTATGCAACTAGCAGCTGCTGCAGTCGTCTAAAAACGGGCGTTTTTGTACTGCAGACTGCAATCTTCCCGAGCAACATCATAAAGAATAATGTCTACCGTGCCGTTCTTCCGCATTACAGGAAACCAAAGGTTGGCCGACTGATGTTGGAAATGTAATTCGAACCGAAAATATGTTCAAGAAAACTGTTTATTAGGCTTTTCACGTTTGCTTCAGTGGGTTATTGAGTCTAGGCTCCAAACAGTCTATGCGGCCAAGAAAACCGAATTTAATCGTTTCTTTTGTTACTGGGCTTAATCGGGAAGCTGGTGCAACGGAACTAGTGCGTTGTTCAAGCTACAGAACTAATAAATAAAAAACCTCAGTCCTCGCTTTTCTTTTTACTCTTCAGACTGCTGCTCAGTACTCATAAGTACTTTTGTGTGACATTCGTTGGAATTCGTCGTAATGGTTTCACAGCTCACAGGATTTGTGTTGTAAAGGTTTGAATATGGTGAAAGATCTTACGCTTCAAATCTGTGAACGATTACATTTTATTTATTTATTTGATCTTGTGTAAAATTCTACAATTAAAGAGTGAAAATTTTTTTGCGCTACAAACTATTTAAAACCTAGAACATTATCATTTAAACCTACAGGTATTTTAAATTACATAATGGCCATTTAAATGTGATATACTTATTTATATGTATATAAAGATAATATTGAGTTGGAAATCGTCAAAAACGTCTGAATGAACAACTTTGTACGCTTAGGAATAGCTTCTGCTAAATCGGTGTGTGGGAAACGCAATCAGAGCTCAAAAGCAATCGCATTCTCATGAGCGGGGAAAAAAATGATGCAAGTTCTCTGATTTTCCAGTTCTATTATGTTTTCTACACCGTTACCAATTTGCTATTCTGTACAATTGATTTTCAGAAATTTCACTGAGAAAATTGCTGATAGATAATGATGACAAATGTTGATGACAAATTTTCAATTGTATAACTCTTCGAGGGAGGATTCTAGTCCGCTTTCAAAATTAGTCTTGACGATGCTGCTGATGCCAATTGGAGCCATTTCGGTGGGCATCCACGGTCCATTGCAGGATGCTGAACCAGTTCGTAATAAAGATCACAGTGATATGATAAATTAAAAACACAAACATCACACCTCGTAATGGAATGCTTTCTGTGTTATCCCATCGTCCTGGAAAACGGTACGATTTCTTTGCAGAAAATGGATTCTTTTGGCCTCAGGAACCGTGTGCACAGTCTAACGCCGCCTGGCGGCGTTGATTGATCCAGCGACCATGGAGAACAGCGTGGAGGAACGTGTCCTAGAATGGTTACACTACATCTACAGCAACGATACCGCGTCGGCCGTCGTGCTGAACGTCACTGAATTCCGGCGCCGACTGCTGTACATCCTCGATTCGCGGTTTTCCAGCATGGACGGCAACGTGAACTACTATCGGCACGCGTTCGAGTTTCAGAACATCACCGAGCACAACATCACCCAGGAGTACGTGAACGATTTTCTGGAGAAGCTATTCCAATCGCTGAACCGCCTGAACCGCACGTCCGGTTTGGACCAGCCGGAGCCCGACGAGGTGGACGCAACGAATTGCAGCGACTATTGCAAAGGCGCCGTCCGGGAAATTCTGCTCGAGTACAAATTGCTACACGGCTACATTTCACTCGTGGTAAGCCATTCGATCGTTGTTCGATTCAGTTGTCCCGAGCCTCATTATAGGCAGCCGGGCAGACGTTGATTTGTTTAGAGTTACACTGTTATTAGCACTTCATCCCCAACTGACCGTGCGGTGTGTCTCGGCTTGAAGATAATCACGGTTGACGACAGGGAAAATTAATCCCCAACATGGATGCACTGATTCGGAGAGATACGTATTGATCCAGACTGCGTTCAACAGAGAGCATAATCTCACCCAAAATAGGTTTTTGAGGATCTAAACGTTTACATCGAATGCTTCTTGTTCGACTGTGAGATGGAGTTTGAGGATGAAATTGATTCCGACGACAGTTGATGTGATCACAAAACCCAAAATTGTGCGGTTCATTGAGCACAAACGCTGTAGAATTGAGAAATGAAAACAAAATGCCATCTGCGTACGTTGCTTCTACCGTGTGTTTGTCAAAAACACATAACATTCCCTTTTATTCGTTCTTATTTTTATTGCTTTCAACAAACAGTTGCTGTGATTCTGTGTTTGTTGATTGTAAACAAATTGGTTCGACGGCCAATCCTGAAGGTAAATCCCTTGGGTTCGTTGGGTTGTTTGCTCGTACACTTGCGATTCGCAATATGATGGGGTCAAATATTCAGTGTTTCTGCTTTAGTCATCTGCGTAAATTGTGGGTGGATAAAGGTAGACAAATTTAAAACACTTCAATTATTTTGTCGATTCTCAGTTACCCTTTTCGAATGTAGTTTATTACGCCATAGGCTTTCAGCTACAAAACTTCTTATCATATTTGATTCCTTTGATACCTGTTCATGTATAAGAAACCAAATCAAACCCAAAATCACCTCAGAGTAAGTCACATTCTAATCCGTATTTCAAGACGTGTTATCGTATAATCCGTTTTAAGTTACTAAGGCATGATTTATAATAAACACATACGAAACCGTATAGGGTATTGTATTTGATGTGTCTTTAAACAGTCATGTTTTGGTACGCAATTCCGCAACATGATAGAGACTGTGCATAATATGTAAATGTTACAGCATAAAATAGCGACAAAAGTTTGGAGTGTGGCGACATGAAAAATCAAGTCTAGAACGAAATTATAACGGTTTAAATTCTGTTTAAATGAACGAATGTATTTCGTGTAAGTTTTCTAGTAAGCCGATCATTTCCAACTAAAAACTTTACGCCGAAGAGAAATATGATTTCTCTTTCATATCAAACATAGTTTCACGCGAGCTTATCTTTCCAACGTCCAATGATAAATCTCTCGTGTTCTCGTACAGAAAGATAAATGCCCTGACAGTGTTGCCTTTGACGGGAACAAAATTTATTGCATAGCACTATCAATTCATTCTCACGTCTTTATCGACACTGCGTATTCAATAATACTTTTTCATAGGTTTTTCAACAATGTTATAAATATCTTTGCAGATATGCATTTTTGGTACCATCGCCAACATACTCAACATTATAGTTCTCACGCGAAAAGACATGAACAAAGTGCCCATAAATCGTATTCTAAAATGGCTCTCAGCGACAGATATGTTTGTGATGATGGAATACATCCCTTTTGCATGTTACATGTATTTGATACTCCCGGGTAAGTCCTCTAGATTTAGAGTCGTCCCAGTTACTTTGCTTATTATCATATCTATGTTATTGTAATATTTTCGTTTAACATATCAAATGTAATAAGATCGAAAGCTGATGGCTGCCTTTCAAAGAAGCATTGGTAACCAAAAGCTTGTAATCGTGGTAGCTATAACGGTACGCTAACCCACACATAATTCTTTTCCCATAGATTGCAAACGTCGTCTACCGTCGTGAACAATTGTTCCTATTCTCACGCTTTACATAGATGCTCGTTCTGCATGAGCGACGTCGTAAGCTGAGCCGATCTTTTTTCCAAGAACTGTTGTCATAAAACGGTGTCAATAGGATTAATGCCAATCTTTCCCCCACACTGAATTGCAACATGTTCCCCGTCGTTGCGTCTCAGTGGAACGCCATTCAGAATTATCGTTTCTCGACAGTCTAATTATTGTCACCAAAACAAACATTCGCAATATTTTCAATCACGTCAAACGCATGAGGTATATCGTTTTTATCTTGGCTGCTTCCGAGATGAGGCTCTCTGCTCTTGTAAAGCTTGCCAAATTCGTATCGATTGAGTCGAAACTATGCTACCACACCGAGGAGGATGATTTTCACGGAACTGTGGCCAAACTGCTCTTGGTTGGTTTGTGTGTGCCTGTTCCACTTCAGTACGGAAATACGCTCCATATGCGTCAATTAATCATCTACCGATGACACGCTGAAAATATTCTGACATCTTGCGTTTGATAAATTATTGCGATGAGCCGAGATCGAACGTAAACTACACCGCTCAATAGCATATCTAAGCAAGTAGGAATCAAATGAAGGGTTGAAACGTAATTTTGCTACATCTCACGGTCTCTGAACTGACGAGATTTTCCAGAAGGTCTCCAATCCAAATGACTTTTTTCCTTGACAGGCGCATTTGTTTCTTTATTCACAAACAGAAATCGGAATATAGATCGTTAGTCATATATCTATGAATCGTTCTTTGATTTATGAAATCTCGTACAGATGCAGAACGGAAACATGCGGTATAAGTTTTGAATAAAAATGTCTTTACATCCATTCTAGATAAAATTTCTTTTTGACATTGTTTACGTTCTAATATAATTATAACAATTATATTATCATTGTTATTTTCAAATAAATGCCAATAAATCTTACGAAATTAAGCAAACATATTACTCTTTAATTGCCATCAAGTTCATTAACTGCAAATATGTGGTCTTCGCTATATTCTTTCCAGACCGCAGAGACTATCCGTACTCGTGGGCCGTATACCTGATGTTTCACATGCATTTCACTCAAATTCTGCACACCATCTCTATACTGTTGACGGTTACATTGGCCATTTGGAGATACATAGCTATAAAGTAAGTTTACTTCACATCGCGTACGAAGAACCGATCGATTTGCTAGAGCTCTTGAGCTGCATGTGAACGGACTTTCTGTCAAGGTTGATGACTACAATCTCGTATCGTTTTATTCAACATCATACAAGCCGTAACAAACGCCATTAACTCATCTACATGCAGGAAAAAATCATTCTTATCAATCTATCACAAATTTGCCTTTAAAATTACTGTGTTTTGTTACATTTTGACATTTGGATGGCCATTAGTTATGACACTTCCGTTATCGATAGAACCAAAAAGGGGTGGTTATCGAAAAAACTGCCATTGATTTCGGAAAGTTCTTTCGTATTTATATTTAGGCCAGAAAACATTGATGCAGGTTCTCTTTTCAACTTCAATTTGCCCCAATCTCTTGCTGCTTTAAGCATCATTATTAATACGAGTTCTTTTGGTGGTGACAAGCTATTAAAGCTAATTTGTTATTTTTTCAACGAAAGTCAACAACAAGATGAAAAAAGCATTTGACTTGCAATCTTTTCCCTAGCCCCATTTTGGTTAAATTAGGCTGGCCAAATTGTTTCGACGTCCTCGAGCGAATTAGGTTAATTGACGTTGTTCAGTGTTCGCAATAACTGCCACTGCAGTTGACAAGCTCATCCGGATTCTCTTTCTTGGCTTCCCCATGATCTTGCCCACATCCTAGGGACCGAATCCCATCTCTTACATCTTACTTTGTCAGGGCTTGAATATGACGGAAGATAACATTTTCTGTGCGCTACTAGTGTTTCTCGTTACATTTATGATTTCATACTTTGCAGTCTTTAAGCATGTCGACCAAGTTTCCGGGTTCAATTTTGCCTTTGAATTTTGCGACTAATTACTTTCCTTTCCAGCATAGTATTTTTCGTTTCACCATGAATGAAGTGTAGGTGCAGATTCGTGTAAATTTTGCTGCTATTGCTGGCAACGCCCAAAGTAACTATATCTCAAGTAACTTCTGTAATGAAAGTGTTCATACGTTTTTCTTCTATATGTCTCGTAACACTGGCAGAGCAAGCAATACTTTAAGTATATCATTTAGCCTTGTAGATGGTGGTGGGATGGTGTGTAGTGTTTTAAGGTTAAGGCCAATCTGGATTTAACGATAAACATACAGTAACATAAAAGTCCTACGCATCGATCGTCCTACGCTCATTTCGCACAACCAACATAACCCATTCGCAGTCGCCCATTGACGGAAATCGTTTCAAACGATATCGTTGATTTCAAGTGCTCCTTTCTCTGTCCGCGTCAGACATCCGCACGGTTCGCTGGCCATCTACGCTCAATCGAACTACGGCCAGGCAATTGCCCTGTGCTACATCCTGGCGCCGATCCTGTGCTTTCCAACCTATTTTGTTTTCACGATACGCCAGACGCTCGTCTTAGAAGGCGACACCCATCTGGTGCTTTACCATTTGGACGCGGACGAAAATACCATCATCTACCGGTAGGGCCTTCCGTTCCTCCGCTCGTAGCGAACCCCCCGTTCATTGGTTCCACTTTACGGCTAGGTACAACTTTTGGATTCACTCCGTGATTATCAAGCTGCTGCCCTGCATCATTCTGACCGTCATCAGCTGTGTCCTGATACAGGTGCTGTGTAAGGCCAGCAAGCGACGCCTGAAGCTGAAACAGGGCGATGGAAACTACTCCAAAACTGGCGCTTCCTCGGTGACTCCGCAAAGCGGCGGAGGAGCTAGTTGTGTTCCACCACCCACCAGCAACGGAAATCGGTAAGCATAACCCCAACGCTGTGTGTATTTGTAGAGCAGAGTTGGCAAAGAGTAGCCTAGCGAAAACAGCGTTTCGTAAGCATAACGTTGCTTGGCTTATTCCGGGACGCATTCAAATGTTTAAAACTGCTCGTTACAGGGTAACAGGGTTTATCCAGATTATTGAAAGGATAATTTGGTTTTAGCACATAATTTGATACAGCTAATTAACAGTTTACGAGTTCAAAACAGTTTTCTATATCTATTTCCATAATATTTCCATGACATTTCGATTATATTTGAAATACAACGTCAACGTTAAATACAATATCAACTACAACGTGCGTCATCCTCCTCTCGCACTCGTAAAGTTACCCATTTTTTGCAACCACGCTTACAGTCAATTATTGTGGCTGATTAAGCATTTTCCTGCCTGATTAATACGTAAAGTAATATAAACACGGCCGTATGGTGCTATTTTAAAAAGTCCGGACAGGTTATTTTTAATTCGCTCGAACAACGCTAACGTATGCATCGTAAACAAGTTTACTGCTTCATTAACCCAATTACAGGCCCATTATGATTTCGGTTCGTTAACAGAAAGGTTACAGCGAAACATTTTTAATGCATCCCATGAAGTGCTCGTTTTCGGCATACAGAGTGCAACAAGGAGGTTCGAACATCAGAGCAATAAAACAATTTGTTCAAATTATTCCAAGGTCAATTCGTTGGATACTTTTCAATCACTGCACCACACCATATATTTGTGAATATACCTGGATATTTGGTGTTAGGGACATTATTTAGGGACAGCAATACCAAACAGCTGTTAAATTTGGACAGTTCTGCAAAGTTCTATAAGCTTTGATAACGCGCTATGCCGAGCGCAATGACTCAAATCGGTCGAGATTGGAAATGGGAAATTAGCAAACAGTGAATGTTTCCAGTCTCTGCGCCATAAACAGCTTGGACCAATTTAGCACTGAAAAATAAGTTAATGAGACATGGGTATCGCCATGGCAGGAGACATTTTCTGCATCATACTATTTTTGTGCTCTCTTTCCATGCCGACGCAACCACGTTAGTCATCCCAAAACGGATCGCCGAGCCGACCGCACGACAACACTGCTCGTGGCGGTCCTGTTGCTGTTCCTGTTCACCGAATTTCCCCAGGGCATCCTGGGGCTAATGAGTGGAATGCTCGAGAAGTGTTTCTTCCGCCGCTGCTACGGGCTGTTCGGGGAGGCGATGGACCTGCTAGCCTTAATTAATGCTGCCATCGGATTCGTCCTCTACGGCCTCATGTCGAAGCAGTTTCGGACGAGCTTCAAGTCGGTTTTTTTCAAAACTCCAACCCATAGGGCCGAGACTACGCCTATGACCGGTATCACGACCACGTGTGTCTGATCGCTGCTGTCTACCATCACTGCCCAGCCCCAGCAACATCACCCGTAGCGACATATTCTGTAACGCCACCGGCAACCATTCATCCAACCATCAACACAATTATATTCAGTAGACCAACGCTCATGGCAACACTTTGAGGCTTTCTGCTCCGTCGAGGTACAGCACAATTGCGATTGCTCAATTCAGCTCATTATGTAGGTTAGTCGGTTGGAATGACACCGCATACCGCTCACTGGTGGTGGTTCCGGCGGTCTAAAGGAACAACCGTGAGAAGTTGCAAATGGTAGACCAATAGCCGTTGGCGAATGCTGCCCACTCCCCCGGGTGGCCGTTAAAGTAGCAGTAGTTCTATCTGCAACACTTGTTTCGTTCCCGCGCTATGCGTGCGCCTCTGGTAGAGGGGTTTTTGTATGTCCAAACCAAACAATGCAACGTAAGGAAAACCAGCATAAGAAATATATTTACAATCCCGCGCAAAAAACCGTTCACCAGCCATGGGTTGGAGTTGTGATGATCATTGAAACCGGTGCCATAGTGTGTACATAGGTCGAACGAGACCGCGAAGAGAAATGTGAAAGTAATTTCTAACTTCAAGCGAGTGTTACCGACATTGCCGAGTGAAATGTTATTAAACCGACAAGTAATGGGCGATGGGGAGAAGGATTGCTTACACTCGTTAGACGCTACAAAATAAAGTTAATAGCCAATCGTTTTAGAAGATCCATTGAAATTGTATATCACTTTTGATGATTACGACGCGAGTTGAATTCGAAGAAATAATTTTTTTTTGACAAACCAACCACGGGAAACGAATATTGTTTTAAATTTCTCGATAGCTTTAGAAGCTAGGGAGTAAATAGTGATAGGTGTCTCTTGAAACCGTTCAGGGACTCAGTCAGCTTGTGGCCATAACGAAAAGCCAATGAATAATGAATAGATTAAGCATTGCTGTCGTCATTGGTGTAAAACTAAGAAACCAAGCGAGGAAGATACAATGTCCCCTAGTGTTAAGCTTGTAACTGGCGACTCAATATTGTTTCACTCCCACCGCGAAAAAATCAATCCGAGAGGAGACACGGTTTCTACTCCCCGTTTCTTCTCCACTCTCCTTTGCAATGTCCAAGAAAAGGTCCACTGAGCCCCAAATCTTTCCTTGGACATTGGGTAACGGAAGTGTGGGAACTTAGGTGTGTACACGGAATCGATCAATTGGTGCTTTGTTATCCCTTCTCCCAATTCCATAGTATGAATTGTTCCACATGAACTCAACGTAGCCAACTGCATTGTCGATTATTGTAGGCAAAGAGGAACAAAATAACAACGAAACGAGTTTCAATCAGTGCAGATGCACTAGGACCAGCCTCTAGCCAGTCGCCAGGGATTTGAGGGAAGTAACGTACGACTCGCAATATATCAATTCATATATACTCTCATGCGGCTGCACGGACGGACTTATGCATCTCGTGATAAAGCTCCATATTTAGGAGAGCTTATACAAATGGAAGAACAATAGCGGTATAGATGAACCAAACCCGCGGGTTGAAACAGTTTCAAATTATATAAAATCGAATTTAAAACGATGGGCAGTATTTTTGAGATTACTAAGATAAGTCTAACTACGATAAGACGCAACATAAATCAATGAAACAGAAATGGATGGCGAGACACATTTTATTGTCTTGCAGCCGTGCACCGAAACGAGCACGTGTTTTGCATATTAAAATTTTAAGAAAACAATTCGCATTTCTCCACCTATATGTGTCAGTCAGCAGACCAATGAAAAAGCCCAAAAATGCCCAAAAATACCATGTTTAACGTTGTTGTAGTTGAATATTTATATATTTTCGCCAGATTCATTGTACTTCCAGCTGACGATTGGCCAATACCTCTTACTTGGTGTTTACGTTAAACGCTCTCCAAATTGTGTTGTATTTTCGTACCAGGTAAAATAAAAGGTTTATTCTGTGGTTTACCAAACGAAACGCTGTACGATTGAAATTTGCGAGAACGTTTTTTGTCCCATGTCGTTTTACACAATACTCAAGGGTACCTCAAGAACCACAGGTTCCCTTTTTTTTGTTTTTCATCGCAGCGAGAACGAGCATTTCTCAGTCCGCAATCAGAGTGTCGGCCAGGTTAATAGGATTTCACATAATGCGACGCTCAATGGTAAAATTATGCGTCGCCAGTCTTAAACCCCTCGCTCGAATTACGGGTCATCCGGCCATCGTAATCAGGTCCCAGAATCTGTAGTTTACTTCGTTCGCGGAATAATATTATTGGATCATAAGACAAGTTACTAACGAGTTTTCCTTTTCGTCCATTCCTTTCACGCAGTCCTGCTAAGCCAGCCGTTGCCTTATGGACATCACAGCAGATCGCCATCAAAATTGTTTCCCTCCTTCGGATCATCAAGCGTAGCTAATGATTCATCCATCGCGGTTTGTCCATCCTTTAGGACCCTCGGTGCGGGTTCATCGGTGAGTCCGGTTTCCGGTTCGATCGGGTTAGGTACCGGGCCGCGGGCAACCACCATGAGCGCTCCGTTCAATCTGTCGGCCATCTTCAGATACTGCAAGTGGAACTCGGACAGAACACAGAAGAAGCATAAATATAGGTGATCCCTTTTCCCCGTTTTGTTCCACGCAAAAAAACCTCAGTTCTCTTCTGTCGCATAATGTTTCGTGCGCCATCAAACCATACTCACCTCACGGTGAACGGTAATGTGCTGCGTCATCTCCAGAAAGTTGCTCAAGTACATCACGGCTTGATCGAGCTTGCCGACTTCGTAGCAGTACAGGGCAAAGTTGAGATAGATGAGCGGATTTTTGATGGCCTCCGGCAGCATGGTCGACTTTTCCAGCGACAAGTAAGCATTTCCCGGATCGTTCAAATGCCGCAAGCACGCTGCGGAAAGAGAAATTGAGCGCGACAAAGCTGCATCGGAAGGCTGTTCTGGTTCGCTGACATTAGACACTGCACTTACTTCCGAGCAACATGTAGCACTCGGCGTTCTCCGGGCGCAAGCTTATGGCGGCCGCAAGAGTCTGGAACGCGCTTACGTACTGTTGCGCTTCGTAGTGAAAAACACGAAAACAGCTCGTGAAAAAAACACTACCACATCGTGATATCATCTGTCCTACGGCGAACGATATTCTTACCCGTCACCAGCACCAGCCCAAGGTTGTAGAGTGCGTTAAAGTTTAAAGGTGACGTCCACACGGCTTTCTTGAGACACGAAATCGCCTGTGAGAAAGTAAAGCGAGCCGAACGAAATATTAAACAGTTACTTCACAGATTTCAGAGAACGGAAGAGCCACGTGCCGCACGCATCCCTTTGGGAAAATGAGCAAACTTTTTCAGACCGGCTTAAAGGTACAGGTCGAGCGAAGTTCAGGTCTAGAAAGTAGAAAGTTCTGGCGCGCAATTAACAGCGGCTCGTAATAAATCGCAATAACCGACCCAAAACCAAATGAAGCATAGATCGAATGGTTGATTGGACTTAAGGGCGTCAAGCTTCTACTGAACGTAGGAGATTTGCAGTAATCCTTTGGCAACGTTACGCCAACTGTGGCGTAGGGCAAACGTGTAAAAATTAAAGCGAATAACGATACGTACTGCGATGAACTTTTGTTTTTTGAAAAAACACAGCCCTATGTTGCTCCACACTTCGCAGCTCTCGTCCGGAAGATTCGATATCTGCTTGTACTTGTTCAATGCTCCGTCTATGTCATTTTTGGACTGTGCGGGTAAGACAAAGAGACAGATTACCGATTCCGTCACCAAAATGCGGAATAGTATTCCAAACCTGCAGAATTGACCCCAACGCTAGCAGGGCGTTGGTATGCTTGGTGTCGCTGGCCGTCGCGTCGAGCAACTTCTCGAACGCCCGTTGGTATTCGTTGATCTTCAGATACAGTATCCCGATCTGTGTCATCAGAGCCACATCGTCTTGGGTTACACTGCCGACAGAAAAGTGGAATAAATTCTGAGCCGAATCTACCAGCGAATCGGCAACTTACAGCAAACAGTTCTCTATCATTTCGATCGCTTTGATATTGTCGCCTTCCTCGATGTAGATTTCGGCCAAAATCTTGTAGCTTTCCACGTGTTTGCCGCAGGTGACGGCCTGGTTGAGGTAGTGCTTTGCTTCGGCCAGACCTGCCCGCGGCAGACCAAACTCTTTATGGTAAAGTTCGCCGATGTGATGATAGATTTCAGGGTCCGGGCGCTCGAGCAAGCTTTCGGCCTTCAGAAACACTTCCAAAGATTTTTTGAACTTCCCAATTGTGTAACTGCCAAAAACAATGCCAAAGACAGAAATCAAAATCCTTTCACACAAACCCACGCCCAACCCCAACTAACAGCGTTTTGGCGAGCTCCTTGTAGTTTTCGGGCTCCCTCCTGTTGGCCGCAATCGCTTGCTGGAAGCAGCGTATGGCTTCGGCGGCGTTGCCCTCGTCGCGCTGAATCAGCCCCTTCATGTAGTGCAAATACTCCTTGTCGTAGCAGATGGCGAGCTGACGATCGATCAGCTTCTTGCAGTGGCCGTACAGCTTTCTGCTGTACAGTCCGTGTATCAGCCAGTTCATGTGTCGGTTCGTGACACTCCGTGGATTCATACCTGCCGCGTTAGAGGTGACAAGTGATTTTAATTTAATGCTTAATGGTCAGTCTCGACGACACCTTCCCGACCACCGCATGTGGTCAGCGAACGGTAGCCACTAGCCTTTGATGCCTTGCATCCCACGCAGAGCCGAACACTTACCCAACCGCGACGAGCCGTGCTGCTTGCCGGCTTCTACGCTTGATGTGGTGGCTTCGTGTCCTCGCCCATTGCAATACACGTACCGTCCTCCGTCGGTCATCGTCGGTCGTTCTAATTTATGCAATAATTTTTCGCCTTTTTCTTGCCGCGTTTTCTTCAACACACAAAACCGCTGCTGGTCAGTGGCGCCTGCGAAAAACACCGACTCTTGCTCCGAGGATGACGGTTCCGTTTGTTGTGTGGCTCGTTGCCCCGGGATACCGAACCTGGGTGGCGGTGGTTTCTTTGCCAACCGGCGTCGCCGTCCACCATTAATACATACGCAATCAGTGAGCAGCGCGCAATTCAAGATTTTACGTTTTGCAGAGAAAAAGGTCAGGGGTGCGTTTCGAGGATTCATATTTCGCTAAATTATGAACGAATTTACAGTTTTCAATTTGCAACACAAGTGGCTCGTGAATCCTTATCGTGACGGTGCATTCTTACCCATTTCAGATATAAAAAATTTATCGTTTACGGGTGGCTATTCCCAAAAAACCTTATAATTTTGTATTTACCATTATTGTTATTATATTGTTAATATTATATTATTATGAGTTTTATTGTTATTGGGTGTTATCGTATTGTTATCGTAATTTTTATCTAATACATACGAAAGGAATCGGAAAGAAATTGTTCTAGATAGTACACTTTTGTCAAAATTATATTCCAGCCAAGTGCTTCCAGCCTGCCGAGTAGTCTCAAAATCATTTTCATCATTTGGGCAACAATATGGTGGCTTTCGATATGTGCAACAATGAATCAGTGTCAATGAAAGATGATCAGTAACAATACATTAATCTTTGTCTAGTCAGTCGAATTTCCTTCGAATTGAATTGGAAAGAAATTGGTCCCCGAAAAAAATCGGAGAGGAAAATAAGGTAACACTCGTAGCAATGCACGAAAGAAAGTCGGTGTCTGTCGGAAGCTTCAGGGAAAACATTTGGGAAAACGTTACTCGTGCTTTTCTTCTCGATCTGCCGCAGAGGTTGTCGCATGCTGCGCCATTTCTTGGGCAGACGACCCAAAAAAAATCTGTTTTCTGGAGCTGCAAAAATACTAGGGGAACAAGAGCGATTTGTACGCCAAGTTGCACGCAATATTATGTACAATCTTTTGTGTACAGCTTGTACATCATGCACCGTAAAATTGTACTAAAAATTGTGACACTGAAAATATTGTTTGGCCGTATCACGCAATTTTTTAATACAAGATTAACAAACAAGATTGCATATAACGTTGCAAGCAACATTGCGTACATGTTTTGGAAACCATATGTTACGTGCAATATTGCATGCAAGTCACTGGTGCTAGGAGTACAGTGGCCCACTTTGACCCACCTGTGCTCTGGAACATCTGACAAACAGGAAGCTTCTGTCGTGAAGCGGTCTTGTACATACATTTAAATAAATCCAGTTCACTAATGCCATAGCAGCGATAAATCCTATCCCAATGCGCAGAATTTTGACGGACTGATAATACCTCTATACCAAGAAGTAGGCATCTAGTTGAGAAGGAAAGCAATCGTGATCGATCGGACCAACTCAGGAGTTGGACAGCAGGGCGAGTGAATTTCCGTTGGATGACCTGGAGCCTGTTGGAGAAAGTAGTAGTGGAGGGATACAAGGTAACGTTGCCATTCTAGATCACGGAACGAACGATTTGGTAGTACTAAGACACATAGTACTGCTACTTCCTTAGCTTGCTACTACAATCGCCAAGCATGTCCATGTCCTACACACATAGAGTTACACAATTGTTTCGACAGTCTGAAGATATCGAATAGTCTGTTTGCTTTAAACAAAATGTTTCAAATAAAGAATATGTTATTTGAAAGTAAGCTTATTGCCGAGGTTTAAAGCCAAGTCATGCGTCGCATTACACCGTGTCACGGGCAGTCCGTCTAAGGAATAATCGAATCGTACCAATCGAAAATTGTTTTGTCTTCAGTGTAAAGTAATCGTCGGCAGTATCTAGTTACAGAGATTACGTCGTTGACAAATAGCATAACAGTTCCATAAGGCTGTTGCTGTCTACCGTTTTGGCATTAATTTATGGTGATTCGATGAGAGTACAGAGCGCGACAGATTACCGAAAGAACATCAGGAGTCCACGATGAACTCGAGAACCTTCGCCCATCTTATGGATAAAGTCATCAATTGTTTAATTATTGCCATAACGACATAATACTATATTGCAGTTCCAATGTTCTTTATTTCAGCATCTCACTGTTTATGATTGACAATCGTCGCTAGGGGCTACATGGTAATAAAGTTTATTTGTTTGTTACTGTTTACTGTCTCATAACCGTTATTTGCAGCTCCGGTACATTCCAAAAAAACGACCCATAATGCATTGTTAATCGCATGTTATTTTACCTCGCAAGACACACCACTTGCGGGTACTTGCATCAGTTGGTAACGCGAAGGTGAAAATATTCATAAGATTTTAATATTTTCGCTGTTGTGATTTAGTTCGTGACTGTTCGTGGAATAGAAGAGCCCTACAGTGATTTGTTCAATCAAGATTTATGTTTATCGTATCCACTACTTTAAAATGCTCACATACAACGAGTACATCTACATCGCTAACCAGATATGATACGGACAAATTAGCATTGCAAGTTCCTACTGGCTAATGGGTGCAGCTTGAGTACATCGGTTCGCCTCTGTTTTCTGCGTTATTTGTCTCAACAAGTCTAAAACACTTCATCAACTAGTAAATATATAACGGGACAACCAATGCGTCTGTACGAAAGGTTAGTAGCAAAACGCCATTTTCTGTTGCAGAAAGTTGTTTGATTGTAGAAATCGGTTAACAAACAATGGTTGATTGTCGGTGCTAGAAAAAGGTTCAGTTTACTACTAGACTCTCTCCTGCTCGTATCTCCCTCCTTAAAGGTATTTCAGATCAGTGCCAGTGACGTAAAATATATAGTATAATAGTAGTACCCAGTTTGGTTGCTTTCTTCGAAAGGTGATTGGCTTCGTGGCGTTACGTTTAATATTATGTTGCTTTTTAGACACACCACAGATGATTTAGACTTTACGGTACAACTTGTTAATGACCTCTGTTCATTCCGCGATGCAATCACACGCATAATGCGACCGTTGGTATGTTGTATTCTTATTGAAGCCTCCGATAAAATCGTTAGACATTAATGTTTTAGAAAGAACATCCATTTCCACTAAACAGTGCCACAAAACGGTGAGTTCTGTTCTATTACCGCATCAAGCATATTAAGGTTGCTGTGAGCAGCGAACTGGCTTGGCTTATCGTTTTGCTATGCTATAAATCGTTTGTTTGCTTTTTTATATATTGGGAGGTTTACTTTTGTAATATCATAACATCCTTCTACTTCATAACACACAAATACTACGGTCCTTTCGTAATCGTAATGGAAAACTGTTTGGAAAACTGTGCAGCAATTGCTAACTTATTGCAGCAATACTTGGAAAGTACTGCACACGAGCTTTGCATCGCAATGTCTAACACGCCGCCAAATAAGAGAAGCTTTTTTGATGCCACCTGCTGTACGGCTCCGATTGCTGCACATTCGTTCTTTTCACGGCCTTCCAATGAGCTTTAGAAATGGTATTTAGAAGCTTTCTCTAAAACGAACAAGAAACTAAATTTTCCTTAAGGCGCATGAGCGAAAATTACGATTACGAAGAGAGCTTTCGGTACTTTCGAGATCCGCTTTGCTCAAAGCTCCATATCGACCAGCTTTTTGGCCACTACCGTGTGGCGGAAGGATAACAGCTAAGGAAGCTCCTCCAGGGCTCCAGTTGAAGTCCTCGGTTGAGCTTGAGTAAAGCATTCGGCAAGAAACGTCCTGGAATGTAATCTAAAGTCTGTTCCTACAGTGCTTCGGGATTTGCGGATCAGCAAAACATCGTCTCAAAAAAGCTGAGTTCCGCGAAAGGCAAACAGTTCAATAGCTATTCTGTTGTTTGTTAATGTGACCATACCGTGCGCTATCCAGTGTAACTTAATCAGCTAGAACATCTGCAATGAAGAGAGTAGGAACCGTGTGAACTGTTGAGATCTTTCTTTGGGTCTCTCGCAGGCACTACGGATGCAAAAGTAAGACGTAGCAAGTTTGATGTTAAAGCAAGCAGTAGCGTAAGTGAACAGAATGATCAAAGACGAGCGAGCGTTGAAAATGCAGTAAATGGAAAATGAGAATAACTGTATGAATACTACTTACGTAAAGCACCGAAGCCAAGGCCAATCGAAGAAGTGCTGCAACGCTCTCTAGAGAGTGTGGAAGCGATACTGGTACGCTAGAGGTTGAAAGGTGTGCTACACATGCTATAAACTCGACACACTAATCGAAAGAACACTAGTAATGGCTAGTTTTAACGTCCATGGAGAGTAATCGGGGAAAGCAGTGATTCTACGGGACTCTAAACTTCTAGCTACGGTAGAGAGACCAAGTGCTGAGTTTCGGTAACAAATTGACTAGAATTACGGCAGTAGATCGGAATCTGCAGAAAGGTAGTACATTAGAAGAAAACCAAGCAAAGTAGAGAGATAGCAAAGCATAGGTTCAACGGAGCAAAGGAGGGGGCACCAATTACTAGTAGCGAACCCTCTCGCCAACCTCCCTATCTGACTTTGTCCGGCGATGCTTCTGGACGGGAGCGACATGCACGGTTAGATAGCCAATTTCATCTTTGTGTCCCTACCAATTGACCCACGCATCAATAGAAGATCTGTGGTTCAAGCTAGAACTTGAAGCATCGCTCTCAGATAGGTCACAAACGTTAGCCAAGGCGAGCAATAGACGTAGGCAGCGGCAGCAACAGCGTTAAAGCTCACTGCATGCGACACGATCGGGAAATGGAATTACGCTTATACTTCTTGACACACATCGACGCCATCTCGTGGCTGAGATTGTCGATCGAGCGAGACCGCCGGCGTCGGCGAACGTGATACTGATCGCTTTCCGGGCTCGACTGTCGGCGGCGCGAGTGGCAGCTGAGCGTACCGAAGGTACAGTGCCGAAACAGGGCCTGCATATCCGTTTGCGTAGAGGACAACTTGAGCGAGGCGTCAGCGGTTTCGCCCGGATCGCCGCCGCTGCCCGTCGGCATCGAGTATTGCTTCTTGAGCAACAACACCTCGCGCAGCAAGTCGGGCTGATGCTGGTGGCACTGGTACCACTGGTGATGGTACGGTTGGTTGTACTGGGTGTTGGCGGTGGCAGAAGAGGTGGTTGAGGAGTATAGACTTGAACAGTTCCATGCATCTACCGAAAGCGAAAAGGGACGCGACGCGGCCTGATGGAGGGCTACCTTCTTCGACATACCTGCGCGTTCCTCCTGGAACTCGTCCTCGTCCGACGAGTCGATCCGGTCCTCGACCAGCGACGATTGGCGTGACAGTGACTTTGGTTTTGCGATTTTTTTAAACGGATGCGAAACGGACATGAAATGAACGATGGAGTAGTCGGATTAGTAGCCGGAAGTAGTCGCCATTCGCTATGCAGTGGCGAGTGCACTACTTACCGCATTCAGTCGGCGCCGTGGCGGGGATCGCTTGTTCCAGAGTGCCTCCAGCTGGTCAAAGTGCTGCGACTGAGCCAGGGCCGCCTGCTCGGGGCCAAGGTTGGCCTGCGACTCCACGTTCTTCGCCTCGGCCAGCTTCGAGATCTCCTCCATGCTGGCGGATACGGAGAAGCGGCGTTTCAGCCGCTCGTCAACCTGTGCCATCATAACGGAGGATGTCAGATGGGCGTACTTCTTCTGCCAGGTGTACGTATCGAGTGACACTTCCTTCTTGAGCAGCCGCCGTGCCGGCCGTTTTGGTCCGGCAGGCCGCAGGTCTTCCACGTCGCGCGCGGGGGCAGAGTAGGTCGGCAGTTTGATGTAGCTGGCCGGTGAATTGTGCAGGCAGATGATGGGCAGGCAGGAGCTGTCCACCAGCTGGACGACGATGCGCGAACACTCCTGGCTGATGTCGAACCGGGTGAACTGCACGTGCAGCTGGAGCGACGTCAGTGCCAGGCCGCGCTTGGTCTCCCACACGATCAGCGTTTTGTCGTCGCTGCCGGAGACGGCCGTTGTTCCGTCGGCCGATACCTTCACGCACGTAACCGGCCCCAGGTGGCCGGCCAGCGTGTGGATCTCCTCGCCGGTGTGTATGTCCCAGATGATGAGGTTCGAGTCCTTCGAGCCGGAAATGACCTGGCTCTTGGTGGTGACGGACACCGCCACGCAACTGACCGCATCCGTGTGGCCAACCAGCACCTGCGCCAGCTTGCCGCCCGTCGTCTGCCACACCTTGAGCGACATGTCGCGCGACCCGGTGATGGTGTACAGCGAATCGGCCGTGATGACGAAGCACGTGATCTCGTCCGAGTGGGACACCGTGTACTTCTCGTCCTCGCGTGTCAGCGACCAAATCCGCAGACTGTTGTCACCGTTGGTGCAAACCGCAAACTTCATGTTGTTCGTCACCGACAGGCATTTGTGCGGGCCTTGGACGCTCTGCAGCACGATGCCCGAGTCGGCAACCCACACGTACAGGCAGCCGTCCCGGTCGGCGGAAATGATGCGCCGCGAGTCCATCATGAACGTAATGGCCGACGTAATGGACGTGTTGTGGCCCTTGAACGTGGTGGTTACCGTGCCGAGCGCCAGGCTCCACACATTCACCGACTTGTCCTCCGATCCGGACGCAACCAACTCGCAGTTCGGGGCGAAGGCTACGCACGTCACGGTGGCCGTGTGGCCCTCGAGGATGCTGGTCAGCTCCGGCGAGCTCAGTTGCCAGATCTGCACGCAACGACTCGAGGCCACCGCGGCCATAGTGGAGTCGCGGGACAGGTCGAAACACAGCACCGGACTAGACGTCGACTGGAGGGCCAACCGGTTGCGGTGGAACTTTTTGAGCGTTTTCTTCTTCTTCGGGTAGAAATTGACGATAGAATCTTCGTTGCGGAATGAGTAGAAGGTGATCTTGTTGCCACCCGCAGTGATCAGGTAGTCGTCCTTTTCCATTACGTACACGGCCGTCACGGCGCCTGGGTTCGGGGGCAGCGAGCGTATGATGCGCCCCGAGTGCATGTCGAAGATCAGCGCACGCGTATCCTCGCCGCCGACGATGGCCCTCTGGCTGTCCATCGCAATGCAGAGCGCTCGTACCTGACGATCGAAATGCATTCCATTAAATTTCGAACGTATCCTCTGCACGAGTCCTTCACGTGTAACAGAAGAAGCATGAATGAAAGAAATCCAATAGACGAACAACTATTGCACGCCGGCGACCTCAGCCAGCAGTCAGCAAGCCAGTGGCAGTTCGTGAAAAGAGAAGCAATCAAATTAAAATCAAACCTATAATAATCCCCCACGAACATGCCCCATAACCGTTGCTCGGTGAAAACGCCCCACACTTGGCCAATCCTCAAAATCCTTGCGGTTTGCGGTGGGGCGTATTATCGTTCGCAGTCCGCATCCTTTGCACAAAACAATGGACTGAACAGTTTAACCCCTTGTCTGAATCTGACCGGGACGGGTTCGTCTGCCTGACGGAGAGTCGTTTAATGGCACCTGCGAACATTTGAATAGAAACTAACCTTAAGCCCGACCAAACCAATCGACCCCGTAGAGCGGTTTGTGGATGGAAGTGAAAATTCTGTAGAAGTGCTTACCGGTTGCTTGCCGGTCTAAACAATCATCAGTCATTTTCAGGTCTCAACCTCGTATATCATTCGTTACTTTACTAATTCTGTTTGGATTACATGACTAAATTGTGTATTTGTAATAAACACAGTTGTACGGCATATCAGACAACAAAATTCGGACCCGAGGAATGATAAATGCTCGAGATATTTGCTACGTGAATTGGGTGAAGCATTTCTAATGGATCTTTAGATCCGTTGGAAACACAAATGAATGAACACAATTGATGAATCTGTATGCTATAGGAACAGAGACTGTTTTGCTCACGACTCGTGTCGAGATGGTCCAAGCCGGGATTATGCAGAATCGTCATAATCCAAGTACTCACATCTGAGACATAGTCCAACAATGACAAAACCGTCTTAGACGCGTCCGCGAGGAAGTGTTTTTTATTGATAAAGTATATAATTAAGGACTCACTAATAATTTTGGTGAAAACTCAAGTTTCTTCAAATTTTTCAAAATTTATATTAGGTTGGCCAAAATAAAATCCATTATTTTTGGGTGGATTGCTGTAGCTGTATTGCTGTATTGGTGGATCGTTTGTAACAGGGTGTTAACAATGGAAGTTGAGAATCAGATCTCAAAACTCTTAAAAACGAAAAAAAATAAACTAAAATCAGATCTATACTAGCGATCAGATCCCGCGATTGACCCGAAATTTCTACAATAAAGGCATCATTCTATAACTTCTATAAAAGAGAAAAATAAAAGACTTCTATGAAGGAGGCATTATAAAGCCAACATATAAATAAATATAAAATGGCAACACAATTTTCCAACAAATCGGTGAATATTTGACGCAACTCGGCCCATCGTAAACATCTTAAATAAAACAGAGGAGGAAGAGTGGACTAATATTTTGAAGCTTAAAAAAAGTTTTGAAGGGTGTGCAAAAACAATGGATTTCTTTTTAGCCAACCTAATATTATTTACAGGTGATATTGCAATAAAAAGATTCGACAAAAGTGTCCGACGTCGATAAAATTTAAAAATTGTTTTCAGAAGACTAAACGGAGTTTTGCTATTATTAAAATTTGATGCTAGGTTGGTGTCACTGGTGTGTAAAATTGACTATCCGCTCGAATTGACTGGAGACCGAAACAGTCATGAAATTAGTTAAAACTTGAGAAACGCAACCATTTCTTACGCCCGGATGCGAATTTGAGGAATAAAACCATCATTAATTTCATTAAAAAACCAAAACAAAACGCCAATACATGGTCGATGACCTAGGAACGGCCAGTTAATAAAGTATTGGACTACTGTCATCGACAATTCGCGTGTCGCTCATGTCGGATGATCCATCTCATGCGTCTTCCGGAAGCACTGTCCATAACCCTAGCAGTTGGCACTCAGCGACAAACATTAATTCCCTTTTGGCGAACACATCACATTGGTGCACCCTCTTCCTGGCGTTCGTTTCGCATTCCGACGACAGTGACAATACCGGACCCCAACCAGGAAAGGCTTTCAGACGCCTGTACCGGTATCCTGCCTATGACGGCATGGAAATCGTGCATCTTAGCACTTTGGCAACACTCGAAGCATCCAATTTCCGCAAAGCCTTTCGCCGCCGCGGAGCTTCACGGTACGGTGCGCTTTAATATCCACTCTGAGCCTTTTTTCCCATTCGCACTAAGTTCCTTCCCGCAAACCCATAATACACACCGGCGAATGGGGAAATCCAATCTCTCACGCTCACCCTTCCTTGGCTCGATTCGAGTCGCGGATCGATCGAGTCAAAGTTAATAAGTTCAGCGGAAAGCACTGAGCAAGCGGAGAGCGACATTCGCGCCAGAATCCGCCAAATGGAACCCCTGCCGGGAACTGGCCCAGCCAGTGCTCACTTCCGTCGTGACCCCGGATTCGGAGACGTACTTTTGCTTCCCATTGTTTTGCTCACACTTCCACCACGAAATAACATTTAAATCCGATTTCGAGACGACACCCTCCGCAATGTCTGCCGCGTACAACGCAAGTACGCCAAAAGGATCTCTTTCAGGTCGGAATCTGTAACCATGCCGTGGCTCACTGGTTCCGTGATTCAAATTGGATCCATTCCTGCGAGCGAAAGGAACGACTCCACCCAGAGCTGTGTGCATGGCTGACGAAGGTGACACATTTTGTGGCGGAAATACACCCGGACGCCCGGAACATGAAGAGCAGCCTTTGATTGCTGAAATGTGACACACGGAGATGAATGCTGTCCCCGATAGTGTGTGTGTGTGAGAGAGACGAAGAGACGGCGAGTTTCCGGTTGTGTTTCAAAAGCCAACGGAACGGAACGTCATCGCGCCGTTGGAGTGACGAATTGATTTGTCATTTATACCGGAATCAGAATCAAACCGCAACCCACTTGCGGTGCGCCATTGATTCGTCTCCGCCTGCCAGCTGTAAGCTGCTCATAATCGTGAATATTTATTGGAAAAGACAGGCGAAAACAATCACAGCGCCGGTGTTGACGTTTTGATCGTTTTCCGATCCGTTCGGGTGACGCAGCGCTCAATGTGTGTCAATGGCAGAAACTTTTTCGCAACGTGCCCAGCATATGCCATGGTTGTGATCAGCCATTTTACTTGTAATTTACTATCATTCACCGTATTTTGCTTAAGAATCGGACTAAATGTATTACTTTTACTTGTAATTTACTATCATTCACCGTATTTTGCTTAAGAATCGCACTAAATGCTTATCGGGAGTTGTTTTTAGAATATCGCAGTGCTGTTAGCGGTTTAAAAAATTAAAAAAGGGCGATTTTGGCTGAACAAGGAAAGAGCGTCGGAGGACTCCAAAAAAGGACGTTCTAAATGGCACCAGAAAGGTGTGATGCATCACAAGCTCTTGAAACATGATGAAAACGTTAATTCAGATCGCTACTGACAACAAATGATCAATTTGATCGATGCGTTGCTCGAAAATTGACCAAAATGCCGTTTCTTGTATTCCGAATGGAGGCGCCAGGTGGGGCTTAAAGACTACTGAACCTGGCGTCTCCATGACCTCCAATGCAAAACTGGTTCAGGATACTATCAAATCACTTGGATGGGAACTGCTCTTCCATCCCGCTGTATTCACCAGACTTGGCCCCTTCCGAATATCATTCATTTTCATCGATGGGACACGTATTGGCTGAGCAGCAGTTCGTTTCCTACGAGGATGTCGAAATTGGATGATGATGTTATATCAAAAGTAAAGCATCTCACAAAACAGAAGATTAATAAAGAGTGAATAAATAACATCTAGAAACGTGATTTATATCTGCTATCTCTCTATCTCTATCTTTTTATCATTAATTTTTAGACCTTTATCGTATGTTATACGTGGATTAACAAGAATTGATCACAAGTCAACCGGTGATATACCATTACGTTAATAGTTTTCTACTAGTATTGAAACTACTTATCATTAATTTAATGAATTAAAAAAAATCAGATTTCATTTGGCTCACTACAGCTTCACCACCAACCACGGTAATCGTAATCAAAAAGCGTTAACTCTGGCACTAAAGTCTGGAGAAAAAAACTTTCACATCCGAATGTTCCGATTTCGATACAATCTGTGCCAACCATCAATAATAAGTCACTGCACTTTTTATCGCATCGACTTCTTGCTCAGCATATTCGAATCGTTCCACCGCATAGTTTGGCAAACATCTCGGCAGCGAACGACGAATCAACCGAGGAAATCAAAAACGTTCCCCGATCGCCGTTCGCATTTGGGGGCGACTTATTGGTGAGTTTGTTTTACGCTCCGATGTCCCGTACCACTCTTTGCGCTTTTTACTTACGCGACCGAGATGAAAGTTTTCCACGTAATTTCCGTTTATAGGATTAGTGCCACCCGTAAGCTGCTTACCTTCGATTTGTGTCCTTTCAGAGCGTGCAGGTCGGTTCCGGTGGTCAGCGAGCGAAGATACAGACCGTTGTCCGCACAGTGCACCAGCAGAAACGTCTACGGAGACCCCGACGATGATGAGATGGTGGAATGATGGAAAACATAGGAACAAAGTGTTTGCGGTCAGGAAGTCGACGGCTCTTTGGGCTATCTGCTCTGGCTGTGGGCTGGGGCTTGTGGCCTCGGTGTCCCAAATACTTACGGAATCACATGAAATCTGGGTGTTCAGTACCGGTTGTGAGAGCTGAATGCAATTCAGCAGCGAGAAGTTTTCCAACGACCACAGGCAAACGGTTGCATCGTGACTGGACGAGACCAGGACCTCGCTCGGATAGCTCACATGAAGCGCCGTCACTGGCCCACGGTGATGATCTATCTTTGTTACCTAATCGAGAACGGAAACATGGAAGCCACCCTGTACAAACAACGAAAGGCAAGATCGTGTAATTTATTCACCGCCACTAAATGTCTTACAAATTTTCCACCATCGAACAGGGCCACGATAATGCTCGAGTCGTCGCTTCCACTGATAAAGTACTTGTTGTCCAAAGCTAGCGTCGCGCATAAGGCAGGAGCAATGTGTTCTCTGTCAGAAAGAGTCAGGAGTAATGAGTGATTTAAAGTGTCCTTCAGCTTATTCTCGTGAAAAGTGGCGTACATACGAAAACGTTGAGCTAAACTGATTACTTATTACTAATTTACGAAGTTTTTCTAGGGAATTTGCTAGAGAGCCTCGAGACACATGCTTTAATTTTATCGTTACGCCAATCAACAACTGCCATTAAAGTTAAAGTAGGAATGTTGCTCTCCTATAGCAATATTTTAAAAGCCAATAAATTGTTTTCACCTCTCGAAATTATTTGCAACTTTGAGCTTCAACAGCTTCGAACGACTACTGTTAATTTCGGTACAGTATACTTTCTTGAAGCTTGAATAGAATCCCAATTTCTGCCTTTTGGTTGGCCACTTTCTCCCTCACCACCAGTGACCTGCCATAAGTCTAGAACGATGGCGCAAGACTACAAATGACAAAATGAAATTACCATTTTCCGCCGTGGCGATGTTAATTGAAAACTTAATATTCTGACGAGAACGGGAACGAGCTGGAGTCAGGCTGCATCGCCTGGCCATCTGCTGTAAAATATGGGCCACTAAGCGAATGGGAGTACGCTGGGGCTTATCAATGCAAATGGAACACAGCGTGCTCCGACGCCCAACTTGCCCGACATCGCCGGCAGATGATGTCATACCGAAGGAACATTGAATATGCTAAAGGCTCTTTTGTGACTCGGTCAAGGCGACCGACAATCGTGGCACAACAAAGCTGCGCCACTCCTTGCGAATAGTTCGCCGTCTAGATCACACACCCGACCCCTGGCCTCCCTTTTACATCCTACAAAGCTTGGCGGCTATTCTGTCGTTCTGTGTCGTTTTCTTCATCATCCTGCCCTTAATCCTTGCTCTGTACTGGCAAAATACGGCGAAAAGAAACCTAAGACCGGCCAAAAGTGCCCCGCATTTGCATCACAAACAGCGCCCATCTGCACGAAAGGTTTGTGAGTCGATTTTTCGTCCCTTTTACGAGGCGTGCAGCACATGTGGCGATATTTTCTAAAGGTTTTTCACTTTTGGGCACTTTGGCCGCCTTCGCACGGTTCGTCGAATTAAAGGGTTTGCCAAAACTAGCTCTAATTTTTGCCACTACGCGTATTTTTTCTTCGTCGTGCACAAAACTAGGAATCCTTTGGAGAGTTGTACACCGTCGTTCCGATTTAGTTTTGTATTCATAGTTTGCAAAGAGCCATAAAATATTACCGGATTAAGTGTAACATAAAGTGGAGATGTCAAAATAGAAGGCCAGAAAATATGCTTTTGGGTTATTGACACAATTTTCAACAACTATTAGTGCTCAATACTGGCAGCTTTGATTCCACCCCGACAGCTACTGAGTCAGGTTCAACAACAAATATAATCTCAAGATCAATATCAGTCAATAATATAAATATGTAGCCTCACACATTTTCTCATTTCTTTTAAAACTTATTTCTCTTCCGACAATTATCTTCTGTCGACGGTATCGATTTATAGCAAAACAGCAGTGGACTCACATCTGTGTTTTCTTGATCATCATATACCTTACCAATGACCATTCATTTAAAATGAATATATTAAGGAGAGAATTTATTCAATATCGATTCTAATGTATTCGATTCGAATGTATTCGATAAAACGGAAATGTGAAAACTCCACATAATTTCCGGAAAATTCATTATGCATTCTGTATAAAAGTACGCGGTTTTCATCGCTCATTCAATCGCTCAATTCGTTGTGTCGCATCAGGTACATTTTGCGTTTGAGTTGTGTTTCTAACCGAATTTCTTTGGCGAAACTGTTTCGCTCAAAACAAAAATATACCATACCATATCATAGTCAAATTAAAAAAAAGATCATCACTACATTCATAATTTATCTTGCTCAAGCGATTTAAGAACTACTGAAGTTGAAGAAAACCTTGCTTAAATTACGGCATTGGCTTCGAAAATTGGGATACCTACAACTACAGACAAGAATGGTTTCGAATGAGCTTCTGAAATGATTCACTTTAAACTCAACTCAACTCAACTAGATGAAAAGAATGTATCGCCTAGATATGATCTCCTGGGACGACTTCATATTCCCCAAACTGTTATTTCGAGAGACGAGTTTTGGATCGATTAAACGCAAGTGTAATGCTTTGGGTTGACCTTACTTTGATGAGCCGTTTGTGGTTTTTTATCGGTAGTTTGCTTGAGCGAATGTGTTTTCTACTCATTACTACCCATTTGGGATATACCTTTGCCGGAAGTTCAATAGTCAATCATTGTGCCTGTTGCGTCTGCTTCTGAAGGGTACCGTTAACAGTCTATGAACCGGCTTTTTACCGTTACCGTTGCTAAGCATCACTCAGGAGAATTTGGGTTGTGAGGTTGTAACGCAATTGCAAAGTCTCCTTAGTCGTCGCGTTACGATGAACATACTTTTTTCGAAGTACGCAAAGTGCGTTATCATGGTATTATCGATTTTCAGTCCCTGCAAGGAACACATACTAATAGGTTCATTGGAAAAGTAACATACATTGGGGGTTTTCGTTCCGCACCCAGCGTGGTGCCGTTTCATTAACAGCGATCTGTCTTGCTTCGACACGATTGGCTTCGTTAGATGTTTGCTGTTGCGGATCTTCACTGAGCTGAAGAAACCAAATTCACGCACCAAATCCTTCGCAAAGCGTCCCGCTCTTTGAACAAAAATATACCTTGGCAGCTACGAATATGCAAATTGGATTTCTCATTCAAATCCCTGCTGACACGACCAATTGCTGCTCGCACGTACCGTGCGAGGAGCCTTGCTCTAGGTCCTTGCTCTTCACCTTACAACGGCAGCGGGGCACCACCGGAAAAGAAGAGGGTCGATGATTTGCCACCTTAGCATGTTAGAAACTCATTAATTTCTCAAATTTCAGCGTTCCACCACCACCCCCCGAACTGGTGCGATTCCTTTGACGTGACCCTGACTCCTTTTTTCTAACACGACTCGCCCTATGGTGGACGAAAATGCGAAAAAACCTGGGGACAGCACCCTTCGGGGCGCTGGAAGTTTGATTTATGGGTATGGCAGAAAGGCAAGACATGTGGTAATGCTGATGACACAACGCAGGGAGTGATAAATCGTACGCCCGAACGATGAAGTAGAAACTTATTGTGCTTTCATTTGCATGTCGACGTCAAGGAATGGCCATGGTACCGCATGGTCCTCCCATATCCGATATCTCAGCTCTTCTAAGTTCTATGCTCAGGTTCGGTGTGGTTTCATGTTCAAACTATTGTAACAAGATCGAGTGGTCCCCAACACAGGGCGCAACATGCAAATCACACGCTGTGCACATTCCAAATGCTGCCAGAAGGCTCCTATAAGATTGTTGTTCATTTTGAGGCCAGTTTCAACGCCAAAATGTGCATTACATGGTTTGTGTTTCTACAAAGATGCACCATTGTGCCCTTACCGTAATCTCAGCTTTATTGCCAACGTTTTCATGTCCCAGACGATAACGGAAGTATCCTCGGACGCCGTGACCAGATATTGCGATTGGACCTTCATGTATGTAACCGGACCAGTGTGACCTACACAAAAGACAGGAATGGAAAGTGAAACATACGTTGATTTGATCTTGTGTTGAAAGCAATAAAATACGTTGTCTTTGCCGCTAAACAGACATATCTACAACCCATGACAGTTCACGTTTCCGAAAACTCCCACTAGTTATCTATTCCTGCACCTGCTATTGTCTATCACTGTCGTATTATTCCTACATCATGATGTTGTTTATTTGAACTAGGCAAACTTTTAGTTACAAGCTGCACTTAAATATTTGCATATTCATCCACAAATCCTTATTAACGATTTAGCGCCTATTAAACTTACGAAACTGTTACGTACCCTTAATGGAAAATGATCTTTTTTGAAATACAGTATCAGCAGCCGGGTAAATAAATATAAATCAACAATGCGGTTGTCAACGCAAGGAACTTACTTTCGAAAAATTAGCTAATTTTTTAGAAACCTTGTATCATTTTTCAGCGATACTTTAACATTAACAAATGAATGCTAAATACATGCACACAAAAAACCATAACGACGATTTGAGCGTACGTATGTTAACTTTAAGCGGTTTACCTTCTGCTCGGGATTGAAAAGATTCATGGTGTCGGCCCTCGGTTCTGTGCTTTCCGTCCTTCTAATTAAAACCATTCAAAGCTCACTTTAACCCTCTTCACAACTTTCACAACAGGACAAAAAATAAATATTAAAGCTATATGCAAACACTATGCAAATTGCTTAATCAAAAGGATCCGGATAATATTTGAATTAAACGCCCGTTTGAAATGTGTTTCCAGTTTCTTCCGTTATTGCTTTTAGCAAGACTCTTTCTCGTTCTATTTCTATCTCTCTCTTTCTCTCTATCTTTCTCTTTTTCTCTCTCTCTCTCTCTCTCTCTTTTTCACTCACGAAACCGAAAAGCAATTGAGTGATTCCGGTGACAAGTAGCGGAGCAGGAAATAAACTTTGTTAAGTTAATTTTTATTTGAATTATCATACTATCTTTCCAGTTGGTGCTTTGGAGCTGTTTCATGCAATTTAATTTGGTAAGTAGTGTTAAAAGCATGTCACTACGTTCACTCACCTTTGAATGTGTGCACTAAGTTATTGCTCATTATGTGCCACATTTGCGGATCGCCAACCTTGGGCGATAGAATGAGGTGTTGCTTGGACGGTGATACAGCGATGCACCGGACAGGTCCCGGGCCCGGCACGGTCATGCATCGTATTTGGCTGGGAAGCGGGACCGGAAGCCACCCAGTTAACGGCACCAGTAGCGGAACGGTGTACCCATCGCACCACGCTGTCGCCGACTGCACTGTAACACTCAGCAGTGCCTGGGGTCCTTCATGGGCCGAGACTGACTTCAACCAGGATATAAGCTGCGAAGAGGGACAACAACGCCGGAAGTTGGAGTGACCCAGAGAAAGAAAGAGAGAGAGAGAGAGAAAGCGTGCGCTCGTACCTGTGCCCCAAGTTGCATCGGATCGCGGGTCAGTACATCGCTCGACTTCCGGATCGTGTAGTACACCAGCTCGATGTCTCTGTCCAGGATGTAGCAGCGAACGTGCTCGATTAGGCATCGCAAATAGCTTATGGACACCGTTTGCACCTGGGGATGGCATGTTTCAATAATAGTGACGAAGTTACTTGTGGTTACTCCGGAGTAAGCAGTCCTGCAACAACCTACCGCAGCGAGCAGGAAGTCGAAGTTGCACACTGCAATCTCTTTGAGCTTTTTAGTGTCCTCCGACTTAATCAGATGATGCCACGCTTCCTCCACGTGCCGTATGCTGTAGGAGATGTCCGGACCAAGGCTCAAAACTTGCGTTACGTTGTCATCCTGTTGCGTTTGCATACCTTGGAAGAATGGAAGGAACGAAAGTTTTGGAACACCTAAATTTTATGATTGAGTTTTTACCGTGGCTTGATGCAATCAGGAGATGCAAGAAAGGTGCTTCGTGAATGTTGTCACATAATGCAACATCAACTCGTAATGAAGTTGAAAGTTGAGTTTAATAAAGTTCGAACCACAAAAAACCCTCAGGCTATCGCACCAGAAGTGAATCCGAACTACCTGCGTGAACCATTCAAATATATTTTGGAGTAACTTTAAATACGTTTAACTGTTCCACAGTTTAACTGTTCCACAGTTTAACTGTTCCAAAAACTTTGTATTCCACAATTCATTCAAACTCACCGCTCCAAATGGTGGTTAAACGTACGAACTTTTTTCGACCTCAAAAACCGTACCGGATAGGTGATTATTCGATAAAAGGTACATTATCATTCACAATCTCACGCCACCCCTGGGGACAACCTTAAAACAGGGAGGAACAAAATTGAATCTAACGACTATGACCGGCAGTTACCTTATTTTCTTTTTTATTAAGCCTCGGTGATTAATAAAAAAAACATTCATCTGCGGTGCCTTTCGACAGGGTGAAAATGGGACGTACATTGTGCTCAGAAAAGGGACCCTGCTCAAGAAACATCTTTCTTCCGGAACGCCCAAACACAGTGCGATAATCAGGCACCTTAAAAAGTCTGACACCTTTGAATGACCCTGAAAGGCGACGAAATGATCGCTTTTTTCATCCCGCTGTTATTGCGTATACATTATGCTGTGACATAAACTAACAAGAGCTCCGTACTTGGAGGGTCATGCAACAGATTGAGAACTGAACCGAGGGCGCGTAGCGCTTTTACGATTCATTAAATGATGGGTGAGACACTCGAATGTTTTGCAAATCTGGCGACGGGGATCTTTTCATGTTGACGGTCCTTAACCATGACTTACAATATCTCTGCCCAGCGGTCGCTTTTTTGTATAATTAAGCTGCCCTCAGTTCTCGGCAATTGATTTTCAGGTTAATACTTTGAGATGAAGTCCGAACCGCGTCTACCACTGCAGCAATGTCCTTCGTAGTTTTCAATCACATAGGGGAACTTTCCATGGTTAATACAATTCCAACATCTGCTGCAGCCTTGTATTGCCATCAAAGAAGTTCTAGACATTCTAAGGATTCGACTGCATTCATTCCGGAAAAACGCTTCGTTCAATTATATTATTATACAAAAAAAAATGTGACGTATAGTGTCTAGAGATTGAACATGAAACCTTGTTTCTCCCTTCGTTCCCAACCAATTTAGTTTTCCACTTGCGTCTCCTTCTACATGTTGGCATTATTTACGTCTATCCGCCGTATGTTAACGCATGGATTCATGAACTGTTTCCGACACTTAATTTTCATCCCCGTTACGGGCCGATTCACAGCTTTGTTGCTATATAGGTTCAGCCGTAATTAATTCTAACCATTTGCACTATTGTTCAGCAGTTTCCATTTATGTTAATACTACACCTAGGAACAAAAAATAAAAACCAGCAACGAGTAACCTGCCGCGAGTCACCCGGTTCGAATGGAGGATCAAACCGAACAGAAGCATACAACCGTGCGAAACAATGCCCCAGCACTTTCCTATTTTGTTTACCTAGACGTAATAACGAAAGCTTCCGGCTATTGTTTCGTGTGATACCTGCAGAAGCGCTGTGCTGAAGGGGATTGAAACTGTGTCTAGGGACCAAGTTTTTCATACCCGTACCCATTGTGTTGTCTATTGTTAAAGCCAATAAAAATGAAAAGTTCAACTTCTACCGCCTTCGCTGTCGTAGCAGACTCAATGAGAGGCCCCGGACAAAGAGAAAACATTCAAGTTCTTTCTTCGTGAAGGTAACAAAATTCAAGTGCTTCTTTCAACTGCTTCAGAATACACGATAAGAAATAACCTCTGATAGCACTACTGTTGATGATACTAACAATGTGCCTTGTTCTAGTACTCGATGAGGAGCCTACATTTTGTCAGTCTCCGTGTAGTGAAATATGCGTTCATCATCTGTCCATTTAGGCTCGAAAAATGGACAAGTTGTGGAATTTCCAAAGTTATCAAAGATAAAAGTATATTATTGTTTAAAATTGGTATTAGCAAAACGGGAAAATAATGTTGAGACACAACTAATTATATGTGCTCATCCGTAAATATTTTCCCGATGTAACCCTTCTTGCAACAATATCGTCAAGGCGCAGTCCTGCAAGTACGATTAATTGGACAATCGAGACAAATGGATCGAGTGTCTTTGCATGCACAGCATAATTACAATGGCTCGAATTAGGAAACAGTTGAGGTATTATGTCAGATGACATCGTCATTTTTATAGTTTCAGGCCAGACCAGGCATGTGGGTAAACTGTGTATTGTGTGAGGACGGGCTTATGCTCCCTGCAGCGGGGCGCTCCCCCCGGAACCCATTGAAACTTCATGCACTCAATGCACCTTCGCCGTTTGGACCGTGTACTTACTCGACTTTCGACTGTGCTGCGCGGTCGACATATCCTCGCTGTCGTCCGTGTCAGGAGGGAAGAACAGGTTCACCAGCTCGGAGTGGATGGTACGGGTAATGTCCGGCGTCATGTAGCGTGCCTTCGTTATCTCCGCACATATGCTGTGCCGCCACACAATCAGCAGCTTACCGGACATAAGTTTCTCTCGCAGTATAAGTCCTGCGAACGGGAGTGTGGGAACCGCCGTGGGGTACGACGAGGTCAGTACGACACCAACACGCGGGGCGCACTAATTTGCCGAAAGTCATACATACTCATTTGATTGCGAATCGTGCGAAATGTGGAAAAGTTGAAATCTCCCTCGCGGCTATCGATGACTACGTCGGCATCCTGAGTCGGCATCACCAGCTCCAGCAGCTCGGTCTCGGTCAACCCGTACTCCGAGCAGGTTATGTAGACGGCCAATCGGCTGAAACCCTTCACCCCGAAGCGCTGCTCCATGGCATCAAACATTCCGTTCACGAACTGGGCGAATGTTAGGTCGGCACCGGCACCAGACGACTCCCCGGCACCGCCGCCGACCACCGCCGCGGTCGCTGAGCGAAGATCCGCTTTCGACCAACGGCGCACTAGGGTTTCGTTTTGCTCCAGCGAGAGATCGAAAAAGTAGTCTAAACATTTGAAGCGCTCCTTCTGCATGGGCGTCAGCTTCAGCGATTCGATCGGCACGGTGGTGCTCACCACGAGGAACACGTTCCACGGCAAGCTGATGGGGAGCCAGGAGAGGGCGGCCACGATGTCGCAGTCCAGCGGATGCAGCCGGTGCAGATCGTCGATGAACAGGAAGAGTATCTCGTTGTGCAGATCCTCGCAGTGCTTCAGCAGGTTCTGGAACCAATTGTTGATGTACAGCGGATCGAATGACGCATCCTTCGGCAGGTAGCCCTCGGGAATGTTCAGGATGATAGCCAACTGCTGACAGACGACGCGCAGCAGCTCCAGGTTGTAGGCCGACCGTGGCGTGGCGGACGCGTACCGTATGACCCGGTGAACCTTGGTGTGTTCGAACCAACCCGTTAGCTGCGTGTAGATGTGCGACAGCAGGGTGCTCTTGCCGCTACCGTGGGCACCGTAGATGAAGTACGGCGGATGTCGGCTACCGGAGCGGAAGTTCATCTGTACGTTCTGTCGTATCCGCTCCGGAACCTTGGAGGAGATGTATTTGTTTGCACTCAGGTGCTCATTCAAATTCATTATGTGCGTAGAGTGTTCGTGAAATATTTCCTGGACGATAAAAGAAGAAAAAGAAACAGTTGTATTAGAAGAAGAAGGTAACGTAATAAATATAAATTATACTTGTAGCTTCGAAAAATGAATTGGTTAGTGAAGTGGTTATCGGTATGTTACACGAAAAACGCGAATAAATTAAAAAACTGATGAAAATGGTTCTTTATGTATCATGACTAGTTTGTCAAACCAATAGCACTATGCTGTGTATTGCCATATTTTTATACTTATCTCAGCTAAGTCACTACAACATGCTTTCACGAACACCTTAACCCATCAACGTGGGTTCCCGCGGATCGCACTTAAAGAATGCTCGTCATAAACAACCGAATGTGTCAACCATTTTTCAATGACACCACACGTGCGACTAATCGAGGCAGCCTCATAATCCCACTGATAAACTGGGCTTAACACTTCCAAAGATTTTCACCGAGCATCTGTTGATAGCGTCCCGAATTGTACATTCCTTTCACAAGCACACTCTTCTATGTGTTGCTACTAATGGCACGATATGTTCAGCTCTGGCGGTTCCAGATACTCTAGCGTTGACAGATTTTCCTGAACTCATTGAAAAACGATTTATCGGAAATGTTAGATTGCCTGATTGGTCCCGGACACGATTGGTACGAATCGCTTCTGCAACGTACTTTTCTAGGTAATAGCAAAGTAATAGCAGCAATTTCCGCTCTGATGTTAGCTTTCACTTCTTCAATAGTCTTCGGTTTGCTGGCCTTTAAATAGCACCGCAGAAAGAAGTTGGAAAAATCACAACAATAAACACGCACAATTTTCACAGTGGTCCAATTATTGATGGTGATTATTTTCAATGTAAAGTCCTACAATTTCAGTCGGTAAATTGATACATTGACGTTTTAGAATTTGACTGATTTGTCAAAATCGACTAAAAATTGGCAGTCATTTGACATTTCAATCTCTAAGTCTTAATGGAACACCCTGTAGTAACAACGATTTAACTAAAATTCTACGTTACTGTTGCGTTGAAACGAAAACAATCCATGTTTTATATATTTAAAAGCTTATGCGTGTGCGCTTAAAACAAATTGATATGTGTGTTCCATTTTGGATCCCACGATCCGTGTTCATTGCCAAGATTGCTGGCAAAAATGTGGTGTGTTCGAGTTGGAAGAAGCTCCCCGTGGAAATCCAAAACAAACAGGAATAAGCACAACGAGCACTGGATAAAATGCAGCTCGCCGGGGATTATGGGCCACATAATACGAAAGTAGCACACCGGTTCGCGAAACATAAACTCATTGGGCTGCGATTTGCGGCTCTCGGTTCAATTCACTCACCTGTACGGTTTTTTTGCGCCCCTTGCCCCCGTTGGGGTCCTTGGCCATGTCCTGATCGATGGAAGCCTTCATCATTTCGAACAGTTTGTTCTTAAAGCCCGTCAAGTAGAGATCGTGGCACTCCAGCTCCGGGTCGATTCCATTTTCCGCCCAATCAACGCTGCACGGTGTCGGGTCCCCGGTACGGTAATGAAAACATCGGCGCAGAGAGAAAATATCGGAAAACGCCAGCGGGCCCGTAGAAATATAAAGCAGAAAAACAAACAAAATGCTTTGCAAATGAATATTCAGTTTGGGTTCCTTTTTTTGCTTCACATTCTGACGTCACCGAAGAATGGCGGATGGATGAAAACAAAAAACAGATCCCGAACCGTAGTGAGCAGGATGCGGTTCATAAACAGGTAGAACCAGGGAGACCGTTCGCACCAACGGCGGGCGCTACTTACATTAGCGTCTGTTGATTGCTGGCCGGTAACGCTGCCACTAGCCTGGCCGCCAGCTGCTCGATTCCAGGTGAGCTCGAACCGTCGCCGTCATGGTCGTCCTTGCCGGTGGACCCGTTGTCCGGTTGGTTCTGCCAGTGGCGAAAAAGTGCCAAAATGCGCCCCGGAGAGCTTGCTAAGGGCGGACGTTAGCGAGATGGTGGAAAAGGCACGGGAAAAGATGGATGAATGGTTAATGGCGTGCCACGCAGCAGAGCTGATTATCTATTTATTTAGGTCGCTTTTCTGCGTTCGTGAGGGGCATTTTTTATGAGCAAGAATGGCGAATGAGCCAGAGCGGGCAGTTTATGAACATTTTCGCGGCGCTAAATGAAGCTAAAACGTTCGCAGGACACACAACTTCGCCTTGCTCAGCGACATGCAAACTTTTCCGTTTTGCGCTGCACGACTCCGATGAATTTGGACATACTCTCCATTACAACAATGTCGCTGTACGTTCTTTAAATAACAGATTTCGTAGGAAACGTTAAAAATAATCTAGCAGAAGCAGCAACCATTTTAACGCAATTCTTTGAAATTCGCTAAAAAAAATCGAACAAACTTGAACCGTTATTGCTCAATTACGTTGAAACGGAATCGATCGAAGTCGGAACCTCTGATTGTCAACTCGGGCATTGTAAGCTGTACCATTGGCGGTCCATTGCCGCCGGAGGCGCCACTTATCAATTACAGCATGCTCCACGCGAACGCACCGAACGCTGGTCAATAATACTGCCAGTTAATCGAGCACCCGAGCCATAATGGGGACACTAAGTGGACACGTTTCGTGCATTGTGCGAAAAACGACAACAACCGATTTCCATCAAACTCTCAATTAACCTGTCGACGTGACGCGAACGCATGATTGGGCGATAATCCGGATCGGTACAAATTAATTACGCGGGTCGGCCGTTAATACATCGACCAAGGCTGAGAGTGACCATAGAATAAATGTCGGAACCACCTGTGCGTGCATTTTGCGCGAATTAAAGGGTGTGGTATTATATTGCAATATTCATATAAATATTGCTCGATCCTTGCTATAACATTGCAACCTTTATTGCTCAGAGAATATCGCATGGCAGAAACATCGTCATCAGGTGTCGCTTCGGAGAACGCCGTCATGCAAAGCATAAGGCATGCGGCCTGCAATTCACTTACCTAAACCCTTATCAATTTCCCGTGCGATAGCTCTGGTTTTCAGTCGTTTCAGATTATCACAGAAATGCTGCTCGCCGAGGTCCGTTTCGGCGGCGGTCGAGTTCTTTCCCTGGGCTGCCCGTAGAATGTCGTCAATTTTCGTCTCCAGCAGGACCCGCAATTGTTGACTTTCCGCGGCCCACTCGTCCCGGTCAAGTGTCCTGCGTTGGGGAAGAAACAGGAAAATGATGGTTAATAAAAGTGTGTGTGCCCCGTGACCAAACCGGATTACGTCACTGCCAATCTATGCGAGGTCGGTACGCACACACAGATACCGTCGACAGAAAATCACTCAGCTCCCACCGGAAACGTATGCAGAGGCTACTCGATTCGGTTTCATCCACGCCAAAAGGTAGAGATAAAGTGTTTGAGTTTCATTTACCAAACACAAACGAATTGTTGCAATTCTATCGATTCGTCGTCTCGACGGCGGGCGGATTACTTGCGGGCTAAGTTAACTGACTATCTTAACCCAGTGCCAGATTACTTTTGCTAGCCCAAGAGCAAACAACTTCAATTTTCCTGAGATCGACTTGGCCATTTGGTAAGAAACGGCTTCATTGAGGGCAGCACCTGATTGTGGTTTTCCTGAAAAGCTTATCTGCTTCGAGCCTTCCGGTCAACAGCAATCATTTGATCCTGTTTTCTATTCAAACCATATCCATCTTTTCTCTTTATTTTAGCACGTCTCTCCGCTGGAGTCTTTTAATAAATAAATTCGATCAAACTTTTGGGCAGGACTCCAAAAAAACGCGGAACGAAACGGATCCCATTAAGTTAATTGAATTCATCTGCTTCTGCTTCCTATTACTAAATCCTCTGCTTGCAGAATAGATGCCATCTCCGGCGTAAATATCGCAACTCGTAGAAACGGTGCGATGCGTCTCCATTTCGTTGATCAACAAAAATATCAACGACCGCAGGCTGAGAATATTTTCAATCGGTTCCATCGGAGCCACTAGCCTGCGCTGTCCTCAATAAAAATAATCAATCCATCATCATCGTCCACGATCCGACCCGTCGTGCCCTCTTCCTGCCGTCACGGGCACAAACACAAACAGACAGTGCAGAAATCATATCGACCCAGAAACCGAAATGGAATTCAACCCACCTGTAGTCCGTGGCCAGCCAGTAACATCCTTCCGTGTCCTGCTCAACCGGTGTCGTCCGCCCGTTCGTCCCCGGGCAGCTCGTGGTGTACCATTTTCGTAGGCATCGGTTTTCGGGCTCGGTAGATATGTTCGACAGCGCCTCGAATACGGTCGGGTCGAGTTTGGTGGGCAGTAAAAAATGGCCCACACGTGACCCGAGCAGTACCTGTTGTCGGAGGGATGGACCGAAATCCGAAACAAACGTAAGAGACGTTCCGGAAATACCAATCATGCAGCGTTGATAAACGACGACGGTGACGGCGGCAGGGACAAACTCATAACGCTTTCGGCCACCTCTCAGCTTGGCGCAACGACATCAAACGAAAACTAGATGGGAATGGTCGTACATTTGCACTGTGAACTCGTGCAACTCTTGACCAGATTTTGTGACTTAAACAAGCTCAAGACCTACACAACTCTAGCGCCAAATAAGGTACTTTCTCAAATGCTGCTTAAAGCATGACTGGACGGATTCGCGCTAAGGTGAGCATGTATCTTACTTTTTTAACGCCACTCGGGAAGGACGAAAACAAACGATCCCATGTCCCGTAGTCTGCCATTTTGTACCAGTCATAAATCATCATTACGGAAGCATATTCATTTCGTTCGAAATTCTACCTCATTCATCCGTGCGATAGCCTTAGCTTTTGCTGGCTCATCGACGAGTCCACTTGTGACGGAGCACTTTTCTCGCTTCCGTCCGCAGGAATGCTTCGTGCAAGTGACCGAGAAAAAAGGAAATGCTTTAACTTTCTTCACACTAGCCATGCTTACGCAATCTCCTCCAGCGCGCTCGTTGCTGATAAATCAATTCAATCGTTCGGAAGAGAAACATGCCATTACGAATCAATCTCGCCAGGGAGGCAGAAGAACAGAAATCCTTCTGCTCGTGATGCTGATCCTTGGTGACGGGTCAACTCGGGACAGTGGAAGTTAAAAGAAAAACGCTTGAAAAGCGGCGAGTCGTCATCACAGGGGCCGGCCACTTACGATTAAAAATATGCTCTTCGAAACGGATTGACACGTTTCGATCTCATCCAGATGATCCTCGAGCACGTACGGGTCTAGGTCCACGGCCGTCAACCCATCGCTGCCGGTTCCGAAGTGGATGTCGACTATTTCAACCTGTCGGTGAGAAGCAAATCGGCGTGAAAAGTATGCAAAGTGGAGCAACGCTGACAAATGGCGCCGCATGGGAGGATTGGTGGAAAAGGATCGATTACCTCGATTTGTCTGTCATCGTAGAGCGATTGTAGATCCGGTCCAATCACTTCCAGCAATAATCGGCGCTCTTCTTTGAAGTCTGACAGCAAAGAAATAGGTTGTTTTAAATTAAAGCATTATAAGCGGTGTTGAGCGTTAACCAAAAATCATCACGAAAGTGTCGTCGGTGAGGTAGCGTTGGGTTTAAGCTTAAACTTACCATCTTTCAAGCTTGCTATGTAAATCTTTATAATTCGCGGTGATGGCAGCTTTGTGTTCTCATTGTGATGGCCGCGAAGAGCATTGAACACTGCGTCCTCTATGGCAGCGGCCATGCTGATTGCATTAGTCTTCGCGTCCGCGCTTGTGTGCGTTAAGCTCCAGTTGGTCGAGAATTAGATGCCATGAGGGACACTGGATAATGAAACTTTCCTCGTCTCCTCTCGCCAGGGGCTGATTATGCGCTCGATGCAATCGGCTCGGTGAAAATTACATCGGCTCGGTGAACAATTTATTGCTCACGGTGTCCGCAGGCTACACCAGAGATGCTCGATGACGCCATTCTGCGAAAGAAACCGGCAAACGGAAGCATTGAAAATCGGATGCAAATAAAATACCGAGCGGAAATTGATTTATGTTAAGTTTTGTTTCTGCCATATCGATCGATAACGTCGCGAAAAAATTATTGCCAGTTTTTAGAGAATTTAAACAGGCATTTGGTTTAAAGTAGAATAGTAAAATTGATGAAAAAGTGTAAGAATTATATGTCTATGAACTCAATTATGGAAACTTTGATATAACCACCATTAATACACGGAATAAAATCTAATTTTTCGCCCATTTTCATATGCGTAAACATCCAAACTAATAGCAAGGAAAGTCTCCAAACAAATGATCTTGGCTAAACGTTGAAAGAACTTTATTTTAATTTTAATGCGCATCACTATAATTTTTTTCGATTTCACCGAAGCGAATTTTTTGTTGCAGTGTTAGGTTTTTGTTGACCAAAGTATGAAAATAAGATATTAATTATAATACACAAGTTTTATTTCAGGAAAAGAAGTAAAACGTGTCCGTTTCCTATTTGTGAATTTTGAATATGATGAAAATTCATCAAATTCCCGACTGAATATTTATTGATCTTCATTTTGTGCGGTATATTTAATGGGAAGGGTCGGACATTATACAAAGATACAGTAAATATGCTTATAAAAGCGGATAATAGAGAAAGAACAAGAACACAACAATTTTAATTCAAATTACCACGTTGTTTAGTTAAAATCCAATGATCAACATCTTGTAATGTTTGCTTGTTATCTAACGTTTGTTCGAAGTATACATTTCCGTGAATATTCAACCTGAATATTATTCTAAAAGCCGATCAAAATAAACGGTTAACATACATTAGTGGCCTATTCTAAAAGCAAACTTTTTTACCACTTTCCTGAAATTCAAATCATTGAGCAGGTCAGTTTCCTTGAATCATAGTAGCTACTGTTTACATTGCCGCAGCATGACAGCCTTTCACTCTTTCTTCGGATTTTTCGAACTCTTAATTCTTCAGCATTAATCCATGGGAAACTTTTATTCACCTCTTTCCTTTTTTGGGGGCGTATTGGTTGTAAACCAAACACCTGGTTCATTTCAAATTCATACCACGACGTGGCGAAAGACTTGCTTTTACAATTTTACGGAGTTTGAGAGTTATGCTACAGTTACATCCGCCTGCTCCGTTGAATATCGTGATCCCCCTTAACGCGGCAGGTCGTCAGAATATAGATGTAAAATAAACCACATTTCCCGGAGGCACGTCCGAATTCCATCAAACGTAGCAAGGCTTTTCTTTCAGAGGCTTTTCTTTCTGGCTTGCAAAACGGTACCAGTTGAAAGTCATCGTAGAGCGATATATTTCATCTTCCGCTAAGATTTGTTGAAGAAAAAAATAAAATATTACTCATTTCCACCGATTACTCGAACTACCGATCCTCAAATTGTTACTTACTAATTTCTTTAGTGAACTTCAACAACAGCACCTTGATACGTAATGATATCCGTATCAACAGGATACGGCAATAAAGTTGTCGAAGGAAGATAATTATCACATTTAGGTGTCCAATAATCCACAAGTTATGGCCACATCCACAGATACCAAGAAGATACCGTTTAAAAGCAACATAAGTTTTTATTGTCTGAATCGGAAGCCATAAATGTTGCAAATAAGTGGTTCCAATGTGATGGCTTCAATCTGAGCCAAAGCAGTAGGCATCGCAAATATGAATTCAAAACAAAAACAATGGTTTGTTAAATCAGGTCAAAACGGTTCGTATGCTTCCAAAGCCGAATACCTTAGCGTATAAAACGATTTGCGAAAATAGCAAACCCGTACGAGCAATCTTATTTGCATTAAGGCGTGAACACATTTCGTTGTGCACTTATCCCGTAAGCTGCGGAAAGAGGTGTCCATGCACAAGTGGCATCCAATCGTGTCATGTGAAAGGAAGACGTATGCAAATCTGCATCTGACATGAAAGGTTTCCACCTCTAGTGCGCATTTGATGAATACCTCAAACCATGCTGACTATCCAAACGGTGAGCGTTTATGTTGAATTGCAATCCAACGTCCCAAGTGTCGGGTAATGCCATTCAGCCATGATTCGATTGGAAACATATATATTTTTGCCACCTTCAGGACGAAGAAACATGCTCTCACTCGAGCTTTACGCCAAACAAATATCGACTATTGGAGCTTTCCAGTGCCCTGTTCCGGTTTGGTAGTATCCAAATGAGGATTTCATTTAAGCCATCCTGGTGCGAGACGTCCGGTTCTCTTGGGCGTCGGAAGTTTCTCTAGAAGTAAAAAGTATTTATCGTCCTTCCACGCTTGAGTGCCTCAGAAAGGTCCCAAATGTGACCAGTTTTCCTTCTGGGCGGCAAACTTCTGACCTGAGCCGGAAGAACAGAGTTTTCCTTACCCTCGCCCTACCCGTTAGGCTTTGGAGGAAAATTTGAAGTCATCATGTCATCGTTCTGCTTCATCCCTCTAATTAGGTAAAGGATAACCGTTGGACATCTGGTCGAGCGTTTTATAGTCGTGTTTCGCGAACCGTATCAACAACAACAATTTTGATTATGTTTTACTATTGATTGGCAACATATTGCAGGTTGGGGAAAGCATTTAAAGCTAATAATATTACAGTATTACAGTGCACACATAAACTTAAACTTAAGCATATGTACTAAAATAATTTAGACTCTTCAATCAGTCTAAAAAGTTGCTCTCAAAGAACCAAAACAAATATAACAAATGTTCGTGGTGGAAACATTTTCAAAAACTCTAACAGAATGTCATTACTTTAAAGCTGGGTTGTTCAACAAGTTTTACGGTCCAATTACAGAGGGCGAAGGTCTAAATTCATTTTATTATGTTCCTGTACTCTTCATATGAAGGTACGTGAAGTTTGTTTTCGATCTGTAAATTCATTCTTCTCATTTCAGTATTCAAGTCATTTAGTGTCAACGTGTCTCAGTATTTTATTACAATGGAAGAAATAGGGTATCATACAGTAATTGATTTTTAATTTTGGAAGGTTTAAAAGCAATTGAAATGCTGAAATATATGTAAATGAATGCTAAAAGTATATAAAAACGCTTCACCTTCAATTATTGCAGTAAAAATATAGATTGGTGTATTCAAATGTGGTCTTACAAGCCTTGAAGACGATGCGCGCCAAGGACGTCCCAAAACGGGCGTCAAAACATCCTTTTGACTATAGCAAAACTCCATGAAGTTCAAAATCGTTGGAGCATCCACCATATTCACCAGATTTGGCCCTTACTTCCTTCTTTTTCCAGACAGAAAAAAAAATCATGCGCGGAAAGCGATTTTCATCAACTGATGAGGCCATAACTCTGTCTTCAGGGATGGAATTAATTGTATTTCAGTGTACTTTAAATTATATAATTGTGCTTTTCTTATCGAACCGCAAAACTTATTAAACAGCCTGGTACTATCGCTAGATAAGCGTTAGGCGCTAAGACCATAGTCCCTAGACGTTAAAAATATTTACGAACCAACATGTGTTATGAAAATCCGAGCCTTAGACTGTAAAACCTGGGCTGGGATTGGCAAGTATGGATTTTACGAACGCAATGCTGGGTGGTGGGTGGGTTGCACCGTAAGCAGGGTAACTACTTCAACCTTCAACAAGTACCACACTCGCCTACACGGGAGGAAGCACACCAACACACCTGTTGCACGGATGGCGCCCGCTGCGCATCGGGTAAGCCGCACCGTAACGTTAATGTTATTAAATTCTACACCTGGCGAGACGATACGGAGCGGAAAGCGGAGACCCATCACTTCCTGGGGAATTAGTAATCTGCGTGAAAATTTCTGTGCGTGTTTCACCTCTACAAACCATGCAACGCGTGCGACGGAGACGGAGATAATGGTAGCGGTAGCAGAAAGTGTATCTGCGGGGACACACGATGCGTAACGTAACAAGTTTGACGTTAACGATTAATGCCAAACTGCTGCGCCTCTGTCAAAACGTTTACGCCTCGCGCTAGGCGTAAACCCGAGCGTAATTATTTTTTTCATACGCTTTGCTTACAAACAGAGGATAATTTAAGTTCTTATTTGCTGGTATAGCAACAAAATCGGAAAAAACAGAAAAAAAATTTCAGAAATCAATTAATTTCTCTTCTATTTCTATTTTCTTGGACCAAAAACACGAACGTAAACACGTTTGACATTTCGTTTTTAATTTTTTGCTGCCACACGAAGCGTAAACGTTTTGACGTTACAAATTAATTTTACGCTAGTTTTCACGCTTCGTGTGTCCCCGCAGTATTACAAGCTGCTGAAGATTCGCAGCGACGAAGATAAAGAAACTTTTGAGTGACACGTTGAAACCGTGGCGCTCAGAATTTTCCACAGTCTTCCGTGTTCGTAACCGAACGATCCGGCAGCTATGGACCGGCATCCGGGGTTTCGATGTTATGGCTGCACGTACAGCAAGCATCCGCTCCGTGTACCAAAATCGGACCTGGGAGCAAAAATGGTGGTTTTGGCGAAAACCGCTCGCGTCCCTTGTAGTTCTGGGGGTTAGTCAGCCGGCAATGTAATCCAACGGCCTGGTGCCATCCTGCAAACACTTTTCGTAGCCACCGGGCGTGTAATCGACTTATTGATTAATACTTCCTCAAGCGATATTTTCGTTTTATTGCAGCGAACCGGGCAGTAGAACCTGGCGACTCGAGTCCCACCGAACAATCGTATTTTTTAATACTGGTCATAGACAGTAAATGCATTTGGTGGCATTGGCAAAGCATTCATGATCTACTTTCAAACAACTTCAACCTCCAAATGTATAAGCTTTTTATTTCATCCTTCTACTTCTTCTGCTAAGCAGTACTTTTATAATTCATTGGTGGACGCGAACAATAATCGTCCGTAAATCTTGCAATTTAAACAATGAATGCCATGCACAGTGCCATTGGGGTATTTTTGACACGTTACAAGAAACAAATGAAGAACAAAAGTGCGAGCTATATACTGATACGTATAAAATTGGTATCAAACTGGGCAACAAAAACGTGTTTGAATTGTAATTTTCAACGGAAAACAAACAACAGTATACTAAACGGTAACAAAGGACTAAAGACCAATTAGGATCTGCCGAACGCGAACGAACGATCTGCCTCTGACGTCTCGAGCATTCATTCGACTGATTATTCGAACACAGGAGTTTAACATGAGAATGGATTATTCTGTTGGGAATGTGTAGAACATTGCTCGACACACATACAACAAGCAGTCCGCCTTTTTGGAAGAATCGCCCAAAAATGATTTTATAGAAACTAATTGAAATATTAAAACCTTTGAAGTGTAACACCTTTTTTTCTTATCCTAAGTTCAATGTGGACAACAATTTCATGTTTCTTCAAATGCAGTTATGTTACAAGCGAACCGTATCTAAACCCACAGGAAGAGATTTTTGTTGATTTTTCCATTTTTATTTGAATTTCAAAAAGTCGGACTGATTTTAACAGATACTAAAAGTTGTGAACTAATAAGCACAGTTTATGGAATAGTTTTGCTTTATGTGGCTGACGAATTGAAACTTGCGCAATAGTAGTTCACATTGTTATGACAAATTTTGTTATGTTTCACTTCACATTTTATTAATATGTGCGCCTGCTCTTGATAGTCATGTTTCGATTCGTAAATACTTTAGTAATTCATAAAACTAATTTCAACCTCTTCGCCTTTCCCTTTAACATTCTATAGAACCTCTCTTAGTAGCTGTGCTTTAAACATCAAACGTGCTTTCTCAGCGTTCTTAAGGGCGTTGAAAGTGGAAACCCGTAAGCGCCCTTCAAGGGTTGAACTGAGAAGACAGTATTTTAATGTATGCTAATGTTGAAGCTCTTCTAACGTAATTTCATTTTTTTTTCTATACGCTGCTCGGTCGATTGCAGAACTGGTGAAAATTTATTCTTATTGGATAGTCTTGATGACCTAAAACCAAGATTCATATGCACATTTCGACATTTTTGTTTGATCAGCTGAACAGCACATTTTTCCGCAATTGAATAATTTTAAATTAAAAGAAAAAGAAAGTCATCTAGTAAAGTTCGGCAATATCTTATCCTTACACAATGGTCTAATCTATTACACTTTATTGCTTCCCAATGTTAACGCTGAATACTTGCGGATGACCGCAAATGGGATTCCAATTGAGACTGCCAACAACTTGCAGGTCGCTACGCTACCTTGCCAGAAACATCACACGATTCATTACAGCTGTCCTAACCAGCATCATGAACATCATCATCATCATCATCATTTACCGTTACAACAAACTCTTGGCGACCAGCGAGTCCAGGCCTCGTCAACCTAGAAATGATCAGACACGTGCAATGGAGCTAGATTAATGATGCTTATTAAAGCTTGATGGCGTTTGTAATCAGTATTTTCATCGTTCCCCGCATTCTTTGTAGTCACGGGCACTCCACGGACTGTACGAGAAGTTGTCGATTATGCTGAAGTTTCGCTGCTTTGTTAAAACATACTAAACAGATATCCTCCTCCAGTTCGCACAGGAGCTGTGAGTAATTAACTTTGTACGCTTGCTAACAATGCTAATCATTGGAAGTGTTGGTTTATTGTTGGCGTTTCATCTCTAGATCCATGGCCAAATAATGATTCGTTTCTAATACTTCATCGTTTTCCAAAACGCTATGGCAGCATCTTCCAAACACAACTTTTCTAAACCTCGCCAGCTCATTAATTTTGGATCAAAATTTCTGCTAAACTCCCCTCAAGGTTTAGTATTAACGTGTTAGTTATTTTTTTATTGGCTTGTTTAGAATTTTTTTCCTGCTCCAATAGTTATGTTATTATTACAACAAAACCAAGATTATGGTTAAAATGGTTCAAGTTAAAGATTCTCATCAACCTTAATTAAGAGAAACAAACCCACCGCAGCAGGTAGCAGCGACCGTCATTAATAATTATAACTGGCAAACCGTTTTTTTAACGCACCATAAACAAGCACACAGAAAATCAGTTTTCACGCTACGGAAGCCGAAAACAATTTCCCCCGCTGATGATAAATTAATTTCGCTTGTCATTGCTCGGCAATTTTCCAGCCACGGACTTCCTTCTGATCTCATGATGTACAGGCCACAGCAGAGTTAACACGATTAAAAGGCCACAGTCCATTGCGAGGCGTTTGCGGCTCGTTAACGCGCCATCAAAAAATGTGCTGGCGGCAGTAAAAACGGTCCCAGCTTTAGATGGCTTAGGTAAATATTTAAACACTATCCCCCTGCCGATCGGCTAACCTTCTGAAGCAACTCCTGCCAGTGTTGCTACCGTCTCGCCGTCCTATCGCCACCGTGATCGCTACGATTCCGCCGTCTGTTGACTCACGTCTGTTGTGTATAATGTTTGGAGTAAGATAAAATAACAGTCTCACGCCGAACGGCAACCGGCACAAAAAATGCTGCATGTCAACAAAGAGCGCAATACGCCTGCGGTATTGTACAAAGGCCCGACCATGCTCTCCGAGGCAAACCTGAGGCCCTTTAACACGAAAGCGAAAAACACGCCACGTAATATCCGTGGATGAGCTTGCATCGTCTGTGGAAGACACTCCGCCAGAGGTATACTCAATTCAAAAAGTTTCTTTGCTAATTTGTACCAGAAACATGTTTGTAACACTTTGAGCACTCCACGCGCTGCACCTCGTTTACAAGGCGTCAACCTGATAATCGATGTTGCTGCTTTAACGATATTTGACACTTATGAATGAATAGTACAATTTAATTGATTTGGGAACTTTTTTAAAGACGGATCTGTTGACATAATCTTCGATGCACACGCACGTCCAGTTATCTGGCAGCGTTATGTTTAATATCGGTTGAAATTACTGGAAGCTACTGGAAATTGCTGATAGTGTCAGCCAAATACCACCGATAATCCCATTTCATACCGGGCTGCGTGATAAGTAAGTGGTAGAGATAAGTTGCGTGCATGTTCGCCGTGCAAGCTCCACATTAAAAGAGCATCTCTTACGTACGTACTTTCATAAATATGAGCAGTGAACATAAACATAAAACTAATTCAAAGTAGAACAACCCAGCGAAGGTTGAGCACTCTTCTCAATTGCTGTTATTACGTTGGATATTATTATTACGCTGTATATTTTAAGCCACAAGTTGCTTTCGCCGCATTACATAACGTACCGCGAACAGCACACGATGCGCGGCTTTGTCTGATGGGGTGGTGTTTTATTCAGCACAGGCCTCAGCCCTCAGAAAGATGGTACGTTTAAAAAGAAAGGTGACAAGTAAGTCAAATGATGTCACGTGCACGGCATTCAGACACAGATACATGCACACACCCAAGGTGCATTAACTTTCCCGGCACACCACCGGGGACTGCGGGAGCAACACGGTGGATCGTAACGACAGATAAAATTTGTAAATAATCGATAACATCGGAGCAGCAGCCGCCGCCGCCGCCGCCGCCACCGCTGCCACACAAAAAGGGTCCGATGAATCCGGAAATGATGGTTGGCAAACAGTTTTCCTTCCTGCTGTTGGTGCTGCTCAACGTGTAAGAAACCGGAGATAAACGCGCACGGAGGAACCACACGTAGATAAACGGCTACACTGTGTCTAACGGCACCGCCACGTGTGGCGGTGAGCGCGTGCGATGTTTTCCCCACTTCCATCCGGCCATCCAGCTTCTGTCAGCTGCTCCGGTCCCTGTCGTTGTCACACCGTTCCGTCAGCGCCATGAATTTCTTTCGATTTCTGCTTCCGTGCCCGCCGTAATATAAATATAATTGAAGTCACTCCCACCTGTCTTGGCCCGATGGAGACGCATGGTGCTTCAGTAGTTGAGGCGGCCACAAGGAGTTGCCGCCACCGTACGCACGTTGGCAAAGTACGCGCAAGTGAACATGAAGTTGTTTGTTTATACAACGATGATCACTTGTTTATGGCCAGGCGCACATTCGAGCGTCTTGTTAGTTCGCTTTCTTTCCTATTTCCATAAACGAACACACGCGCGCCCGGGGGAACACACACAAGGCGGACTTTTCAAAGGTTTTCCGTTTCTTTTAAGGATCACCTTATTTCGATTATTTTTCACGGCACCGGTGAAATGACTAACGCAAAGTTAGCGGCACGATCCATAGGAATTAGTGACGCCACTGGAGATTCGACTCATTTTATGAGCAGCACCGTACGAGCCCGTGTTCGTCCACAGGCTTCGCCTTTTTTGCCATCACACGCTGTTTTCGTTCACGTGAAACACTTTCTTCTTTGCGCGTTTCGCTGCTCTTTTGCCCATTCACCCGATAGGTTTCGATGGCAAATTTTCGCAAAACGAACCCCGAATCAGAGTCAGAGGGGGGAGCAAAAAACCTATAACCGGCCACCCCGGTGGCAAACGGCCCCAACTGTAGCGCCAGGAGCGTTAGTTCAGCTTAAATTAAATATATTTATTTATTCAGATTGCCACCCGGTGTTCACCTTCACGCACGGAATAAGATCACATGCTACAAGGCTCACATTGGGTGCCGACTTTGCAGACTTGTTCAGATTTCTGACAAACGATTATGTCGAATCGAATCAATGATTATGCCGAAAGCGCATCATATTTCTAGCTTGCCACACTTTTCCCATAAATAGCACTGCACTAGGGTAGATATCCTGCCAGAGACTGAAACGGGTTTCAATCGCCGACATTAGTGTTAGGTAAACATTCTCTACTCGCAGTGAAACCTTAACCTGCTCAAAATTCGATCCGAAACAACAATCTTCAGTTTGCAATAAATGTTGGATGGCTGTACAATGCTCAGACGCAGTTCTTGTCTTGCCATTTCAAGCTGCCCACCGTTGGGTTATAAACAAATTCCAGAAGAAAGGCAACAAATTCCAGTAGGTTATAAATCTCGCTCATGAACCGCGGGAAGACATGATGATAAACATGACGAGCAACCTTCAGCGCCAGCAACCACTAAATCGTGTGCGTCGTGCCGTGACGATAGAAAACCGCAACCGGGAGGAACAAGTTTTGTAGAAAAAAATTTGGCCCGTATTCAACGGCGGCTTGCACAACTAGTTTAGCTGTTGAAAGAATGTTCGACTTACCTTTTTTCCAGAAGTGAGTGAACTACAATCCATCCATAAATCTATTAACTCATGAACATTCAAACATTCGTCCTTCTTTCACTGCAAAGTGGATTTCAATGTTAATGTTGCTGCTGTCGGTAAAATGTACCATATAATTTCCTGGACATCACGCAACGACGTTCACTAACGAAATATTGATCATAAAATATGTATTATTTCCATTCCCACTACCACGACCATTTTATGTTACTTTTTATTAGCGTTTTGTTAATAATTAAATAGTACATAGTACTCCAGTTGTTTCATGTGACCTAGATGGTTTGAGATCCCTACGAGGGGTATTCTGTACTTGTGAGTTTCATCTCGTATTAAATTTTTTGTTCCACATAAAACTGCCAATGTTCTCTTGAAAATATTTAATTTTCATTTCACACTCATATGTTTTAATTAGCATCGCGGGCCGTAAGCACGGGGGATCTGGAGAACCAGTACCGAGTAACGCAAATGCTTGCACCGAAGGCTGAGTACGAGCAAACACTAAACTCATATTACACTTTGCAACTGCTTTTTCGTCTTCGAAATTCAACGCACATTATCCGCAGAGGGCAATTTTTTCAGCCGATGAGATCAGCATACTACCGCTTAATGTTGGATCTCGTATACTACTATAGCCTACCACTTTGCACTTCACTTCCACCGCACAACAACGGTGTACTGCTTTAGTTACACAACGGAAAAACAAACAAATATTACACCTACTTCCAAACTAATACTGTTCGAAAAGATGCGCGCTGAAAGCAAAACCGTCACGATCCGTACACGACCGCACCGGCCAAAAGCTTATCTCGGACTGACCCATTCTCGCGGCACAGCATTACCAACCTGTTACGGCCGACGCTGTTTCTGTCCACTCTCTTCTGAGCAGAAGGAAAATGCGATGGCCCATAGGTGAGTGAACTGCTGCCAAGACCGGGAGCTTAATTGAAATTAGGAGAGTAAACAGCTTAGAATCGCAGAGAGGAAAAACCGGAGCTTTTCCGTGCTCATCTGCACGATCCAAGAGCATATGCTCTCGGCAGAGAGCAAAGTCGACCCGTGCTCACCCGATAAGAACCCAAATATTTCGCAATGCTGCCGTCCTTTTCAAGCCAGCTTTCCTCAGCAGCATTGTGAAGTAATTACAATAGCGGTTTTCTTGTTATTATTATGCCCCTCTGGCTATCGGGCTTTTCCATTTTATACCAACTATTGCAGTTAACAATATTCGGCCAAGTGTAAAAGCATGTCAACCAAACTTCTATGGGCAGTCGTATTGACACAGGTTTGCGCTATACGCGTTCGGTTCAACGGTTTGTAATCAACCATAACTCAAGCTTACCGTCTCAACGCGGCCGCAAAACCTCTCCGCAACTTCCGGTGATGATGGTGCGGTTGCAAGCAATAAACAAAAACATCATCAACATTTCATCTTCATCGTCTGCTGCGATTCGCTAACGTTTCATCATCGACAGAGTTAGGCCGCGTAGGGTAGCATTTCGAAGACGGCGGCTTGTTTATGCTTTCTCCAGCTGCCAGACACTCCACACAGAGTCTCGGTTAACTCCGCTCGTCCTTCATCAGCGTGCGCACTGCCAGTTTGTTCTTTGCTCGCCAGCGACGAGTGTGTTGTTCGTATTGTTGAGTAGGCCACGTCACTTGATTATGCCATCATGGTTTAAAGCGAGTTCACCGCTGCTGTGAAGCATCATCACCGATCCCTCCCCATTCGGAAGCATGCAAAAACGAAACACTCCGACACTGCGGTGCTTCAGACGAGTTTCTCAACAAACTCATTTTTCCTGATAGACCTAATTACTTTCGTTCTTTGTCGCTAGCACTGCGCGATTTTACAAACTCACAAGCAATTTTTGAAACTCACAAGTACAGAATACTCCTCGTAGGTATCTCAAACCATCTAGGTCACATGAAACAACTGTAGTACTATGTACTATTTAATTATTAACAAAACGCTAATAGAAAGTAACATAAAATGGTCGTGGTAGTGGGAATGGAAATAATACATATTTTATGGTCAATATTTCGTTAGTGAACGTCGTTGCGTGATGTGCAGGAAATTACATGGAACAAAGTACTTAAGCATGTTTGTCATCAATAAAATGTATGTAGTTAAAATTGTCCCATTCGGGTGTTCGAGTTCTAACAAGGACCGAACCTATAAGCAACAAAACATGGTTCTTTCCGTTCTTTGAAAAAAAAAAATACAGTATTTTCGGGGAAAACGGCATGCTGAAATTTCTATAAGGCGTCCATCCATCGAAGGACTTGGCTCCATTGTTGTTTTACTGTGCACAGTTAGCTATTTATAACCGACGTCAAAAATGGTCTCTTAAAATGACATCCAGAACGCCACGTTTCGAAATGCAAAATCCCATGAAGCATCTTCAAACACTTGCAAAACGATCCTACTTCAATGGAATATCAGACTACTTAATGGCTGCGTTTAATCCGAAAGAGACGTGCCGTGCTGAGCTGTTCAACCTGTGTCACAACTGTGTGCCATCTAAATATAGCAATAGGAAGATGTTCGGTTTAATTGATTGAATATGATATAATTTCCTTTCCAATTTCCGCTACGTGTAGCGTGGAACGGATGTAACGTGATGTGAACCGCATGAGTTTTCTGCTTATGCTTTTCTATGGCCAGGTTAACCGTAGTCTGGACTAGCAACTCTTAACTTCCTACTGTCTCCTCCTCAGTGCACTTGAAGCTTCGCGAGAATACATAGCACTGGCCGCAAATCGATCGAAACCGTGGTTGGAAGCATAAATTATGCACAATATTTCGCTACCATTTGTGAAACGGACTTTTCACCCATTACGGAGGGTATTTTCCTACGCGAACGGATATTGTATTAGTCGAATTAGTGGAGGCGACAGCAATTTGCAGCAACACATCTAATCCGTTGTATTAGGAATCGATCGGCAAGTGGCACGTGACACTGTGAATGTTCAGACTTTTTCACTTTTATGTCCTTTCTTAGCGTGGTGCTGTTGGACTGAGATCAGTACTCCAAGTACCCAAGTTACCGGCAGAAATCTACGGGAAAGTTGCTATCACTGCAGTGAGTGTTAAATTGGATTTAAAAGTGAAGATAAAAATGATTGCCGAACGCGTCCCTAGGAATTGGTCAGTTGATTGGTTCGAAAGAAATTGAATCAAATCTACTCCATTTCAGCTCTGCCGCCAACGGCGAAATTGCTTCCGATAAGAAGTTATTTAAAAAGTTTCAGATTTCGTGTTACAAAACACGACGTTAAGGAAAAAATGTTTTCCTTTGCGCTATGGCGGCATGTCACAGATTGAAACGATTCCCCATTGCCATCGAGAAATCCAGAAATGGAAGAAGCAAAATTATTTTCACCCTAACTTGATCAAATCTCACCGGAACCACAAATACGCCAGCCAAATTTCGACGGACACTCACAACGCAAACGGCTGCAGTTCACTCATTGACCAGGCGGGCGGGCTTTCAGCAGAATGGCGAAAAATATTTTGTTACTAACTCTAATCCATTTTCATCACCATCACGTTGAGCAGTCAGTTCGGAACTTTTCCGACAGTATTTTGGTCCGAACGAAAAGTTTCCAGCAACTTTACCGTCGCAAATAAAAACACCAGTGCACGCAGCGAACCGTGCCTGATCTCACGAGAGTGCATAACGAATTTTGTCGAACGCATTATCGTAAAGATTGCTACATGATTATTCGACATATTGCTACCGATGCTTTCGAGGAAGCTTATTTTTACGAAACTTTTGATTGAAATTTAACACCTTCCGGAGTTATAACCGAAACGATTAATGCTTTGAAAAAATTGTGTGAAAATGTATGTTGCTTTCGTTTAATATCGTTCGCATAGGGTTCCCAAATAATGTCGTTGAACTAATTTTATCTTGTTTTTATTTTCATTTTCACCTCGCCATCGCCGTCATCGCCGACATCACTCACATCTCAAGTGCCGATATCGGATATAAATCGTTTCTGCTACGTATTCTTGTGCACGTGGTTGTAATAAAACTTGATGAGCGCTTCCAGAGAGAGTCACCGACGAATTTTCAGGCAAACAATATTTCAAGCAGAAAGAACCACGTCCTTCACCCGTTAGCGAGTGTGCAGGGTCCAATCAATCCTCATCATACAGCACACCAAAGAACCCGTCACAAGAACCTACCAAATAGAGCGAGCCGACCTTCCCGCATTGAAGCTGTGCATCTCCTATAACAGACAGACCCGTCAAACTTCCACCAAGACACCGCCAACATCCCGTGATACGCTCGCAGGAAGCTCCTGCAGCGAACCAAAAATGGGTGGAATAGATACTAAATTATTCATATCGAACCGTTACGAGGGAAAACCATTAAGCTGTACTAAAACTCCACTCTGCCGTAGCAAACCCGGTCGATCATATCGGTCACAGTTGGCCAGAAAAGCAACGGACCCTCGTTTCGCTTTGCAGCCACGACGGGATCGGCAGCCCGCCAGTCTCGGGACAGCATTTCCAAAAATTATCGATCCACACTGAGGCCAAAAAAAGCATTTCCGACTATGCCGGTTTTCACACCGGAGTGCTCTTATACCGGTCACTCTACATATCCTGACACCCCAGGTCTCACGCTCCGCAGCAACACCACACTTTTGAGTGGACATGTCGAGTGTCGGTAGTGGTATCAATATTCGACTAACGCTTGCTGACTAGCTAATTAAATTAATTTTTGTAGTATCTGAACTTGGCAGTGCCCTTAACCAACAAACAACAGCCATGTACCCGTAATAGATGAGTAAACACAATCAGCACAGCCAATGCATCATCATCAACTCGGCATTGCTTATTTTTCCTATTTAATTCAGTTTCCTTCCTTCACTTAACACCTCACTGAAAGCTCCTAATAGGTGTCTATGTACTTTCGACAATCTAAAATAACTTTCAAGCTATAGGACTATGTGCGTACGACGCTTCACAGCAATTTTGTTATGTGTATACGAATGTCGATGATTGAATGGAAGATAAAATTGTCTGCGACTGAAATGTATAATTGTCTGTCGAACGAACGTCTGCCAAGCTCCCTTAAAGACACAAACCCATTGGGCCTTATAAGTTAACAGTTGAGACAGTTGGGTTTAAAAACTGATGAAAGCGTTTGTTTTAAGTTGAAATTTATTGCAGAACATGAGGCTGTTCATTTAAGAAACATTTGATGTTACTAAATCATTTTCAGTTATGAATATATCATTAATGCGTTTATTTTCAGGGTAAACTAGGGCCTTACAAATTACTGCTTATAAAACAGAACATAGAAAATTTTCTGAAGCACACACAAAGATGACCTGACCACAGAAGGGCTTATTGACTCTTGCCCGACACACATGGTCAGTGCCGACTCAACAAAATCCGAACACATTTGAGTGCCATCAAGATACGGCCTTCAAATTGTGCTTGAAAACAGTAAGCACCATGGATTATGCTTACGTTGGGTTAATAAGTATCATTGTTTAAGGAGATACTTCACTTAATTTATGAGGATGCGTGCTCAGCATTGGTTGCGAATTACTTGCTCCGGTAGACCCCCTTAATAACGAAGACATCGAAGCGAACTGCGAAAATCGCGATGCCTGACAACATAGCCTGACCCGTCCTAGCCGTTTTAATGGCGCTTTGATAAGAAACTTAGCCAATATGTGTATGTGTGATGGAAATAGTTTGCCTTGATTTACATCGTTAAAAAATATATTTTTTATTAGTAAAATACATTAGCTTTCTAAGACGCAATTAAGTTGTAGTTTTATACAAAAAAAATCTCTGTTCAACATGTTGTAAAAGAACTAAAACATTTAACAAACGTGACGCAATTGTGCTGAACTGGAAAATAAGAAAATGACTGGTAAAGTTGATTGGTGATGCATACATGTGTAATGATGTTGTCACGTTTTGAAAGAACGAAAGCGCACTTGAATCTGGCCTACGGCTTGTGGGGAGATAATAGCAGGGCCTTACACGCACCATTCGTTAAGTTAATGAATGTCCGTCAACGAGAAATATGATCCAAATTGGGGAGTAGGTCCTTCCAGGTGCAGAATGTACTGGGGTGTTCTGTAAGTTTTGCGGTTCAATAACGAAGGGCGCTGCGCTACTAGCCTCAGTTACTAGCCGTTTGTTTCATTTCGAGCCATATTTTAATTTTTTGATTTTGACTCATCACAGCGGATGAGACTCGGGTCTATCACCATGATTCTGAGTCAAAACAAAAGGCTAAGGAGTGGTGTGAACCTGGTTCTTCGGCTCCGAAACGAGTTCGTGCCCAGAAATCGCCCAAAAAGGTGTCAGCATCGGCCATCAAGCCATACATTTCGATTATTGTTGTAACCTTTTCTAAAAGGTCTATCAACCTTTCAACTGAAACGAAAAATTCGGGAAAAAGACCCGGATGGCAGAAGAAAAACATTCGCTTTAATCCGGGCAATGCACCCTTGTGACAGGGAGCATTTTGATAATGGCAAAAATCCATGAATTAAAGTTCGAACTGTTGGATGTTTTAATCGAATGATGAGGTTATAACACCTGTCGATGCGTAGTTTGCAGCCCTTTCACATTCTCACTTCAGGAATGGAATTCATAAATTGGAGTCTCGTTGAAACAAGTGTATTGATTTTCAGGGAGACCTCACTGAATATTAAAGTGTTTTTCAAATTATAAAATTGTGGTTTTCTTATCGAACCGCAAAATTTATTAAACAGCCTAGTATGTTATGCAGAGGTTCTCTAACGTTCCACTTTGCGTATGCGCAAAGATGTATCGCGCGAACGTGGCTCGCTAGGAAATATTCTCATTTTGCACCTTTTTTCGAAGGCTTCTTTCGCAGGACGATTGCTAGTGTGGTGAAGGATGGCGGTGAAGGAACTCTCCCGGGGGATCAACAAATTTGGGTGTAGTCGGAAGAAAAATATAAAAAAGGGCTACTATTTTTTATGGCTGTAGTAATGCTAATCAACTTTATTTTAGCTGTTGCGCCTTAGCCTTCCAATGCCAGGAAGTCGGAAGCACAAAAATTTCGTTTCTGATGATAACAGGGAAGTAAGATTTAGTTATTGATGATGCACACTTATGAAGAACAGATATCAAATTTAGCCTTAATGCACAAACAAGAGAACGTTAACGAAATTTTTTAAGGGAAACATTTCTACCATAATGTCTCAATGTCGTCATCAATTAAACGAGCTGGTCAAGGAAAACTCTCATTCACAAAGTGCATAAAGTTCTTACTACGATAAGTATAAACATAAAATGTTAATCCGTGAGTTGTGAAACGTGGGCAAACGATGATGGTAACGATGACTAACAGTTTACACATCGATGGCGATGAACTGAGGTAAGGTGAACCTAAGCTTTTTTGACGAAAAAGTTTCGAACGTTGGCAAATTAATCACGTAACCAAGATACTTTATTACCAGAATTCAGATACTGTTGTTGCCAGATAGTATGTGTGCTTTAGACAACAAAACGTATACGAATCGAAACGGCCAGAGCCTCGTTGCGTTGATGAGATTACCTTAAAGTTAAACAAAAAAGTTAGTGCCAAACCACGCACGCTTTGAATGAATGAGCATGCTTCCCGACAAATCATCATCAAAGCGGAGCATTAGGTTTCAAAGAGCGCGGTGGCTGGTCGCTCCCGGCCCATCTGCTCTGTTTGTCTCGCTTTAGTGATGAATTCAATTATACAATTACGCATTACCGTGTCCCGTGCTCTTCGCTGATGTTGACGTGCTGGGCCATACCTTTCAGCGGCAAAGCATAAAGTGAAAAACGGAAGTGTAGCTACATTTAATATCAGGCCTCAAACTCAGAAGTTGGGCGATATGAGGCTATGAAGAACTCTACGCTTCAGCACGTAGCAAGACAATATGGAGAGTAATTAATTTAAAGGTTTTCACAATACTTTGATTAATTGCCATGTCTTACATATTTACTTCGACAATTAAGATTTGGAACGTAGGCTGAAAACTGCATGAAACCGTTACATAATGTACATAAACAACATTGTTTCGCATCTTGGTGTAACACGCATGTAGTTCCACATTTTCTTATTGTCCCATTTTCCTCATCTCAAATTTTCCAAAAAGACTCTACACGGTCTACCTCATGCCGAAACATCTTGGTATGGTGTAATAAGGCTTGTATTTTGTGAACATTTCACATAGTATTTCGTCACTCAGGCTAATCCACTTGAAGTGAGCAGGACATGTTTTCCTTTGACATACCACTCTCTTCCAGTAACCCTCTCCTGGTTTTCTCATTCTTTTCCACTAACCCTCTCCTGGTTTCCCATTCATCCTGGTTCCGATTCGCTAGCGCAAAGAACGTTTCCGCAACATTTTAACAGCGAACCGCATCCTCGTACTTAAAGTAGCACGTTTACACTACGTGGTGTACAATATTGATTCAGGAAGTCTTGCTCTTGTCCACACTTCACCGTCTTGGTAGTCATTCAAACGGACGTAGTACGGAACACTTTTTCTTGTTTGTTTTTCTTTTGACTTGCCACTTCACTTTTATTTAAGAATTTAATTATTCGGCAAATACCTTTTATTTCAGCGTCACTGAGTGAGTAACTGCACAAGGGTCAATGAGTTCAAATCTTAGAAAAGCACTGCCTTTAAACGATCCTGTTTCCCTAACCAAAGTAGTAAATGAGTAGTGGTTGCATCTCAAAATATATTAGCCATAGTCTTCTAATCCGCCTTTTAATGTTTTTGTTTGTTTTCACCGAAGCCTGCGCACAATGATGACGATCTTTGGGATCTGCAACAAAGCATTTCATGGACACACGTTTAACAAAAACAATTAATCATACATACAATACAGGCAAAATAGGTAGTATTTTAAAATGAATATAAGTTTTGTCAAAGTATCGCCATCCATGTGTCATCTCTGGGGTTTATTGGCGCACATGTTATTATGTATTAGCTTTATAACGATAGGAAATTTTTTATTATTAACATTAGATTATTTCATTGGGGAAGAAGACAGTGTTACAGAAAAATATAGTAACTTGCAAGTAAGTGTGACTCACCATGGGTTAAGAATGGCTTTTCTAGAGCTGAGAAGGTAATGGAGTGTAACGGTAAGGCTTTTTGGTTTCAAAGAACTCGATAAAGTCCTGGGTGGTTGCTATTGATTGTTATTGATGATAATGAATTCTTGAACTCAAAGTGTGTTGAACATGTAGTATTATTTATGCAATAAATATAGCGCAAATATTAATCAACATGACACAACAAGGCATAGTGGCCTACATGAACCAACTACAGAAAACCCCTCAACCTTGAAGGAAAATTAAAACGTTTATTAGTTATTAGTCCAAGAAACGACGTATACTACTGTACCGCTAGAACTTGCCACATCGAGCTGTTAGTATAAATATAAATTACCAACCATAGAGTCCATAAATTTTCCGCTCCGAATCTACCGTTAAGTACCGTCGTAATATAGTCAATAGCATCAGTATGATCCGTGCCATTTCGTCTAGTGCACGTTTTGCGCTGCACCACAAGCTATTGCAATAAACTTCTCTTTAAGTCCATTACACCCTTGTTGAGGACAAAATTTAAATTACCATTCACTTGCAAAGTATGAAATTATAAAATCACGAAACAATCTTGTAATCCAACAATCCTTAAATTTGAAAAAATATGCAACTAATATTTAAGTGTAAGTAATAATTACAAAACAACCATACACAAATATAATTTAGATATTTCGATTAGTTTGAATAACAGCAAAATGTAGCCCAATACGGTTTTGTCGTTTGAATCCATTTGCAATCTAACTAAACAGTCAATAAAACATACTATAAAAGTAAATATTTCACAATTTTTTATGAAACCTTCCAAAAATCAAATTTCAATCAGTACACGATACATGTTTTTTTTTTCGTTGTAAAAAATACTGTGACACATCGATACACAATGGCTTGCACACAAAGAATGAAGTGCCCGATTGAACTGAATATTATACAAAACACTAAATGAATATTTTTACTAAATGTTTACAAGTTTGACCATCAACTAACAATTCCCCCTTCGCTTGCAATGCTCTTAAAGTTCCCGTATCGAAATAGATTAAATGTGCCGGTTGTGTGTTGTGCTAGTTGTGATAGTTGTGCCGGAAAGGGCATTTGGGTAAATCAAACGACACTGAATGAAAGAATTATATTGACGAAACGGTAATTATAGATTATTGCAGTTAATTGAATCAAGCACTGGTCCGAGCGTGGACTGGTGCCAATAGCGTATTTTATGGGATCTGTCATGCAATCGCATTTGAGTGCCAAGCAAATTAATAGTAATTTCATTGATAATAATTTTTACAGTGTACTTCATTATGCAAAAGTTTTCTTCAACAGGTAGCAGAAAAGTAATGATCTCCGCAAAACGTCATTTTCAGGCACAAGAGTAGACATGGTCCAATTTCTTCAAAGATAAGATGCAAACCAAATTTTTTTACGACATGAAATCATTTGGCTGATGTTAAAACAAGGTAATATTGCCAAAAAAGCATAACTAGGAAGACCAAATGACAGCCATCTGTTTAACAGTCCGATTTTATCGTTATACACCCATCCTTAGGTTTTAGGTTTAAAGCTTGAGAATCGGACTTTTTCCAAACAAATCAAATGTTTATAATACATTGAAATGAAAAATTCGATTTTATTCAAAGTATGTGACATCGTTAGATATATCTCCTATCACTCTGCTACATCATAAATTCCACGTTGAAAGAATTCTTCGTCTTATGAAGCAAAACAATTAGTCATTCCATTTCGACTTCTTCGTAGGACTCGAAACGAAAGATAATCGGGAGGGGTCAAATCTGGTGAAAACATTGTGTACTATTATCCGTGTGCCCATGTTCTATTATGTATATTGGCAGAAATCATGATTAGCCTGAGAAATTATATTGGCCTCCTGAAATGTGCTTCATCGGGCAATTTTACAATGATAAATTTACCCAATGTATTCAAATTTTACGTTAACATGTTGGCTTCGAACATACCATATTAACGTTTAATTTGTGTACCCAAAAATTATAATTAGGTCTTTTCCGAACATCATAAGTTCTTCTTATTCGAGTAACAGGAAACCAACTACAATATATTAATATATGCCGGGTTCATGACCTTCGTCGTTGATATATACAATCCATTTTTAACCAATTTGACTGTGTGAGCTCCTATCGGCGGTCAAGGGCTAGTTACTCAGACGCTATTTTCATGCGGCAGTGGCACTGAATAGCACAATAATAACCGAGGATATTAATGGTTCCGCTATGACATTTAATGCTCGAATAAGCATCATAAATTACTCAAACTGACTTCAGTTAATGAGATTTGAGTTTTAGGTTTTTAGCATACCTGGCAAACAATGTTCTTACTACATCACAAACATAAGTATACCACGAACAGAGAAACTTAGTCAAAGAAATCAAACAATTTAAAAAAACTAAAAACAAAGCAATTAAATTCCAAGACGATCAAACTCAATCATATATAGATTACTCAGAAACAAATTATTGTTCTAAATCTCTATGAAATCTGAATAAAATATTTTGAGGAGACATGTTTAGGACATTACAATGAAATTGCTACCGAACCAACCTTTGAACACGATTTTTTTAGCAGTCGAAGTTACATTGAGTGGACAACAACTTCTTCACCCAATTTGATCAATCCTTTAAAATAATTATTTTATAACAAATTTCAATTATGCATACGGTTAACATTATCAACTATGCGTAGCTATTTTAATGTTGCTGAAGCAGTAAATTGTTTAACTTTTTTAATATTGAACGACTTTGTTATTTCGCTAAAACAATTTGAACAAAAAACTTGAACGCTTCTACAATTTCAAAATAACACTTGATTTTTTTCTACTATTTCTATTTAATTTCTAATAACTTGTTTACAACTTATACCGTTTGTTACACTAGCCAATTTCACAAAAACTCGGTAAAACGTTGTCTAAGATAAGAAGAAAAATACGTAAAACGCCCAATTGGCACTGGTCACTGCTTTGCTTTAATTTTCGGCTGCTTTGTGTAACACTATCCCGCAGCTTCACATCGGCCATCGGCCAGTAATCATGGAACTTCTCCACGATAATCAGAAGCCAAAAACGTAGAATCAATGGTTTTCATCTAAAAAAGAACTGTACTATATAAGTGCAAACAGTTATGAAAAATATGAAGAATAATACAGTAAATACGGCAAACCTTGACATATAACGTAAACAGCTAGATTCACACGAAGCAACAAGAAGTTAAAATACACTAATATTGGTTGAGATTGTAATTGTAAGATCAATGCAACAAAACGGGTAACATATAAGGGTAAACCAACTGCGAACCTGCACACCGCCAATAAACGAAAAAACCAGTTGACCTGCACAAATCAGAAATATAAAAAATAAATAACATACAATTAAAACAATCATTGTTGACTATCCTTCTAATGTAGGACAAAGCTTTACTACCAAATATGAAACACTCAATTGCTTTCAACATGATTCAAGTGAAAAAATACAAATTCAACAATACTCACAACTCAAACTGTTGCAGTGATAAACTCACCTCTCGCAATTATTATAGCAATGTTTTTTTTTTTAATCATACACAAAAGTAAGAACGACACATACGGATTAAAAAAACGAACATCATCGAGATATCCAGAACGGAAAAAATCAATCAATAAGGGGTAGAACAGGACAACATCCTTGTTTTCACACGACCGGTGAAAAAATGAAAATCAGTGGTGAAAAAATGCCATCATGTTGACTTTATTGAATTTATGTTGAAACACTGCTTGAGTCGCATCTCTTCTAGAACCAACCGTTCTTAAATAGTGATAAGATAATCAACTTTACCATCCAAGTAGCGTAATTAAAACGTCAATTAAATTTTAAAGGCCAAGGAAAAATACTACCACACTTTTGTTTTTACCTTGCTCTTGAATTATTATACTTACCTGACTGTTGCGTTCCAAAATACCATCATTTGTTTTATTACGGTTGGTAATTTATCGCAATTTAATGTCTTATATCGAATGAATACACAGTACACCAAATACATTCACCTCTTAGCCCTTCTTTTTGGTAGCTTTGCACAGATGCGTCCCATAGATCTTCCAACAGCACTACATTGGTCTGGTCGATTGTGTGCCTTGCCTTGTACGCGATCCAGTGTATTGCATTTTAAAATGGACGGCCAAACCAAAAAGCAACCTAAACTATTGACCATTGATACCAAATTTAAACCTTACAAGTAACGTTTGTAGGAGTTTAGTGCGATTCATCGTAAAAACTAGCCATCACACGAATTAGTTATTGACGATTAGCTGCCTCTTTATTCATAACCAACAAATTCTTGAAACTAGTGGACGCTTCTGGAAATCCTAACTATCAGTGCAGCAGCATTCATCCCTGATATCGGCGTACAAAAATACATCCTACCGATGCAAAACAGCAAGCAAACCATTCTCACTACCAGAATCTCATAAAGCTCTATACTGAACATTATGTAGAGACTTGCTGCATCCACTTCTTAGATGTTTGTGATATATTAGTTACGAATTTGAATACCGTTCGATTTATTAACGATTTTAAAAGTCAACGTTCCATTGCTATTGTTCACATTATGCATTATGTGCTTTAAATAAAAAAACAGATGCATTTCTTCTAATAATCACGACGCTAACCATTTTCACTTCATTCATTTTCCTGTTGGGTACCATGAAAACTTAATAAAGATTGTGTCACAGTTTTGTTGATTACAGCTTTTTGTCGTTTTCGCGTGGTTTGCTGCCCATACACTTTAGTTTTATTTTTTTTGCTTTTCGCCTATAACTTTCGACTTGAGACGCGAGCTACAGTACTATTGTTATTATCATTGTGAATATTGTGATAATTTTATTCACTATTGTACCATCTACAAACGAACACCGTACCCATATGAACATATTTTACTAGAGTACACAAAAAGTTATTTAACCTATCTTCCTGATTTCTGCACATTTCCTTGTTTCTTTTAAGAGAATGGTTTATTTTTGCTATTTTGTTCCTTTTCTGACTATTTAGCCCGAACTTTGTTAGTGGTTTCGGATTTGGTGTAAAGTTCCTAAGTTAAATCTAGCACCTCAGATGCTGCCAGCACATCTTTCGTTCGTTCATCGTGGTACAATCGGCCAGGGAAAATCGTATTCTCAATCATACACATACAACTCTTTCGTAATGTCGCCCATCGCTCAATTTTTATGTAACATATGTGATCAATTTGATAATAGTTTTGCAAACTCGCTTTATTCATACAAGATCTACATCCTACACAACGAAAAATTCACATTTTTTTCGTCAATTCTCATAATTTACTAGTGCGCCCTTTGTATTGATGATTTTAACTTTTATTGTTTATAAACATGATCGGATGGTATTACCCAAAACGCTTACCACACTGAACAAAGCGGTGTAGGAACGATTGGCGACTGGAGGCTTTAAATTGGTTTATTATCCTTTTCTACTTTCGTTTTATATTTATCGATCTATGTGTTACTACTACCACCTATATTATACAGATGATTTGAATTTGTCTATCAACTTTTACCAGAACAAAAAACAAACAAACATATGCACGCCATCATTTTGATATCAAACGTATTCGCGATCGGCTCCCATTTTCGTGGGGGGTTCCACTGTTCACGAAAAGTTGCTCGTGCTACGCAAACTACTTTATTTGCGTGCGTAAATGCTGCAAAAATTCATAGTACGCTAACGAATTGGAATTGCGATCATCTACGAATTTTTCCACCAGCAAGGACCTGAACTGGCTAGTATCACTGTCGATAGTAAACAAGAAACAAACGAACCATTAATCATATTAAAACTTGAATTAAGCAAGAAATAAAGAGCTTGAAAATTCCATACATTAAATGCATACTACAGTACAGATGAAAACACTTACCGAATGACTTGTACATATGAAGTGTAAGGCTTTTCCTCGTTAATATTGTCCAAAAATGTAAGAAGCGCCTCACTGGCCGCCGTCTCTCTGCTGGGCAATTCAATGCAAAAATCGGGAATATCTGCTACCGAATTGTATCCTGAAAAATGTTATAATAACAATCAATCAAACCTTCCCCGAACCAGCGAACGTGCTTAATAATACGTACCCAAAATATCGTGCACGATGCTGGAAGCTACGTTCGAACCTATGTAAATAAACATGTACGGGCCACAATCAAGAAGAAACATGGATCTAGAATCTAGTCTGTAGGATAAAATTAGATGTAATTGAAGATTAAAACATGTACAGAACAGTAAAAGAATGTTTATCGGCCTGGTAGCAAAACGTACTTTTCAGCAGACAGCTGTAACCGTGGTGGGTCCATCTTATGTTCATCATCCATGTATCCGCCGTTGGCGTTTGTAACGAACAAGCAGTCCAAGATATAGAACTCAGGATAAATATAACGCATAAGCTGATCCAGGGGAAGCGATTTCATTTCGCACATTGCAAAAACTCGATCGTCTAACCGAGTACTAGTTCCAGTACGGAATGCAGGCTAAGGAAACGGGATAATAGATTATAAAATATCAAGTTAACGATAATTAAACTATATTAATCTATATTAGTGATAGTGATTGAATTAAAAAATCGTGTAAATGATAAAACATATTGATGAATTATCCATAAAAACTCAGCACCAGACATTTTTACTCTTTTTCGTGCAATCAGACACTTTCATTGCCTTGTGAAGTAAATGTTAATATTCATGCAACTGAATATGAAGTAGAAATTTAAAAAAACGAGAAGAAGTAAAATACCAGCTGCTACCACATTGCCACTGAAAACTCGTAACTTACATGTTTCAACAATGCCAATACGTATAGTGGCAAAAGGCCCAAATTTTCAGGCGCCACAATTATGTTGGAGTTTTGCGGCAAATTCTGAGCAATTTTAAAGGCGCTGAAAATATCGACGGTCGCATTAATAAAGGCATCTCTGGCATCAGAAAGGCTAGAGCTGAGCGAACGATCGACGGCCATCTTCGAAAGCAGTCCCACTATGCACTGGACGTCGGCGGAGTACATCACCTCCATCAAGCTGGCCGTTACCGGTATGCAAAGGGTATGAACACGAATACGTCGCTCAGCCTTGCTACTCGTATAAAGCAGTGCCGCTTGGAAGCACACCGATTTACACTCGGCCAAGCTTTCCTCATAAGTTATCTGTTGAAAAAATATATACAAAAAAGGAGTTGAATAATCGGTCACTCGGATTCGTAATGGCTTCGTCTGTTTCCTACCTGCATCCCGAAGCCCGCATCAGGATTCACGTTCGGCAGCGACAGCAAGTCGGTAGACCGTACGAAGAAGTTGCCGTGGAATGTGTGAATAGCAAGACCACGAGTACAGCGGACACGCATTACTGCTTCGAAGCCAATTTTGCGCATTAAATAGCGCTCGAAGCATTTGCGCAGTGTTTTAACCAACTGTGGTTTCGTCTCATTATAAAGCGGGATGTGGTGCAAGCAGCCGCCACTGAATTTACTTATACCAGCTGGAAAGGCAAGATCACACGCTATCAATGTGCCCTTTCTCCACCATAGAATATGCGACGTATACATACATATTGTAGCTAAATCACAGTACTGACTATTCAACAAAAATAAATCCACTGCAATCTGTTGGCCGGAACAGTCCAGTGCAAGGCGTTTGTAGAAATCGGTGGCTGGTCCGAGGTGGGCCACATCCTTAGACGACCGGTTGTTGGGATCTTCCCTGTTTACGAATGTTAGGTTGTGAATTAATTCGTAGCCATGAATATTGAGAGTTCTACAATTCTGTCCTTACCTCGATTGTAGTGCTCCAGGGCCGAAATTGGGTAGGCAAGTTTGAAATACAGTAACACGTCCCCCGGAAGCATTCTAGACCAGCAAAAAGAGTGAAGAGTTTTGCAAGAATGTATCATACACTTTGTTTTGAATGAATGCAGACTAGTTTTATGCAATTCATATGTAGGAAAGAAAATATTAAAAACTAGTTCCCCAAACAAGACATACCATCATCTTGTACGCGACCTGCAGCGCGGCTCCCAATGCACTATTTGCATCATGCGTGAACTCGAATCGCTTTGGTAGTTGTTTCAGTAAATCCTTGATCAATTCCTTGCACTCCTTCAAATTCACCAACAGATTGTCCGGATAGGGGAGAAAAACATCTGTCAAGATAGCACCAGATACCATAAGTGTTATCAAATGTTCCCTTTTGTACAATATGCTATCAAATCTACAAACCTTCCACGTCAAGAACCGTCACTTCGTGAGGTTGGCTGTATCCCTCGGCAATATTATAAAAATGTATCGCACTGTTGAACGCAATGAAGCCAACCTGTGTACGTGCATCGCCTGGTAGGTTATCTAGGTGTTCCGAAAGTGTGTTGCAGACAGTGTGCAGGTAGCCAGACTGCTGTGCCAATGAGGAAACGTCTAGCAGGAACAAATAGATGGCCGGTTGTGGTGGTCGTAACTGCAAGATAGACAACCAATAATTTAGGTGTCCTTACTCCTCGTATATACCAAAAGTGCTTCTAATGTTATTACCATATATTCAGACGGTGCAATGAACTCTATGGTGCTCGATTTTATTTCCGGCCGCCGTGTCGGATCACCGTATGTTTTGGTAACCGGATCATACTGAAACTCTTCTGGCACTGCATATATCATCAAGTAAAGTGAAAAAAGAACTCCTATTATGAGGAACTTTTAAAGGAAATAGAGGGACGCAAAAGCTCCCAAAGTCAAGGCTTACATTCATTCACCCGGTAGCACAGGTTACATTTCCACTTTTTGCTGTCAACAAAAAATACGAACGGATTTATGTACGTTCGGCACGTTCGACAACGGACAATCGTATTGCAGGAAATAACAGGAAGATTCTAAAAAGTAGAAAAGAAACAACACCTGTTAAGACATTTTCCACACAATACAACCGAACTACGAACATACATTTAAATCACGGAATGGGTGTATCAACACACCAAGCGGTAGACGGGACCTCTGAAGCAATGCGGAAGTTTCCGGAATCTTGGTTAGAGTGCAGCGAAATATACTGTGAAAATAAAATAATTTCATTCAATTAAGGAAAAGTGATTTTATAATCAGAATCATCTGCAGACTAGGTTTTTAACACATACTCTGGATTGCAGTTAATGGAGTCTTGGAACGGGTTTACCAGATGTATCGGAGGAGGTCGCACCCGATCCGTTGGCAGAATGTGGCGGTTCTGGAGTAAATCCACTGAATTGTTACCCCACAAACGGTTGAACCCACCGCGAACCACATTACTGGAAACATCGCCGGGATATGCGGTCGATGCAGGTGTTCCGTAGCCAGTTTGTTGCTGATATTGTTGCTGCTGCTGATGGCGCTGTTGTTGTTGTTGATAGTCCTGTTGTAGATGCTGCTGTTGTGGGGGAAACTGCTGTTGATTATGAGCTTGCCAGGCACCACCTTGTTGCTGACTAAAGTTGCCCGCCGTCATCGGCTGTGCTGTCGTTGGTTGACTTAACGTAGGGCTGGGTTTTCCTATAGCAGGGTACATGGGGCGCTTGTTTAGCGGTTGTCCCGCCGCAGCCATCTGTGGTGGGACAGCTTGTGGGCCGTAAGAACTAGCGATCGATTGTGCTATAGGCGGTGGATGATTCGCCAAACCGTTGGTGGACATCGGATGACCTAGCGAACTAGTGATAGGCAACCCTCCGGGTAGTGGAGGTTGTTGTGACAGTGGCTGATGCTGCAATTGGTTTGGTTGTGTCTGCTTCTGTAGATTTTGATTCACCGGCGGTGGTAAATGGCCGTAAGTGGTTGCTGATGGAAGCGATGGATTCGTTAACGATCCAGATACTGGCGGACCATTGACTGTAGGACTATTAGCGCTAGTTAGGCCGTTACTAAGCACCGGTGGATGTTGTAGAGGATTCTGATATTGTTGCTGCTGACTGCCGGCCACAGGAGCGACCGCTGCTGACCTGCCCATGACTCCTGCAGAAGGAGGTCGATTTAAATTTACATCCCGAATGCTCTCAGATAATTTCTGCATTGTGTTGCCTGTTCCACCCATAGATACCCCTCCTCCAGGAGGTCCGTTTAAATTTGGTGTCGAAGCGTTCAGAGGAGTCGAAAGGCCAGATGCACTGCGGGGTGGCGTGTTGACGAAGTTTATGGGCGCACCACTCGAACAATTATTATTCGGATTGAGTTTGTAACCGCTAACGGATCCCGGGGGGCCTTGAACCGTTTGAGGTTGATTTTGACTAGATACTGGTGGTTGCAAGTTATTATTCACCCCGTAAGCAACTCCACCGATAGGGCCTCTTTCCGAAGTAAGCATTTGTGGGCCGTTGTTTCCTAGAGCGGGCGATGATGTTCTCGACGAGTTCGCACTGTTGCCATTGGTGCCGGCTAACGCAGCCACACGGTGATTGCTAGGTTGTTGCTGTTGTTGGGGAAACATGGACCCCGCTGGCGGCATACCGTAAGGTTTTGGTGCAGCCAAACCGTGCGGTGTTGGATGAGCGCCATTCGGTTGCATAGGTGTTGCAGCCGGTATCGAATCCACAGGCCAAGTACAGTTACTAGAGTCAACGTTCGGGTGTGGTTGGACATTGGACATCATCGGCCTCTTCTGATCATTCTGAACCACGGAAGGCAGCTGTTCCGAGGAGACTTGGGGCAACTGATAGAAAGTCTGTTGCTGGAGTTGTTTCTGCTGCGATGCCTGCACTTGAGGTCCATTGGAAGCGAGTGGGAAACCATTTGGCATTCCATAGTAATGAGACGAATTAGACATCATCCGGATGTGACGTGTTTCTTGGCCTAAAATGGAATAGGAAAGGATCTTTCGTAAACAAAGTTACCTGAATCGTAAATATAATATTGAGCATTTGAAAAACAAGATTTCTATTAAGATCTTTTTTCAAAGCCATATTTCATATTTGTCTGTAAACAACGCTGAGAAATATATTCACTAAATATACCATATTATTGACACTCCTCAAAGTTCGTAACAAACAGAATGGTTGGACCATACACATATCATTTCAAGCACTCTCAAGCCAAATGCATACCACACGGAGCACGTGCTTTGTATAATTCAAACTAGTTTGAACTGAAATTTAATGTCGTGTCAATTGAGCGGATGAATCTACTCGCCTGTATCTTTCACTCTGGCCTGTCGGGTATCAGGTCTCTTTCGTCTCCATTGACGCTATTACAAGTGCACACAAGTAGCTAAGCAAGCACCCAAAAACAATATTGAGTTCATACAACGTGGCAGAGCCAGCATTCCGTGGTGTACGGAAGGCAAAAGTAAAATTTATCAAATCGTTCTGACACAGTTTATCGTTTACTGTGTTAGTAGAATTCAAAACCTCTTAGCTGTGCACAACCAGCAGACACAACTTGAACCGACGCAGTCAAGGTTGTCACGGTGGTCGCCACCGTGGCCACCAGTTGAAGGGGAAATGAGTTCATAAACTTCGTTCATCACTTCTCCCAGCAGGCCTTCACCATCGATAAGAGCCGATGACGGGCAATCAACAGAAAACGATGTATTGATACTCATAGCTGATGAATACCTTTAACTGATAATCGGAAGATGTCCCTGAGGTGGTTTTAATCACATGTGGAACTGGACGGAAATGGACGGGAACTAACTGCACGAAAATAGAGCATATTTAACCACATATTTGAACCGTCCACCGTCCGCTGGTAGATGGTCTTGATTAAAGGCGTAGGTTTACGAATTCATCTCAATCCTACTATAATTCAACCTACTCCGTTTCCTCGCATGCGTAACATCTCTGTGTTCTTATCGCCCCAGAGCACACTAAGTTTGTTATTTACCCGTCCACAAACATGTTCGTTAATGCCTTTTGAGAGCACAGAGGCAAACGATGCACGAATGCCTTGTTGCAGACCCAGTTTATCCAGTATAAGGTGATCGAGACAAAATTATAAACACAGCATACACAGCATAAATAAACATATAACCAAAGATAAATGTGATGACATTTTGATATAATGTGCATATTTTCAATTACTAAAGGGTTCCTTCTGCTTGTCCTTTAAATCTACGAGGTTTTTGTAAAGTTGCGTAAAAACCACACAATGAACAACAGTTAAACGCACATTATTGCTCGGTTGGGCATTTTTTTGTTTTGTTCCGTCTATTCCTTTCCGGATTGGGTGATGGAACGGCAGTGTGTGTAACACATCTCTCAAGGTAATCATCAAATAAAAGACATTCTACGTTTAGCAGCGTCATGCTTTTGGAGATCCGCTTATAAACAAAAGAGCTACTATCGGAATGATTTCGTTCAAAACCAAATCAGATTGTAGCGAATTTTTTATCAAACTACGTCAAATTTGCATGCTGGAAATTTGCTTTTGAATGCGATAAATGACAGTGTGGAAAAGGCAGATAACGACAATAAAAGACCAGACAATCTTTTTGCTGCAATTGTGTCAAATTGACCAGAACTGAAAGTAGCAACAGAGAAAAGAAAATATTCAAATTATCCTAAGAATTGAAGCATCGAAAAATACGTGATCATGTTCATAGCTTTTGGTCAAACAGTTGAAGGACAGAATACTATCAAGGTTCGTTCCGATGTTAATGACCTAGATAATGACGGACGGACGGCAGCGGAAAACTCTTCCTTTCCTAAACAATACAAATGCAACGCGAATTCCACGAACTACGTGTACCACCAGTTTCTTCAACGTGTTTGAGAGGTTTCCCTTAGTTAAGCGAAACCTCTCGAAGTGCGTAAGTTTAACACTGCAAACCTTCTAATCCTTGTTTAATTGGACTATTGTGATGATTGAATTTTGCAACTTGAAGCAGGGCCAAATTAACCAATTGGTTCACCACACACTGAATCACGCAAATCCCAGGAAACGCTTTTCCATTTGCTGTGCACACCACGTTCAATTAGGCCTTCACGTTTCTCGTAACAGCTTCGAAAGGGTGAAACACATACACGAACGATTCGGTCACACAATTCACGTTCAACTCAACCGTGCTCCCAACAGCACGGGCCAATCATTGCTGCACTCCCAGGATCCTTAATAACATTCATTCGTCGGAAGAAACGCCACACCAAAACTCATCAAATGCTGGCCGTTTTCGTGGCGATACCTTTCGATCCACGCACCGAAACACTTCTCTTCCTCTACAAAGATATAATTTGCATACACACTCCACCTTTTCGTGACGTTTGTGCTTCGATCGACAATGGGGTTCGTTTATTGTGACGAACCAATTCCAGCCTGCAAAACACGGATGCTTACGTTTTGTTTTCGGCTACCGACGAATGGTAAGTTCCGAGGCTCAAATCGTTTATTTCGTGAAAATGTGTCACACAATGCAAAGGAAAAATCGCCACCTTCACGAATTTCTGCACGGACGAAACGGACCTGATGCGAACTGTTCGAGAAATCTGACCGAAATGACAGATTACGTGGCCAACGTCAGCACCGTTTTGACAACTGTTTCGAATGGTAGCTGGTGGAAATGGTCGGAATCCACGCAAGAAAATTGTCGCTACAATTTGTACATTGCTTGATATTAGAGTTTTTTTAATACTATCCAGAGTGAACATAAACAATTGGTGCCATTTTCGTGCTCGATTAGGCCATAATATTTTTCGTTTTCCGCCGTTCGTAAACAGCCCGGAATAATATTTAAAAATGCAGCTCTTCGAAAAATCTTTCGAAATCGAAAAATTTCACTCACACGCGCGCGCCGCATGTGTGAGTGTGCTTGCTGTGTTTTGGAGATTGATTGGCGAAGAACCCGGTTAAAGGCATTTTAATTCTACCTCAAGCTTGTGCATCAGTTGTTTATCTTCTCCCGTGAAATATCTTGCATCAGGACCAACTGCTCAACAGCCTAAATGAAGTAGGGAGTGGGTTTGTGCGCATATCCACAGAACATCCAGCAGACACCGAAAACTCCAACTATAATGATAGAAGGTAACGCCAAAGCCACAGCAACAACACATTACTGCCTCAGAGCGATCCTTCGTGGATCGATAAAAAACTGTGTGATACATGAACACACTCCACCCACGAGGGATTTAACGTTAGCGTTCTTCGCCTCAGTGCTTCATTTGCATATTTCTCCGATGCTAGTGCTTGGCCTGCTGCTTCCCTATGAACAGAAGCTCTATGAGACCCCAATGTTTATAATTAAGTTTGATTACGAATCGAGGGAGCATATTGAGCATCAGAGCTCTAAATAAACTATCCCAACACATGGCCGTGGCCTGTTCAAATGTAGCTCGTGATAGTTTTATCCCCCCACAAAAGTAACGACACAAGAGCGTTAAGCAAAATCGTGCATTGTGAAAACTCGTATTAACACAATTTCTCTCATTTTTTTAACAGCAGCAGAAATGGACGATATCATTGCCGGAATTAAGAATGCAACCTTGGAAAGGTGTCCTGAACGGGCGCTGCCCCTTCTGAAAAAAATTTCAGACGCTGAGACGAATCTTTGTGATAAGTATGACATCAAAAACGATCTTCTGGAACTGCTACGGGTCGAGGACAGCAAGGTGCACATTCAGGTCGCCCGGTGTATTGCAGAAGTGGCCAAAACAGACAATCAGCGTGCAAAGTTCTCCCACCAAGACGTAATTCGACGGCTGACGGATTTGCTGTGCGTTCCAAGCTCCAAGGAAAACTCGGCAGACGTTGTCGCTCTTGAGTTATGCACCCAGCTTGCCCGAGCTTTGGGGAACATTTGCTATGCGAATGACGATGCGCGTAACATCATAAAAGAGCTCGGTGCCGACGAGCGTATTTTCGCACTGCTCGATTACGATATAGACACGGACGACGAAGACCGAGAGCAGTTTGTGCGTGTTCGCTGTGGTCTGATTTCGAATTACCTCCTGGGCAGCGACGACCTGGCAGAGCGGGCAATCGAATTGAAAGTGATCGACAAGCTGGAGTGCATCCTGACCCGATGCTTGGTCGATGTGGACAAGCACGAGGAACTGTTGCTCAGCCTGTTGCCACCGTTGAGCATACTCACCGAGCAGATTAGTGATTTGTGCTTTCCAGTCTCTCTCAATCGCACCATCGCGAAACTGTTGGCCAAGTGTACCAACCCGGACATTGCCGAATCCTGTTTGGCCCTCCTGCACTACGAGGCGCAAAATGACGATGTGAAGTTGCTGCTTGCGGAGGAAGGATTGTGTGAAACGATCTATCAGCTGTTGGAAAAGTACAAAACGTTCGCCAATACCGACGAAGCTCGCGTGCTGATGAAGCTGGCTTGTGATTTGGTAGTGCTCATATTGACCGGAGGTACAGAAGGTGGACGAAAAGTGGCGAAGGATGAAACTGATTGTGTGTTTTGTTTTAGACAAATCGATGCATTTCCTCTACACGACGCCATTGTTGAAGTACATGGAAGATTGGCTTGACTCGTACGACGTGGAATTACTTACGACCGGTGTACTCGCCCTCGGCAATTTTGCCCGATCTGACAGCCACTGTATCAATATGGTCGAAAATAGGATCATGCACAAACTCTTGTGTAAGTACTAGGCTTAAAATTTGAATAAGAGCATCGTATGATCAAGCTATTCCTACACAACACAGCTATATTGGCTAAGAACAATGGCACCGAGCATCAGATGACTCTACAGCATGCACTGTTGAGTACGTTGAAAAATTTGGTCATCCCAAAGCCAAACAAGGCAGCCGTCATAGAAGCGGGACTCGTGGACGTCATCTTGCCAATGCTCGAAATACATCAGGCGCCAGTTGTGTTTAAGCTGCTTGGAACATTGCGGATGACTGTCGATGGACAAGGTAAGAGATTTTCTTTAAGTCGTATGCAATTTACTCACCGTTCCATTAAGGACAGAATGACGAGCACAGCATTTTCGGTTTGCTCCATATTTTGCTTAGTTCGTGACGTTTGGGCATACTTTTATTCTTGTGCTTAAATCGTTTTCATGGAAAATTAAAATAAAATAGAAGGACTTTCGCCAAGCCAAGACATTTCGGTTGTTCAATGGTCTTTGCATGTTTTCTCTACCATCCAGATTTTTGAATTACCTTCTGTTTCTTGTTTCTTTTTCCATACTGTCTTACAATAACAGAAAAACTGGCTTCAGAATTGCTACAAAATGAAAAACTAGTCAAGCAACTGGTCTACTGGAGTCAAACTTCCGAGTTTACGGGTGTATTAGGTGAATCGTTGCGACTTATGGCGTGGCTGATCAAGCACGCGTACCGACGGAAAGACAACGAAACAGTGATGGACGTTACGGGATTGCGAAAATTCGTTGCGATTGATGGAGCCGTCGCTAGCATGGTCGGTATGCTGGCGTCAACACATCTAGTAATGCAGAACGAGGCCCTGATTGCGCTCAGCATTCTGACCACAGTTTTTCACAACCAAAGTTCCACAAACGAAGGTACCGATTTGGATCAACTGCTAATAGAAGCCGGTGTAGGCGGAAAATTGGCTGAACAAATTACGTTGAATGGTGAGTCGATGACGAAAGAAATTGTGGAAAATATGCAAACCTTCGTGAAGCAACTGCACGGATCAAGCGAAGCAATGATTGTCCATTTACGCGAAAAAAACATCGACGAGCTGCTAAAAACCATTCCCAGTCTGGTGGAATACTGCACACTATGAAGCAATGGAAGATAGGAACACGGCGAAGAAATAACGGCGAGCAAACTTTCCTGTCCACGAACACTTTTAAACAATGTCTTTGGTTGGTTGTGACCTTGTAAAAACTTTTAGCGTTCTATTCAGGGTATCAAGTCAAAGTATTTCGATTCGTTCACGTCTATGGCTGGAGGAATGTGTTTGAGCAATACATTTTTTCAAATTCAAAATTGTCTGATGCAAAAAAGAACGTTACTGAGATGTCATTTTGTGAGTCAAATCAACAGTTTAAATGCAACCCTTTGTAATCTAAAAATTATACGGCTGGTCTAGGACGAACTTGTTTTAAGAGACAGAACATCAATTCTGTATAGTCTTAATATTATTTAGCTTTTGAATGTGCTGCAATTCTACAATAGGCATTGGCTACGCTTAAAAAGTATAGAATTAGTATGTTGATTCAACTTCACGTTTCTGTCTTCAAGAACTGATATGTAGCCAGCATATTGCGTCAGGCCATTTAGCGTAATAAAACCCGTTACGACCGACATGAAAAGTCCGTCATTCAGGCTAAATATAAAATGTATAAACCCAAGCAAATGCAAATTTATGCAAGCAATGCTAGCTTTAACTTACACGAAACCAGCACGAAACTAACCTGACAGTATACATCCACAGTCGGGGTTGATTTGTATGCATTGTAAATGATTATAATGATTATAATGAATAATGTACGATGCTTATGGCTTGACATTAAAATTTGGGAGTGTACGACATAGCGCCACCAAAAACATATGGCAAACAACAGCTCGCGGTCGTAATGGACTTTTTTTTAGTATGTTGAAGAACGATGAGATACTAAAAATGGAATATCAATTTTATCCTCAATGATCCGCAATAATTTAGAAGATATAGACAGCAACACGAGTTTGAATAGCTTTGAAGTTAAGCGTACGTGTTTTACAAGATTTTTTTTTAATCGAATACCCGTAGAATTTACCATAGGTTATCAGTCTGGCTCACACGAAACTCGTGAGGATGCTAAGGTAAACAGTTGCATTTAATCCCAACAAACAAAATAATGATAGCGCGAGCATGATAGCTGTTAGAAAACCAACAATCAATTCGTGCGCATTTATTTACTTAAACAAAACGATAACGATATCCAACATATATGGCATAGTACCAAGTAGGTTTTATTGATGACCCAGTGAACGCCTGATGCCAACGAGTAGCTATAAAGTATTAACACCCATCCCGTTTTCTTCACTTGAAGGAACAATGAAAGTAATTGTTGAAGCATTGCGTCTACCTTTTCCATCTTCCTTCAAAAACGGCAAACATAACGGATTAGACGCTGTTATATTTTCTACAAATCTTACTTTTTCCTAGTAAGTCGTCTGGACATAGAGTCACAAAATCTTGTAATTGCAAAATAAACTTTGTATTAGCCTCGTTAAAGCTAGAAAGAGATATTAGCGTCTACATAGTATCTTTCATATGAACTTAGCACCAGTATTTCACGGCGAATTTATGCAATGCCATAACATCTAACACGATGGCGATAATTACCAGAAAAATTGGCAAGGCAGTCGTACACAAGAGATTTCAAGGTATGTTTGCTATTCACATTTAATTTAGATCTTTGATACAAAACGTTGTTGTAAACAATTGAACAATTAATAAATTAAATAACGAAGAAAATGAAAAATCTAAGCAATGTTTTCAAAGAAATGTACGATCAAATCTACCATATTGCACTGAATAACAATAACAGTAAAGTTACACTTATCGATAGGAAAATTGCGCGGAATCTGCAACATGCCATTGGTTCACGACTCACGATTTATCCTTATCTATTACAGTAAAACACAATTGGTGTTGTGTTTTGCCATACCTGACGAGTAATAAAGGGCGTGATTTACACGGCGCTAGCCAACTGGCGGACAAACGATGGATAAGGATAAGAAACTGTTAAAGGGAGAGACTTTTCCTTCATGCTGTTGCGCTGCTTGGAATAAATCTAAACAACCACCCAAAGGAACAAACTCTCCATGCAAACCCCAGTAACGTGAATACTGGACAGGACTTGCTAAAAAGTTATCGGTGCTCCACACCAAGTGATTTAAAACAATGGGCAATACAATGTTAATAATCAAAAACAATCGCCAATCATGTTGGCGTTTCGATATAGGCATTTCGCAAAGGCAGAAAAGCACATGCATTTATTTAGGGCAGTGTCATGTATTTTGTAGTTTTTCTTCTCCTCGACGGACTTATTTATTTGTGAAAAGTTTGGCTTAATAAATGAACAAAACAAACAAGCAAACGTGTTCACTATACTGCACTCCAGTGCAATTTGCAATGAATTTGCTCCAATCACAATAAAACAATGGCATTTCCATTCAACAAATATTTCTTAATGCAGATTCTGTTGGCAGCACACGTACTGCAAAACATTTATTTATTTCTTTTCGTTAAAATAAAAATGTTTGCTTAGCCTACGGCCGACAGGGTTCGCAGAGAACGGGACCAGTTTGCTGCTCCTTCGACCACCACCAGCAGACGTTGCGCAAATGCCCCCAAAAGTAGCATTGCGTACCACTAGTAGCGTTGTCGATTGTAGTGCATCTGAGAAGACGGCTGCTGCTGGGGATTGGTGATTGGCGGCGGCCTGACCGGGGGGTAACCTTGTGTAATGCTTCCACCCTTCGGGAGCTAAACGTCGCAATAGAAAAATAACTTGTCGTTGCTTTTGGCAGTTGTTTTCAAAGGTTACATGAATAAAGGGTGCATTACGCTATACTCGTTATGCTTGCGATGATTTAAACAAGTTGCCCATAAAACATAAAAGAAAATGATTCAAAGTGAAGTGTATGTGCTGTGCAGTGTAAGTCGTTACAGAGATTACTTTTTTATTTCGTGTACTTAAACCATGTGTGTATCATGTATCAACCGATTCTCAATTAAACCGGATCAAACGAAATCCTACTAAATAATGTTACCTTCCCACAGACCAAAGAAATGTTGGTGCATGTTCCTCTAGAGGCAATTGTCAATTACTAAAGTTCACGTCGTTGACATCGCTAATTAAACGTGATGAATATAAGCCAAAACAAAAGTGAGACTTAAAAGAAATATGCGGTATTAAATATGAACGAAGGCAAGCGAAAATAGTAAAAGCAAAAATTAAGAATTAAAATACAAAAGGTGGGTTAGAATAAAACGAAAATATTAAAGTATAGAACATTACAGCAAACGATAGGATTGATTATGCCAAAGCGCCATAGATATTGTTATTCGTAAGTATATTCAAGCGTTAACAAATACTCTTTCAGCTATACTTGGATAAGTCAATGGCGCTTACTTGCTGATTTGTAGCAATGGTGTGCATTTGAATTGCACCTGGACGTAGACCAGGAGCATACACGATACCTTCCGGTAGGTGTGGCCCTGTGGAACCAGATTGCGTGCCAGGCTGAGGTGCTTGCGACGGTCGCAAATCCTTACGTTCATCATGTTTCGCTAGCTCTATGTGGTACGGAACAATCCGTTCGGGAGCAATCTTTTCGATGGTGATAGTTTTTAGTGGTTGCCCCTGAACTGACGGTGGTTGACCATGCATGGCTGCCGCGGCTACCACAGCCTGGTCCATGTTAATGTGGTATATATTGGCCTGTGCCGATTGCGGAAGACCCGGCTTCCCACTCACTACTTGTGGATCGGGTTTGGATGATTGTACCGGTGCTGGACCTGGTTGTTGTTGGGCTGGCATGTCCATTGGGAATTGACGCATTGGTAGCGTTAAATTGTTCTGATACGGATAAAGAATCTGCTGCGGTTGCCGACCATCTTGCGGATTGGAGGGCGGTGTTGCCGGATAAAACCCAACTGGGGGACAGTATTGCGATTCTGGAAAGCAGAGTTAGGAAACAATTTTATTCGAACAGCGTGAATGACTTGGTAGTTATTTCAGTTCCTCTAAGGTTCTATATGTTCGTTTGAACTATCGTTACTTTAAAATTAACAAAACATTCACTCACACATTCATAGTAAAGCGCATGTTTACGTATTATACCAAATTGCATCTTTTCTGTATGCCTATACGGACTATGCCGTACTTATGAAAGATCTTTTGGACTATTGCACACTAGCATTTTACACACGATCATCATTGTAAATTAGACAACAAACAAAACAAAAAACAGCAATTATTATTAAGCGTCGATTGAAATTTCCCAAGAAACTATAGATTAGAATGTGTTAGGATTTTTACAAAAATTCCGTCTTGTGGGAATGTTCGGAAAAACGTGGTGAAACGTTGCCCGTTTCGGACGAGTGCGAGTAAGATTTGCATTGCTTGATATTTGAAACTAGAAATGATTAAATCGCATTGCGATTGATACAGTCACATGTACATTTTTATATTAACGTGGTGTTGATATGATTAGTTGTGCGAAATAAAGGTTATGCCATCTGTTGGCTCTTTTTACAGTGGCAGTGACCAGTTACGACAAAGAATACCACACTATTAAGAATAGTCCTAATGTGCAAGTGTTTTCGTTGATCTCGGGTGTTTTTAGTTGAGATATCATAGAATGATACTCAAATTTAACCAAAATATGTACTATCGTTAAACTGCATGAACAATTGTGATACGATTTTGGAGTGAAACGATAGAAAGGCCGTACTTAAACATTGCCAACATTGTAGGTATGAGTTTTGCAACAATCCCGTCGGTGGGTGTGTACCTGTTTTAACAGCACTAGAGCTCCACTATTAACTTCACCTTATATTTATATAACAATAGATAGACTGTATATTCTTCCTACCATTCCAATGACCAGTACAAACAATTAAAGACCTTTTAATAGCGCCATACTTAGATTTTAGCAAAACACGTTTTTGAGCGATTTCGGAAGAATGTTTTCTAGTATTACTAACCCCCATCCTTATCATGCGATTTAAAAACGCTCATTTATTTTTTTATTAATCATAAAAGCTGTTTCACTCTAACTGTGGTGAGAATATCAAAAATGATTGCACAAATCATATAAAGATCCGACACTTCGCAAAACTAATTCGATATTACAACCCTAGTACTGAAAGTATCGAATTGGGAAGCTCTTAACAGACCGATTGATAAATTATTATAATAGTGAAACAAATTATACAAGTACTGAACACACTTGAAATCGATCTGATTGGCATTATTCCGCAATAGAAGGAACGTTTGAGTTTGCCAACCTGGGGCGCAAATCAACTGCATCAGCCGAAAACGAAAAGGAAGGAACAGAAGACATTTTCGATCACTCCTGAGCTCCAAAGCTACAGCAATTTATACAACATACTGAGCAACAATGGCTTATTATACGTTATTAGAAGAAAAGTAATGAAAGGTAAATATTCCCCTTTGATTACCGTGTTCTTGTTGAAATGGAGAATGCATAAGCCATCGTCTTTCAATAAATATTTATACCCAACGATGTTAACTACTGTGGCTTATAAAATAAACCAAGGAAAAAGCACAGGACGGAAACGGGATATGTTAGACGCGAGTGCGGCTTGTATTTTGCTCGTGCAGAAGGATACGCAAACACCAAAAGAAAATTGAAATAAATCTAGCTAGTCGGTTCCAGTCACCGCAACATTCAAAGAGGCTTTTTAATCAGTTGTTACAAACAACTGGACCGACTAGTAAGGAAAGTACCAATCAAATTATAAGAAATGCGAAACAAGTACGAAAGCAATGGTAAGAAAGGTTATTCGTCTCACGCACATAAGCACAATTAGTACCTGCACACAAAGAAAAGTAAATAATAACAAGAAAATTGGAAGAACTTGAGCAATAAGAGAACCAAAATAGTACTTTTTTAAGTTTAAAAAAAATTTATACAAGCCCTCTCCGTATCGGAGAACGAATTTCGGACAAAACGGAATGGATGCAATTCAAAGCTATAATTTAGTGTAGAAATAAATAAATTGTACTCTGGACAAAATAATAACTAAAAGCTAATAATATCGGCTTTGCTTGCACAAAACCAAACTTTGGAACAACTGTATCCATGTACTTTGAATGTTAATGTACATGTATGTATGTTTCAAATCCCACTCACGGTGCATTGACTAACAATATCAAAGTAAATATAAATAATACATGAAATAAAATTTACAAAAGGTATCAGGGTAATAAATTGAATTCAACTCACTGTTCCATAAAACGGCACGGGCCACTTCACCGCCCCGTCTACCCTCCTCGATCTCTGTTATCATTTAAACGTTTCAAATTATTCGATAAATAGATACGGGTAGTGTCCGTAAAAGAATAGAAAAAAAGAAAAAAAAGGTTGGAGAGAGAAAGAGAAAAAAAGGAAACGATTAGAAATCAAAACTGAGCAAAACGTTTAGTAGAACGCAATTGAGCAATCGCCTGAATAGTTTTATCGCAAAACTGCGCGCACAGACTCATGGCGTAGAAAATGAATGGTGCAAACTATAAAAAGCAAACCTATTAAAGGTAGTTTCGTTTCTAAAGTGAATCGTAAAACGCTTTAAACACAAAACTATACATTGTAAAACCGCCTTGTAGCGAGCCATCCGGGATATAGAGGGGACGCCGTTTGGAAATGAAGGTAGCTAGAAACGAAAACTGTTGAGATAAGTTATGAAATGGCAAAACGAATGCAATAATTAATAAAGATTTGAATTTCAGTTTCGAATTATGACGACGAGTGATACTGATACGATTCCTTTTAGTAAGCTATGCGAATCCAGAATGCTGCCAAGGTGCACAGTATTCCGCTGGCCGGTGTAAATTCCTTGAAAGACAACTGTTCGATTCCTGTACTTACTTTGCGGCGAAGGATAGGGTTGATTGTTGGGATTTGGCTGCTTGTAGTAGCCCTGCAGGTGCTGAGGTGACGAGGGACTGTGCGCGCGTTTCGCCACATTTACCTGCGGATTGCCCTAAAAGAATCGCAACATGAACTGGATGCTTGAAATACGGATAAGCTATGACGGCATAAGACACACTCACTTTATGTATCAAGTGTTGCTGATGAGGCAGAATATTGCGTTGTGGTAAGAATATTTGTTGCGGATTGTTTTGTATTGCCATCATTTCCCTGTAAAAAGCGAAAGCCGTGGATGAAACTACCGGTCAACTTTCTTAGTTCTCCCTATCGTGCCCAACACCTAAGCTCCGGAAATACTCACTCCTTCATTTGCCGTTTCCTGTTGTCATCTTCATTCAATACTTTCTTCAGTTGCAGGAAGAGTTGCTGCTTCTCGTTGCGCAAATTTTCAAGATTTTTCTCAAGAATTAAAATCTGTTCTTTTGTTTCACCCAAAGTCATCACATCCTGTTTTTCGCGCTCCTCGCGCTCTCTGCGGAGACGTTCCTCTTCTACTTCCGCTTGTAGTTCTATATCGACCGAGTTTCGGTTCCGTATATTGGTGAAAAAGTACATAAAATCACGAATCGCGCTTCTCAGACAATTCTTTCAAGTAGCGTTACCTTGTTTTTTTCGCTCGCGTTCTCGCATAATGTGTCTTTTCAGTGCATTCCAAAGCTGCTCCTCTTTCTCCGTTTTAGCCGCCGGCTGCGTAGGTTGCTGCTGCGGCATTTTCAAATACTTCTTAGCACTCATTTTGTGTCTAATGTAAGTAAAATATTGTTCACCCGGTATAGAAACGCGAACGCGAAACAGAATCGTTTTCGATTACACCTCGTTTTCTACAACAAAAAACACAACACAAAACGTCACGTCATTTTACCCTATGAAAGATGTACACACGTATAATGCCTCTTCGAACCTGACAACTCCTTCATTTGGAGCTTGGTTTGGAGCTTGGTTTGTTTGGAGCAATCATTAATCATTTCCTAGCACACAACACTTTTCTTGTTAGTGAGAGAATAATCGGCAGAGCGGGTGAAACTAAAAGTGCACATTTCAGCCGACCTTCGTTTAGTACATTTACCGGGTCAACGTTTAGGTGTCATGGTCAGAAAGTTGATTTGATGTTGAAAATGTCGCGGCCCAATGTTTTGCTTCAAATTTTGCGCCATTACTCCGAAAGCACGCGGATAAAGCAATCTTTTAACTCGATGTCTCAACCAATCCCCAAACGTGGCGCATTGATCGTTTTCGAAGGATGCGATCGCACTGGAAAGACTACTCAATGTAAACTACTGGGTGAGTATGCATCGTGCTGTGGCGGAAATGAAGCCCCTTCAAGTTCTTTCCATGATCATTTTGTCTACAGTCGATAAGCTCAAAAGTGCGGGAGTCGAGGCAATGTTCATGAACTTTCCGGATCGCTCCACACAATGTGGCCAACTGATAAACGGCTATCTAACGCGCAAAGACGACTTCACAGATGAAGGAATCCACCTGATGTTTACACTAAACCGCTGGGAAAAGATGAAGGAGATGGAGAAGCATTTAAACAGTGGGGTAAATCTTCTTGTTGACCGGTACTCTTTTTCGGGGGTTGCTTTTAGTGCCGCCAAAGGTTTGAACATCGAATGGTGTAAAGCACCAGAAGCTGGACTGCTGAAGCCGGATTTGGTTTTTCTACTAACGGTGGATGCAGAAACGCTCGCAAAACGCGGTGGTTTCGGCGACGAGCGTTACGAAATACCTGAGTTTCAGAACAAAGTTATGAAAATGTATCAACTGTTGAAAGATGAGGAATATTGGAAAGAAGTAACTGCTAATAAGACGCCCAACGAGTTAACGGATGAATTGTTCGGCATAGTGTTGAATACAATAAAACATTGCGAAGGTAAAGCTTTGCAGAAACTATGGTAAAACCACCTGGATAAAGTAAACAATTAAAATATCCTAATGTAGTAGCTAAAGACTTGAAAGTTTTGGCGACTTGCTATTGCCACATATTTCAATATGTTTACTCCGTTCTCGGGCACTCCGTACCCAAGGAGCCAGTTTATGTTATGCCAGTTAAGTTTGTTTATGTGCTAGATAGAAAGATGGTAGTATCGTAAAGGTGTGTCGAACATTTGTGTTTGGTGCTAAACATAATACGCAGTAGACGGCGACTCGGCAGGTTAGTTTAGTTCGTTTCGTATAGATCGTTGGTCGCTTGCTGTTCAGTCTGAAGGATTTGTAAAAGTAAGGTACATTGTGTCGGTTTATAACGTGTCCCAGGGAACGATTGGTGATCCAACAATCATAGAATGCTACGCAAAATCTTTCATCATTCCAACGTTGTCTTATCATTCCAACATTTACCCTTTTGTTGACATCAGACCGGCAATTGAACGCGGAACGGATTCTTTGAATGGCCGAAAAGCGAAACCAGCGTTCGCCAGTGCACGAAAAATAGCCGCCGATACATTAGTACTGGGTAAGCTTTTCACCGGGCTGTATCTGAGCCGCTGTCCTGTCAAAATAAGCCGCTGGATGAGTGCAATAGTGTGTGTGTGTGTGTGTGTTGCGAGAAGCGGCTGAAACCATACGAGAAACAAGAACAACGAGCAACGAAAAGCAAGAAGATAGCGCAACGAAAAGAAAGCGAACGCATTTCTTCTGTTAGTGGCTGGAAAATGAATTAACAGGGTCCCGGCATCGCAAAAATAGTACACCCGCAATTAGTGATCACTGCCAACGCGCCCACCGGATAGCATAAGCCCACAAAACGGCCTAGCAAAGCAAGGGCAGCATATCCTCAGCTCGATAAAAGGTGCGTGCGTACCTGTGTATATGCGTGTATCTCCATGAAGCAGCCATCGAAGATAGCAACATAAGCTTGCAGATCGATTTTTACATAGTGCTCTCTTTTTGCTGCTATTTGCTGTAATTTGTGCATTAGGAGCATCGGTACGCCGTTGAGCGCAAACCGTCAACGAATAAATAGTATGTGTCGTAGGGAAATTAGCACGATCACCGGGCATGTCCTTGTTGGCGAAGCCAATTGTAGCACAGGTCTGCGCGGGGCGGCAGGAGCAACCACTATCATCAACTTCAGCGATCTCTTCACAGTATTAAATAGCTGCCCGTACTTTTGTTTATGTTGCACTGCCGTTTAGTTGAGGTAGGGAAAAGTGAAGTGATTTTCTTGTGTTTCAAGGATTCACCGTGTTGTTTATGTGAAAGAGCTGTATAGTTTTTGCTTAGTGGTTTACTCCACTCCGACTATGCTCGTAGTGGGCCGTGGCTTCCTCGTCTGGAAAATAGTGTTCCGTTCTGAATCACCTATTGTTTGTGGCATGTAAAATGTATTAAGATGTTTTTCTATTGGAAAACATCCTTCGTTGCAGTGCCGCATTTCGAAGCGTTCGTCAAAGCAACGTGTGTTCCGAAGGCGTTTCGATGTTCGCCACCAACAGATCAATAAGCAAGCATTTAAAACGCTAAACAATGTCCGGCCACAATCCTCCTCATGGCCGGCTTGGACAGCCGAGTACGACGTGGAATCCTTTGCAGGTAACGAGAGCAAAGATCGCAGTCGAAGAACTGGATCTTGATACGATTAAACTTTTTAGGTACCATCCTATGTGCCGAGGCAACCGCAACTAGCGCACATGTCCAGCGAACGCTCAATGGCTCGATCACCCTTAACATGGCACACACCACCAACACACCAGGATAAAGTGTACAATTTGATGACCGGGAATCTAATGAATGTATGCACATCCTTTTGTTTATCTTGCGCTACGAAAATCAATTTCAATATCTTTTTGCACAGAGTATTGAAAATAATCCTTTACTACAAGGATACGGTCGTACTAGTGTGGGTATACCGTTAGGATCGGTAGACCTTTCGCTTTCGTCGGTCGCCCGCAGCACGCCGTCTCCTAAGGCCAATCATCCGCACAACATTTCTGGCGTATCGCAAATCCTCCCCCCTCAGTCTTCATCTTCCGTTACACTGCCATCGAACATTCCTGCCATTGTCCACACGACGACTGCGGATCACACGTAATAAGTCATGCCTTTCCTTGAACATTGCTCGATTTCGTATAATAATGTTATTCACCGTCTTTGTACGTTCGTTTGCGGTCTTAGGAGCAATCTTACACGTATCACAACGACCGCTGCGAATCTTGTCCCGTCTGCGACTGCAAGTGTTATACAATCGACTGCTACCACGTGTTCCACAACGACTGCTACTTCGACAACTGCAGCTGCGGCGGTTGCTGCTGCGCTCAAGGATTGTATACAAGGAACGTATGGTTCACAAGAGGGTGGAAATACGACAACGAACTTCAGCAACGCCGCCAATGATGGATCGCACGGGTCTACCAGTGGAGGAGGAAACGGATTCGGGGTTCCCCCAGTTCTTGGATGCCGCGTTGGTAGTGATATTGCTTCTTTCATGACGGGCGGTTTGCTTATAAAAGATGCGAAACAGATAAACAGTGAAATGGACAGTAAAAACGGCCGCGATTGTGTAAGTTTATGGGAAGAACCGAAGGTTCCATGCCAAACATTAATGCGTATTTTTTATCTTTTGCTTTCGTAGTTTTCCCATCTAACTTCGGCAGATTCATCTGATTTGGTGAAAGATTTCATCATGCACGCTATACAAAATAGCAATTCCTTGCCGGTTTCGCCGAAACGGAGTATGTTTAACTTGACTGAAAAAGTGTTTCACAATTCAACTATAATTTTTTTTATGTGCCGTCTAGCATCACCACAGCGGACATCAGTTCAATCCAGCTACAGCCCCGACAGGAGTCGCAGTCCAGCGTCAAACTTGTTGCACGCGTCATCGACGTTAGAAGGAAAGTTAGGGCTGGACTGTGTTAACAGTGCTTTTCCCTCGCTTAACTGCAATAATACGCCCATGCCACTGAGATTGAACGCTGAAATGAAACAATCGACTTCGGTAGAATCGACGGAAACATCCAACAATGGAGTCGCTGTAACATCAGTTACACCTAACTGTAATCCGGCTGCTTCTCCAACAAACAATAGCATCACATCGAACGAGGATTCAGTCGATTCTTCAAGTGGTTGCAGTAAGTCAAGGCGAAGGCGGAAACCAGAGCGAACGAGCAAAATGAATCCAACGAGCGTCGGTGCCAGTGACCACGAGGAGGGACAGCCATTTTTCGGTCCCGACCACAAAGCTATAGATGGCATTCTCGAACCGCTACGTTCAAACATTGCAGGACGCAGTGACATCACCGCACTTGCAATCGAAGGTATAAATGCTCTGAGCAAGTGCTTACCGGGCGTAACAAACAGCCATCCTGCAGTGACCGATTTACCGGAAAGCAGTCGATTAAATAGCATTCACGCGAGCCGTGATCATCACCTTCCCGCCGTGCAGGCGGGTCTCGTCGAAGCGCCACAAAACCTCATCCAAAGCAATAGCACTCTCAGTAGCGGCAGCGTTAGTAACGTCGGCATCAGTCCTGTTATCAGGGCTTCGTCGCCCCAAACGATGATAGTACCCCCGGCAGCCCTTGCAAACTCCTGTACTAAGCTCCCTCTTTCGGCAAGTGGTCTGTCAGTGGCCGCCGCTACAGTGGCCGCTGCCATCGAATCCGTGCGCAAAATTGAGCCGGAGGATTGTAATGAAAGCATCGGTAAAATTGCTGCAATGGTATCATCCGTGGCGGCAAATGTGAGCATGATTAGCACGGCATCCACTGCGCATGGAGAAGCAGCGTTCATAGGAAACGGCACCGAACACAATGCCGGCGAAACTAATTGTAATGGACCCCTGGCGCAGCACAAAACTTCGGCAACTGTGAACCAATCGAAGGGTAAATTGAATGAAAAAGACAATGCTTCCGAAAGCAGCTATGAGGAGGTAAGGAGTCTACATTTTCAAGCCTGTAATGGATGCATTGATTTATACTTTTTGTATAAAATACCAAAATTTGAATAATAGTTTTGCATAGGATTGTTTAACGATTTATTTACGCTATCAAACACCATATTTACAACATTATTCATATTTCGTTTTGTTTGCGCTTTAGTTTTATGTTTTATCTTGTTGAAATGTAATGTCAGTTGCCATTTTAAAATCAGTTTGAATGTAACTTATTTTCCGTGCAGGTTGAAAATAAATTGGAACAAATGTTTGCTGGCATCGAGGAAGAAAAGGCTGAACTATCGACCAAACCTATCGAGGGAAAGATGCGAAGCGGTGTCAGTGGCAACAATGGCTGCCTTCCCGTGGACGAAACCGCCAATCTTTGTTCTCGTTCCGAAGATAAAACATCTTTTGCAGTAACGGATGGTGATGTGTTGAAGCAGTTGTCGTGCGATTCCATCGCAAGCGAAGGAGAGCAGCCGCAGGAGAACAAAACAATAAGTGTAGAAAGCAGCAAATCCGTCACACCCGAAACTAGTGCAACTTCTGCTGCTGGCAGCGGAAGGAAACCACTGACGCCAGCACAAAAACGTGCCAATGGCACCAATTCCATGGAAACAAGTACACCGATCGTGAAGCGGAAGAGGGCACCGAAAAAGAAGAGCGCGTATTCGGCCAAGGTTAATCCCTTCCTTGAGCCGGATACACAGAAAATCATGGGCTTGAAGGCGCTGGCAAAGGGAAAAGGAAAATGTGGAAAAGCGTTTGGTTCAAGCGGGAAAACGAAGGGCAAAGCGGACAAAAAGATGAACGCGGCGCCGAATAGCGGCGAACGGATATCAGCAGCGGTCACTACTGCGTCGAGTTGGGCCGGACCATCGAGCAGTACAGACATCACGTATAGCAAGCTCAAGGGGCCTTACGTGCAAGTCAAAGCGAACGGTAACCATACAGTTATTAATGCGCCTATCAACGACGAAGATGACGAAAAGCCACAGAACAAATTGGCGAAAAAGTTTTCCACTTCGATCAACGTTTCCGAGCGCAGCAAGATTCGAGGATTGCACGTCAGCACCCTCAGCACGAAATACGACGCAGACACAACCGACACAAGCTGGATGTGTGTGTTCTGCAAGACAGGGCCGCACAAGTTTCGGCTGGGTGATCTGTTTGGACCGTACATTATAAGCACGGACTCGAATGAGTATAAACAAAGCGAAGTGGACTTGGACTTCTTTAGTGTTAAGCGGACACGTGAGACATTGGAATCGAAACAAGCCAAGCAAAGGAGGGTGGCCGAGCAGCAACAGCAACAGAAGCAGACGGGAAGCGTAAGTTTTGTTTCTCTTGAAGCTATGCTTTTATTTCTAATTACTGTCGATTTAATATTGCCACTTTTCTAACACGTTCTGCGTTATGTCGATGATGGAATGGTTATTTCGGAAAATGCAGTAAAACTAGTGGCTAAGCGAATTTGTCAGCTGTTTATTTTGGTAATCGTTCATTAAGTTGTACCCAATTTTTCAAAGATTAATTAAACTTACCAGAGCTTGTTTGAAGAGATTTTCTCCAAGAGTAAAAATAATATTTAAAAACCCACATAACGGTGTAAATTGTGACGTAGTCATTGTAATGTAATTCAATCATATATGTAAGATATTTTAATTCGGCATGTAAAATCGTCATTCACACTTCGATAATTATTAAAATCATTTTTGTTTTCGATTTCAGTCAAAAGGTAGAAAAAGAAAAAATGCCGCCTCCACGAGCAACGCGACAATCCCATCTGAAGTCCCTTCCAAGTCCTCAGTAATGGTGTTAAAGGAAGAAAAAAGTGAAGATGCCCATCGGCAGCAGTTGGAAGACATATTCTACGGCATGATTACAGCGGGCGATAACACCTACGAGGTGTGGACGCACGAAGAATGTCTAGTGTGGGCACCGGGTGTCCATATGGTGGGAACGAGAGTGATAGGTCTAGAGGCCGCGATCTGGAACTGCTGCCGGCACCGCTGTCAGTTCTGCTCATATAACGGTGCGGTAGTTAGTTGCCTGAGCCAGGGATGTACCGCCAAGGCGCATTTCATCTGTGCTCATAAGCAAAACTGGAAGCTGACGAAGGAATATAAATCGTTTTGTGAACTACATTCAGCTAGTGTCAAAGAACCGGCTGATAGTGGCCGGAGTGGGGTGGACATGTCGTCGTCTTCGTATCGGTAGATCGTAGAAAAGTGTTTGCTGAGTGTGACGGTGGGAATTTTGGCATTTTTTTGGACAAAAATTAAACGAGCTGATTCGCGCGGTGAATTGTTAGCGCGAGAGTGTCTCTGGACTGGCGACGGTCCTTAAAGGTTTCTGCAGATAAAATGATGCTTAAATATCAAAGACCGGCGGATAAACAACCCAAAACCACTACTCTAAAACTCACAGCGTGAAACTCTGATCGGATGAATGGAATATTACGCCATGCCGTGGTCCTCGTTCGATGTGTATGTATTTTGTTAAGTGTATAAATTACCCTGTCCATCAGCATTGCAATAATTTGTTTGTAATGCCGGTGTTGGAAAATGTTATTTTTATCAGCTATGCAAACCACCTCAATAATGTATTCAGTTAGGCCAAAAACCCACTCACACGTTTTTGTGTTAAAAACCACTTGAAACACGTGGATCTTGTGTTTTGTAGCGTTCTTTTAAATGTATTATGACGAACTCGTTTTCGATAACAACATGTCCTTGCGATAGTCTGCCGTAAGTTATGCGAGTGTGTTTGTGTGCGTGCGTGTATTGCTTGATGTCCAACTGGCGGTCGAAAATCAGACAAATGTCATTCACATGAGACCATAAGATAACTTTTCCACTGACATGTTTCAACTCACCTTCCGTACTTACGTAACCCGCAAATGCTGTTTTATTTTCCCATCCTTCCAATATGTGTCAATAAGATTCTGAAGTCGCGTTAAAAGTATTTCTGATACGAATGCTAGCGATTGCCCTCATTCAGCACTCACTCAATCACACGCAAACCTTACGCGTTGAAGTTAATGGCAGCTTTCGAAAAATTGTACTGTTACAAAGTGCAAAAATGGCAACGGAAGGTGGTCAGGCCATCGCATCAATTACATCAGAATTGTATATTTTATAGGTTGCTAGTATTGTGTGTGAAGCCAATCCAATCAACAAGAAACCAATTCAATATTGTATTTTTCACACAAATGACGAATCTCGCGCGCGACAATGTGCATCGCAAGATGCTCGGCCACGGTGCTCGGAAACTTAACATATTTATTATGATTATCATCATCACGAAGAAGAATTGCAACCTGCACAAAAGAATGTCTCTCATTCATGCCATGCTGATATTCTGATCAGAATGCGAAACAGAAGCATAATTGTACATAATCGCATACCAAACGCCCAATCCCCCGCTCGCGTCGTCGGCCTCTGTGTGTATGTAATGGCGGATTCAAACCATGATTTTAAACACTCTTTAACAGCGGTCGGATGGTCGGACCAAATTGGTTCGAACCCGGTGGTTGTAGAAGAGGTAAATACTATTATTGAGCTAGGATTACAATTTATAGAAAGCACTTTAAGATGAAATTAATTTCTAATTTTAACTCATTCCCGTCCGTGTCGTTAGTAGCAATTTAGTCGTTCTTTAAACGAAACACATGGGAAATGGGAATGCGACGACATGGGGCGGGAAGCGTAACATGACAAACATCAACTTAATCCCATTCCCAGCACAAAGTACGTAACGCACTGTGAGGTGTTTTACGCATCGTAATGAAATTATTTTGAATTTCAGTGAGTGCTACAGGATTAAGTGAACTAGGCAGATCTTGAGCAAACAAGAGAACGGATCAAGACTAGCAGAGGAAAACAGTTCAATCAAACGGTTACGGTCAGCTTTTCGCGCAGTAGTGCATGTCACATCCGTGTGGTAAAGGCAAAGAGCAAAAACTCACACAGCGATCGCGGGTGACGGCGAAACATAAAATAAGTTGTAACGACAGATTGCTGAATGAAGTTTGTCGTCTACATGTGATTTAACGTTAAAAAAGGATGTAAAAATATTGAGAAGTAATAAAACTATTTAACAAACCAGAGACATAACAGAACTAACAGTAAACATTAACGTAGTATTAAAGAGTTAGTGAAACAAAGATAACTCTATTGTAGATTACGCTGTATTCAATAAAAAGTCGAACAATCCTTCTGATAATAAAACAAAAACAGTGGAAAAATAATTGTGTTTTCGAAATGCTATGAATTGACAGGAAAATTACGATGACAACGTGTTTGAACGGGTTTTTCCTCGTGTTGCCTATTTTTTTGTATTTTGGAATCTAAAGATTTTAAGAAAAGTATTGTCAATAAGAAAAATATTGTTTCATTCGTACGTTCACGAAAAGCACCATTGAGTCACCCCTCGCGGTTCATCCAGCTTGTCAGGAGGTTTGTCAACTTTCAATTGATTTTATTCTTTCGTGGTGTCGAGTACCTTCTCTCTTCTCTTAAGCAAGTTTCAAAGAAGTATCTCTAAGTGTATATTTTTCTTCTAGATATCAAGTAAGTATCTGGAAGCCAGAAATACGGTGCAGTACCAAGAGGTCCCCAACATTAAATCCCCGCTGTGTCGTGTCAAATATAATGTAAAGTTGCTTTGAACGAGAGACTGGCAGAGAGTTGATCAAGATGTCCATTTACGAGCGAAAAAGCCCGAAGAACGTCGCGGTCTGCTCTGCCATTCAAATTCCCCAGTAGTTTCGACAATCTTCAGGTTTGCTGACCAAGTAATGGCTGCAAACATGTGAAAGGGCGTAAAATCTTTGCGTAGCGACTTCGAGCAGCGAAAAAATATCGATTTTTCGTCCATTACCGCAATGCAAATGTTGTCTCAGTTCCTCTGCCGTACGTTCACGCAATGACCGGACCAGACCGGTAATTCATTCATGACCGGCTCGTTCATTCGGAGGAATGAATAGTGAGAACAGTGTGTTCGCGTCCCAGTGAGAAGTGATCGTGAGAAAGTACCGGTAAATCGGTGTAGGATGACGAATTTGCAATCATACGAGCGCATGCTTTTTGGACATGTTACATACCTAGGCAGTTTACCCTGAAGTTCATAAAGCAGCAGTTGATCAGTGAGGTAAAGTTGCTAAACATGTTACCAGTCATGTTACCATTTCTGCTATCATTAGTATGTCAAAGCGCAAACGTTCTTCTTTAACAAGAGTCCGGATTTCACATTATTTCCGTAGCTAAGGGGTATTTTTATGTATTAGAAACATGGAGCAAGTAAGAAATCGTGATCATCGAAAATTACCTTCATGGCTATTCATCACCTCGTATTTGTTACTGAATAATAACTTCGATCTCAGAGCATTCGTCTCGCACTGTGTGCGTGTGTTTCAATAGAACGAACTCTTCTGTAATTCTGCAGGTTACATTGCCGCGGACACTAAGTTTTCGTAATTGGATCGATACAACAAAAATACTTTATCCTTTCAGGTTCTCCAGAGAAGAAGTAAATTTGCATCCCGCAATAATGGCTTATCGCAACAACAACCGTCGGGGTGGTGGCGGTGGCAACGGTGGAGGAATAGGTAGCAACTTTAGCAATAACTACGGAAACCGCATCAATCCCTGGGATGCGGGTGTAAGCGGTGGTCGTGGGAACAACGACGCCATCACATTTGCCAATAGCTTGATCAACAATTTGATCCGCAATCAGAACACTAACCAGGTGCCGTCGCTTCTGGACGGCGTTCAATCTTCGCGATTTGACGATATCAATGGTTACAACTTCATTAGGGTATGTATGAGTACAGCCATAAAGGAAGGTATCTTGGTATAAACTGCGGAACTGTATTGTTTCATCAGATGGTTTCTTGCTTTTGTCGGATGACACTACGCTTTGCCTTATGTGATGGCATCCTTTGCCTTACCTTACTTAATATTTTCATTATTCTTTTGATTGTTGTATGCAGTTGCCTTTAATTAGCCTATCCGTTTTTGACTATACCAAACAGTAAAAGCTTTCTGAGAAGTATAACGGCAACTACTCTCGAAAACGTACATTAAGCAACTGTTCTGTGGTATGAAGGAAAAACTCGTTGAGTTTATGTGTACGCCATGAGCAGTAGAAACTAAATAGTCGGTAGTGTTTTATGTTGGCGAGTGTTTTAGCGTAGTTTTTCAATCTCAAACCACCGGTTCAATATATCTTTTACGAATGCTAACATATTTGACATATTATTTTTAAAATGTTTGGTTATTATGGTTTTATTTCCTATGTCGAGTTGATCGATTATGAATTCCACCTAAATCCTGACAAGGGGTGGAAGATATATTAACTGGCCTTAATGAAATAGTGCGCGCTATAGGAAAGTTTGGTGACATAAGAACAATCGATTTCGCTTCTAAATTGTTCTTTTTCTTACGTTTACTCCCATAAATTATTCAGAATCGATATGGCAAAAACCGTAACAATAATGGACGTGGCATTCGCAAGCTGGATGCTGTTAGCCGTTCCAAGAATGTTCTGGCAAAGAATGCACATAAGCCAACTAATAAAGTAACTTACGACTATGCTAATAGCAGTTATCGAAATGACCAGAGGTAAGGTAGTGGTTAAGAGATATTCGAGCAACTATAGTCAGTGAGTGTAGGATATTGTTATAAGGGCTTGTCCAGTAAATGATACAGCTTTTCGGTATGATGTTTTAGTCGATTTGAAACTAAAATAGCCAATCAAATGTTACATTTATGATTGGTCCCTACTTTATGCTATAGTTATTACTCCATTACGTGGTAACAGCTGCATAAAGTTTTTTTTGTCTGGAGTCACGTTATATGGACTCTCCCTTAGCAGATTAACGTTGTATATTTATCTTCAAACTTTTGTTGCTGTGGTAGGTGGTGCTTCTGGTTGATAAGAACTTTGCTCGTTTAATGAAAATCAGTAAGATTAAAAATTTTCGTATAGTTACTTTCATTCGAATGCGTTAATGCAGTTCATAGACCCATGTATGCTGGTATCGAAATGTTCCACTACGCGCTATTTTTGCACGATTCGTTCCGACAGTCACGTAATTATTGTAGGGTCGTTGAGGCTACGTTTTATTTCGAGGATTTTGATGCGTTATTTCGTGCTGTATTCATTAAATAATCCGATTGACCCGTACTCGAACTTTTACCTAATTCTTTATGCAATTCACAGTTCTAAGCCATTATCCACTAACTTAACTGCAAAATGCTTATTTTAAAATTTAAATTGTTCTGTATATTTCGTATTATTAATCCACTAAAACTGCGGAAGGCTAACACTTTCATTCACATTACTAAAGGTAAAAACTAAAGGAAATTGGACAAACATCCTTTTGTCGAGATAAGAAATTTAACGATATTTTTTATTTTATAGTAAATATATTTATAGTTTAACAACATATAACATTGTCGGAGTTCATAAAATTTTAAATGAACGAGTTAAAAATAATAATTAAATATTTTCTTATGATTTAGATATAAAGTGCCACAAGTTAGTTCCAAGACTGATCGTAAAATATACTAATTGAAAGTAGTTCCTCAATGTATCCATTGTTATCTACATCCCACCATCTACATAGTCCGTTAAAATTCGTCAGATTGAATGGTTGCTTCATCAGAAGTGGGTATAATTCATGATAACCCACAGTTCTTATTCTCGATCTTCCACGAAACACTGGCTAAGCGAATGTTTAAGCTGCAAAACTCCGACTTAAATAAAAGAATGGCATCATGGTTTACCGGTCCCTAGTAGCGTTCAATTTTTTCGAACTGATTTGTCGCACTGTGTATAAAGTATGTTCTCAGATGTACTTAACTTTTAATGTCCCCTTTTATACCAAGGCATCTTCTAAATGATCAGATTTTCGTTGTTGCTAAATTCTGTCATATATTCATATTATCTCCGGTTTGTCCCTTTTCAGAATGACTATATTTCGCGGTTAAATCTCGGATATCAAAGACGAAATCCAATTCAGTCTAGTAATAATAGTAAAAATAAGAACAGGTAATATTACACTAAAAACCCGCACATGTGCTTCTGCATGATTCACTTCGGTTTATGTGCCTTTTTTTCCTCTGTTTCTATGCTTTATTGTGCATGGTAAATCTTTTTTGCTTTTATGAATTTTTGAGTTATACTTTCTCAATTTTACGCTGTTTGTTTACCCAGTCAACATTAAACAGTAAGCAGTTTAATAGGGTACCTTAACGCAAAAATCCATAATTTCAATTATTGTGTAATGTTAGCCGATTTAAAGTTTGTGTAGCTTTCCAATGCTAGTACCTGACTATTATAATAATTGTGGAAAAGTTGAATGGTATGTCATTTGAATAAAATAACAGATATTTTAGAGCTACGTTGGAATAATTTTTAAGCATCTTGATCTTATACGAATTTTAATATCCGCGTGTATTGATAAGTGCGAGTAAATCGGTTAGCTTTTGTTCAGCATGTTCAGCTTTTTTGTTCAGCATGTTACAAAATTTTTGTAGTAAAATTTATTTCTTTATAACGAATGAACATAATGCATATTACAAACCATAGATCACGCTTATCGTTGTCATGAGGTATAATGCTGCTTAATTAGCATGACTCTTTTGCAGTCTTATACAATGTTACGAATGTTTAAAAATATATGAATATAGTTGCTGAAAAGGTCAACATTTTCGAACAAAACATAGGCGCATTGTTTACCGGAAGCACTCACTGGACCATAAACCTGCATAAACTTTTTGTCACTCTGTTCAACGTCTCTGTTGCAGAGTGTAGGATAATCTGACGAACGATATTTAGCGACCGTTACGTATTTACTCACGTTTTAGCTTGACTTTTATATTATTATGTACGCATCCCGTTTATGTGCGGATGTACATGACGATGAGTATAATGAACAGTTGAGTTTTAATGTATCTAATGACCACACGTTGGTCGGCTAATACAGAACAACTCGCTTCGAGCGCCTATTGTTACGACACTAGACTGTTAATTTTAGTGTGTCTTAAACTTAATATTCAACGTCATATTTGTATGTTTTTCATTTTTCTATTAACAATCTTTACTAACCGTATGCAACTTTTGTATCCGTGTCTTCTGACCAGCGGTAAAGGAGCCAAAAAAAGTAACCCCAATAGTGTTGGTGTTCCAAAGGAGAAATCTACGCTCTCGAAGGCTTCACCGTACTTGGAAGTTTCAAATGATTTCCTCTACTGTCATATGTGTGATAAGCATATGTACGATGCGACTTCGTTTGAAAATCACATCACTGGTCGCACGCATCGTGTGATGAAGGAGAGCATTGAGGAGAGTTACCGGATGCGGGCCACACTGTTGCGGCAAGAGGCTAGAATTGCTGAGCAGCTCAAGACGATCGAGATTGATCGTCTAAAACGCATGGGCAAAGCCAAAAACTACTATAAAGTTCGTGAATATTGTCCGATGTGTGAACTATTCTTCTACGGTCACATTATTGCCCATCGGCGATCGGAAAAGCATTTGGACCTCAAAAAGTTCTTACACCCCAAGTGTGATGACTGTGAACTAGAGTTTCACAATCGCACCGAGTACGACGATCATCTACTCTCAGTTGTGCATATGAAAAATTGCAAATCCAAACCTAGCCGGCTCGACATCGAAAGAAAGGCAAAACGTAAGTAACGTTGTGATTTTCAAGTAACAATAAACTGATGGAACAATCGTTACTCATACGCATTACAGAATTGACCATTTCTACAATCAACGATGAGCTACAGGATATAAGAGAAGAGACAGCTCCTAAAAAGAAGAAAGACAAAGATTCTACCAGCGGCTCATCGTCTAGGAAAGCTGATGATGGTAAAATCAGCAGCAAGTCGTCGCAGGTCGCTGAATCGTCGGCATCAACAAGTGGTAGAGCATTGGAAAATGAAGAGTCGACAACAGCGACTGACGATGATCCAATTCGAGAGGCGCTGGGCGGTGACAGTGAAGGTGGAAAACTATTGTCAGAGGACGCGGGAGGAGCCGGTGTTGACGATTCTAAGCTAGACGAGGATATCCCGGAGGATGAGGTCGTGAAGGAAGAGGAAAGTGAAGACTGCATATTGGACTACAAACCGGGCGACGAAATTGCTCCTGAAATCGATAATAAATTGCCTCGCTACAAGAAGAATCGTGCGCTAGGCATCAGCCTAATTGGAAAGCTGGAGTGCATCGAATGTTGCATCTGTCATAAGTATTTTGATAACGTTGCAACGGGAGAAGTGCACGCTCGCACACATTCGCACTATCGAGCTTTCATACGGTTTCTGAACGAAAAAGCGATGGAGGTGCGTATCGCACAAAAGCGTGCGGCCGTTGCGCTGGAAGAAGCAGAGGCAGCAAAGAAAAAGCAGAAACTTATTGATGATAAGACTGGTGCTGACGGTTGCATTGAGCAAAACGGAGAGGGCGATAAGAAGAACTCGGAGCTGTACGATCCTTCCGAAGCTACAGGTGATGAGTGTGAAGATAATAATATTAGTGCTAATGGTCAAAGTTGTGTCCAGGAAGCAAAGTGTGATTAAAAGTAGTTATAGATATGGGATATATTTATATATATACGCTATCGTTTTTTATATGGCTTCATTTTTATATTTTTTTTGTTACTCTTCAGTCCTGGTTTGCTTGCGCAACACTAAGTTATTAATTAAAACCTAACCTTTTAAAGCGTTTGAGCGGATGATGAATCATTTGTTTTTCAGCATACTGTGAATACATGCATTTTAATGCACTTTATACTTTGGTTATAATAGTTCGTGTTTTTTTTACTTTTGACTTGTTTTTAATGCTGTCTTGCCGCTTGATAGAAAGGTTGATAAATGCAATGAGATGAATGTGAACTAGATCATTAGAGCAAAAGTGTCGTGGTCAACTTCGTACTTTCCTTGGTGTGTCTAAGTCGGTCGCACCGTAGACTTACGCCCTTTTCGCCGCTAACTTTCTAATGACGATTTCCTTTAACTTTCAAGAATCTGGTGATGCCAGCATGGCGGAGGATAGCAAAAGCGACGACGGTGAGAACGGATCAGAGCAAATCGAACCGATGGAGACAGAATTAGTTGGAAGCACGGTGGACAGTATCGAAAAGAACGGCTTGTCTTCTGTATCGGGCAGCTCGGTAACCCAGCCCGGGGTCAACCCAGACGAACAAGCTGGTAGTAATGGTGAAGATTCTGGCAAAGAGGAAGAGTCCAAGGAGAGGGACGATAAATGCTCGACCAAGCATGGCGGTAACCGTCGGGGTCGGTCCGGTAGACATGCAGGACGAAACTAAGGAGCTGTAATGGAACCTTCAAGTACAATAGCTCTAGAAAATGTTTAACACTATCGATAGCATCAAAGTGAAGAAAGCGACACGAAACGAAAGATAAAAGGGTTTTAAAATCAAACTCTTTTGCAATGACGTATGTGTAATAACTCAGATACGGATGCACTTTCTAAGTAAATGTCATTAAAACACACCACAAACATGAATTAATTACAACATGAACGCTGATAACGAAAAGAAAACGATGCTAAAAAGCATGCTAGTTTCTTCCGTTTTTTTGGTTACTAAATGTTGGAAAGGATTATGTTGCAGCGTACATAAGATTCACAACACTTTCTTCCTTCGAATGTAGGAGCATTATGTTACACAAGCTCATCCTGCTCTAACTGTCTATTCGTATGCTCGATAGCTTAGAGCATAATATTTCGCTTAAATGCAAATGCGTATTTGAAAGGGCCTGTATGATGACATACAGCGCTTCATCTAACCTCTACTCTAAAAATGTTTATTGCGTTCCAGCTGGCATTCGTAGATCAAGCATTGCGAAATCCGCTCGCAATACACCTGACTCGTAATTTTTGTGGGCAACGCTTCAACCGGATCGCTTTCAGCGAATACATTGTACACCACCACCGTAAATTATAAGTCACCGGTCAGGATCGGCACTTTTGGAACCTATCAGGCTCACAAACGGCCCGAGGGTGTGAAAATTTACGCAAGATGAATAATAACCAATGTTTAGTGTTATTACGTGAAGTGGTACGTCTTAGACAACCCTTTCTAGTTGTAACCGTAAGGAGTAGGAAACTTCGATAAAGCTGTATTTGTACGTTTACTCGTGTGTAGTACCATTTGTGGATGTTTCGGAATCTGAATAACGAGCATGCTGTTAAAGGTATTTCTTGACACTAGCATACTACATCGCTGCGTATTGCAGCAATCTCAGCGACCTACAGCAAGAATCATAAACGTTGAAATATGCACACTAAATGTAATAACTGCTTGTTGATTATCGTAGCGCGAGTCAGTATACACATGGCGATCGTAACCAACGACAGCTAAACAGTAAAATTGAAAGCACTCTCATTCATAGATAAATATCCTAAATGTAAAACTTTCTCTGCCTTTCTCATTCAGCTTTTTCCTCACATTGTAATAATATGTATGCCGATGCAAACTCCGCCGATGTGCAAAGCGGTAAACTTATTTATTGGCGTTCGTTTAGGAGTTCGAGATGTCGTACGATCAGCACGCCACTGTGTATCCGATCGTTCATTTCCAACAGTCTCTGAGCATGTGGCCAATAATACTCATTTGGCAGAAATGTACGGGAGTTTGTGCAATACGGAAACGCAAAGCGATGATCACATCCATCAATTACTATCAAAACACGCTTCTAATTGTGCAGGGCAGGCCCAAGGCAATTCACAATGAATGAACCCACGTAGTTGCTTTGCTGGGATGCTAAAGCTCTTCACTTCAGATCTTTTATTTCTGTGTGTTTGAAACTTTGCTTTCGTTATCACTGCAATGCACCAAACCGGTACAAAATCAGTTAAGGTAAAAACTGCATACTCAATTGCCCCGACACCATTCATCGTTAAACAATGCGCATACATACAAACACACACACAATATCTTTCAAGATAAACAAAAATCACACCCGAACAACCCACATAATATACGAAAGTAAACACTCGTACACCAATATATCCAAACCAATAAGCAAAATAATCATCCTGTTCCGGTCCAGCTGCGTAGTGTTGTTTCATAGAAAAATGTCAACGTAGCGAATAAATATGACCCTGTGTTGAGTATTACCCGCCATCGATGCAAAACTGCGGAAAATCAAATATGCGTATATTCTACCACAAGAGCAGAGGAAAAGAAAAGAAGCGTGATACTCCAAGTACGGATACATTATATTAAAATACCGAGGGTAAATTCACCAATGCGAGAATTTAATTTGTTTGAAAGTGATAGCCAGCTGTACTATGACCATCGAGCTCAAAATCTCTACTTTCTTTACTTACGACCGCAAAAAGTCACCTATTCCGGCTTGCCAGCAGCAGAAAGAGAGGAGGATGAACAAAACGGTGAAAGATACCGTACACCTATGAAATAATAGGGGTATGTACTACGCGTTGTAACATTGTAGGAAGGAGACATTTCTGAAATTCAGAACATCAAAATACATGCGAAACGATTTCGTCGAGAGTACCTCTGCTTGTATGAGTGCAAGTATTTAACGACCCACAATCAAGCAGGACTGACGGTCGAAATAAAGATGAGTGAGAAAACTTGCGAACGCTTAGTTCAATGACAAGAACGAATACATTGAAAAAATTTGTAAACGAAAAAATAACACATGCAAAATACGACGAGAAAGAAATTCGATCTGAACCAAAGCACGCATTAAAGAAGATGCATTTGTAAGGAGCATCGACAGTAGTAAATGGCACAAATATAGGTCTAAACGACCAATGCTCGAGCGAGTATCGAATGAGCCTGTAACAACAAAACCAACAGCTGGTAGAGTGTGCAACTCAAGTGAAGAAGCGTGGGGAAAGATAATTTGTTGAACATCTCAAAAATAAATGAAAATAATTGGCAAATCAAATGCATGAGTTGAGACTCGAAATAATTTCGGTAAATGTGTTTTGTTTCCATTGAGGTTGCAGCAGCCGTCACTGGTTTTTATTTCTTTTTGAGCCACCCTAGGCTTCCTCGGTTTCCTTTTTCGCAGCGGACATACAGGCTTCATCTGAGACACAGGAGCAACGCACAACAAACGTACTGTTGAAAGGATTTGTTTTATTTTCTTTTTTTTGAAATATAATACAATCCACACCGACACATATACATATTATGAATTACCAATAACAGTGGACAACAGAGTCCATTACTGTTAATACATTAACTTATTGGTCTCTATCCGAAGACTAATTTGCAATTTTAAGTTTTACCCAATCATTATGCTTTGAATTGAAATTAAATCATATAGATAATGTGTTAACTGTGGGTAAGTTACAATAATCTCATGTGACCATTACTTGTCATTTCTTTATTTTTTACAAATATAGTTTGTAGTTATGATCTTATGATCACCAATTCCATTGAAAGTTGTTTTTATCATAATTTTCGGCAGTAATAAGAGCCGATTAAAATGATACAGACAAAGACGGGAAAGTCAGACGATTAGAATCACGATTAATATACAACTGTAAGATTCGGTGACGCGTGCTTGTCGTCATGTTTAAAAGAGGATTACGTTAAGAGCAGTATATTTTCGTATCTGCCACCGTTTCCAGAGCTTCACACGCTGTACAACTTGTCAGAATTTCTACAAACTGTTGTCACCTATTTGTTAATTGATCTGTTGAAGCTCAATGTAGCGCCCAGCTTCTTTCTTATTCTTGGTGATGACCAGCGAGAGGTACGACTGGCCTTCAGCCCTTTGACATCACTCGTCGGAACGCCTTCATCTACATCATCTGCTTCAGTTTTAATCTCCATTTTCTGAAAACAGTTATCTTCCGTAAATGTTTTGTTTCATAAATCACACAAAAATGATATCCGATCAACTCACCTGCACGATCAGTCTGAGAAGCTGATGCTGAGTGTCCAGTGCACAGGTAATGTCCCTTAGCTTCCTCTTCTGCTTCTCTAACTCCAATGCCAAGTAATCTTCCGTGTTGTCGAGTACCAAATCGAGCCCCCCTGCGAATAGTTTCAGACATGTGCTCGTGAGTGTTTTGGTCGGTCGCACGAAATACGAAATGCAAAACACGCTACCTTTATATTCGTCCGTGAACGGATTGCAAAACCACTTCCGCAGCACCGAGTCAAGGAATCCGAGTTTACATTTCTTCTCGTTAGGATACTCTATCAATTCCATCTTGTCCACCATCTCGAGCCACATTTGCGGAAGCTTGCGTTCCAGTTCAGTGTGTAAAACCACCTGCATAGCGAGACGTTTCAGTTGAGCATTTCGGCGGACACGATCGATATCACCGATGGCCAAACCGATCAGCAAGTTCATGAGCAAAATGGGCATGAGTATCATGAACAAACCTGTGATAGTTACCGCTGTTATCAGTCTTTCGAAGGTTGTAAAAAATTGCCTTGACTACTCACAAAGTATTACAAATGAAGGCAACGGAAACGGCAGATCTCCGGCGTGAACTGGTTGAACATATGTTCCGACGAAATCCATCTCCCCCAGCATCATAGAGAACGTGCGTACCAACGACATTGGAATGGACGAGAACGACAGGTGGTTAACCTGCGGTTCCTCAACCTGTAGGTTAAGTAGCCAAATTTTTATTGGGGCCCAAACTAACGGGAACGCTTCACTACCGACCTTCGATAGCAGAATGTAGAACGCTAGGCCAAAAGCTATTATTAGGATGCTAAAAACGGTTAACACTTTGATGAGAGTTTGCAATATTTCCAAAAACATTACAACGTAGATCCCAATCTGTAAAATAGTAATATAAATGTTTGAAATGTTCACCGGAAATCCTAATTAACTTTGTTTGGCGACGGATACAGCGGTTATCTTTCCCCTCTCAGAGGATAATTCCATTGGAACGAACATCGTTCGGCATGGGAACTAACTTCCTCGATTAAATTTAATTTGAAGTTTTTGCCGTGTTGCCAAAACTCACCTGATCGAATCGTTGCAGAAACAGGAGCAGATTGAACCAGGAAAAGAAAACGGTTATCGAGGCAGCAGAGTAGTTGACGTTGTAACACATGCCACTCGCAAACATTGGCCAAACCATAATCAGTGCCGACGTGTACAAAATCCACGAAATGAAATTGTTGGGTTCCAACAGGTAGTGCCATTTTTGTTGATATGCCTGCAGCAACTCTCGGAGAGCACTGACGACAATGTAGATGATGATTCCTATTCCGGATACCAGCGTGGTTGTCGTGATGTCCAATTGTTCCACGATTTGTGGTGCAGTTGCAGTCGTGTTGATGTTCGCGATAGCAGCATAGTTGTATCGTTTGTTTCGGTCCAACGAGGAACGAAACGCTAGAATTACTTGCTGTCTACCAGTGTCGTTTTCATGTGAACTCTACAGGGAAGCCGATCATGATGGGAATGTTTAACGATGCCAATGTCTGCTTTTACGCTAAGGATCCCATTTACTTACATTGCCCGTAGCATGGCTGACAGGAGCTACATTACTCATTATGTGCGAAGTGTAGAGTGTCACAAAGAACAGAAATACACTGTAGAACAGCAGGTTTGCCAGATGAAAGTATTTCCCATAAGAATTCCACTTCATTTGCAAGTACTTCTGACTTAGCGGATGTGCCAGCAGTTCCACTCGTCCATGAGATACCATCGCCTATTCGAATTCACCATTAAGGTGCGCAAATACATACATCAAATATAAATATAACCATACCAAAACTAAAAATCATTAGTTTTGGCTCACGCGTTTTTGCATTAGAGGATTCAGGGAACAAATTAACAGTGCCTAAACATACTTTTAAATGATAGTATTTTAACATCACATTCCATGTGTGAAATTATGTGTGAATAATCGAATTAGTTCCGCGTGCAGCGATAGAAAAGAAACCCGAACAATGTTCAAAACATCAAAACATCATTACCACAATTAGCACAAGCGCACGTGACAGCAAATAAGCGTTTCTTACTCACGTTAACAACATGCAAAGGCGGTGATCGCCATTTGGGATCGTTTAAGGTTTTCCGCATTTCAGCAACCGCCTCTTGTGACTTTTGGTACGCGCTAAATGAATATTTTATCTGCCATCAGTAAAACAAAAACGAAAGGTTAAGTATCGGAGATGCGGTCAATTTAGTAGGGAAGCAGTTTGTTTTCAAAATGCGACAATATATTCTCGCGCAGGGTCACAGGTCGACACAACTGAATTCATCCAAAAAAATTATACAATAAACACGTTAATGTTTCAGTCACAAAAAAGTTCGTGTCAGTTTCAAAGTCCACCTGTAAGTTTGGTTGTCTTTAAAATTAAGACTCTCTAGATGTTGTGGGAAGCCGTTTTCTGATGCAGTAGCTTTTGTCGTAGATAAGCTGAACTGGAATGATACTGCCGGAAAGTACCAAGCGTCACGTGGCACATCTATTAGCGAACGTAAGTAGCATCATGCATGAAATGTGTCATGCACTCTTCGGAACTGCTCCTGAGCATCGTAGAATTGGTTCTCGGACACGGTTGAGTGAAAAGTAGACAGTGCATATTGTAACTCGGTTAGCAAACAGCCAAAAGCATGCAACACATGCAAAGAGACGTTCCGCGGAAGAATGTCCTTACGTTGAGCGCAGGCAGTGGTATGGGCTTAGATATTTGCACCGCTTCGCCCGTTCGACCGTCCATTTGGGCGTACAGTGCCGGACACTGAAGGCAACTAAACGAGTATCGAATCTGAATGAAGGCGGAGTATGCGGAAAGAGATTAGGTGTATGATGAGCAATGCATTTCACCTCCTACCCCAGCCGCGGAGCGTTTGAACGCGATGGTCTGCAGCCGCGCCACGTGAGAGTGCGCCCTAGAATGAAACTAATTAACCCATTAACGGCGGGAGCCACTGGACTTACGTAGAAGCTTTTTGAGTCCTTCTTGCAGTTCGCCTTGGTGATGCAGTTATCTTGTACGGCTTCGAAAACACGCGGCATCGACGCGATCAGCGCCAGCGTAACGCAAGGATGTTTGTCCGATTTCAGTGCCATGACCTCACTGGATCGCTCCTCATGGGTTGCCATAGCCAGGGCGGCCTCCGGATACTTATAGTAGATGGCGTAGTCAATAGCGCTCATGTCCATGTAATTGTGCAGCAGCTTACAGCCAAGACCAAGCAGCAGCACCACGGCATTCGGTTTATTTTCCATCGTTGCCAGATGCAATGCTGTGTTCTAGTTTATGGTGTGAGTGAAATAATTGAAGTAATTTCTAAAAATGGTGTGAAACGTGACTCAAAGCAGTACTATGCTTCAACATTCAATAGGTTTCATCTTCCGATTTCTACGTTACCAACGAAGATCCAATTCATCGTTACTATAATATAACAAGAATGTGCAAATATCGTCGTCATTTAAATAGAAGGACAATTAAACATTGCCACACTGCCAAGGCAGCTGCCATAAAAACGAACTACCACAATAGGTATACAAGGTGCGTTTCACGGAAAACAGGACTTTTTAAAAATGAAGTTAAAAGCAAATGTTTTTGGGCTAATTCTTTTTTATTTATTCAAAATAATCTCCCTCGGTTGCAATACACTTTTTTGCGCGGTTTAAAAGCATTTCAAATGAGTGTTTTATGTCCTTCAGAGGGATCGCTTTGAGGATGTCGGTACACGCCTTTTGGATGGCATTTACGTCCGTATATCGCTGGCCTTTCATGGGCAAATGCATTTTTCCGAAGAGGTAGAAGTCGCAAGGTGCCAAATCCGGCGAATACGGGGAGTGATTGATATTTAAAATGTGATTTTTAGTCAAAAATTCGTCAAAAAAAGTCAAAAGAATTCGGAGCAATTTTTGGTCGTCAGTCAACTTGTGCGGAACAAACCTTGCACACACCTTCCGGAAGCCCAGTTTTTCCGTCAAAATTCGATAAATTGATGGTTTGGAGATGCCCAATTCCATTTCCATAAATGAGAGTAAGTGAAAGTGAAGATTTTGGATGATATTTGACAAAGTCACGCACAATTTCGATGGATTCTGGCGTGATCACGGTAAATTCCGGGCCTGGATGATCGTCGTCATTTAGGTCCTCCTGACCGTTTTTGAATCGGTTAAACCAGGCATGCACTCTGCTACTGGATAAACAATCAGCACCATACACTTGGTTCATCAATTGAAACGTTTCGGTAAAAGTTTTACCAAGTTTAAAGCAACGCTTAATATTGGCTCTTTGTTCGATGCTCATTTTTGTACCGATGACACAAACATACTGTCACTTAAAACGCAATAACTCGACTTCCAATGGATGAAATGTCATCAAATTTTTACTGGAAGTTGGGAAAGGATGTGCTTACCAACACACATTCTCACCAAGAGATAGCGCTGCCCGAAATGTCCCGATTGAAAAAGTCCTGTTTTCCGTGAAACGCACCTTGTATTGATCCCTTTTAACATAGAACAAAAAGTTTAGCCCACAGTTTCAATAAGAGCTATGCTCGACAACGCTATGTAGTTGTTATCAATTATTACTTCTAGGAGCCTTGTTGAACTCTCTAAATGTTGACAATTTTAATGTTTTGGTAAAAATTTGGCTAATAATCTCAGAACTTCGTAAACGGTAAGTAACTTTAAAGCATAACTGCGATTAATAAGTAGGAAAGTCCACGGCAATTCTTTCCCTGATAACGTGACGATCGGATGGGACGGGTGGATCGGTGGTGTTAATTTCCCTAGCAAACATGGTCCCAAGTGCGGTTCTGGGCGCAGCTTACCCCATCTTTGTCCACCTGATCGAGCAGGTGCGAGTGGACCGAGTGCAGAAGCTCGACCGTCTGGGTGTAGCCGGACATGGCCGCCAAGTGCAACGGGTTGCGCCCATTGTGGTCCCGGTGCAGCAGGGCCCCTCGGTTCAGCAGCATCTGCACGACTCGTGTGTGGCCTTGCTGCGATGCAATGTGCAACGGCGTCAGACCCTCGCCATCGCTTTCGTTGATGATGAACGTGCCTTTCTCCGAGTCGAGCAGCTGCCTCACAGTGTTGTAACGTCCATACCGGGCTGCAAAGTGGAGTGGGCTCTCGTTGTTATTGTTCTTCAAGTTGATGCACGCCCCCAGACGAATCAGATTTTCCAGCGACCTAATATGACCTTCGCGGCTGGCGTAGTGCATGGGCGAACAGCCCGCATCGTCTTTCTCGTTCAACAACTGCAGCAGGCACAACTCGGACTGCGCGCGGCACACCTCCTTAGCGAACTCGTCCAGGCAGCCCCCGTTCATGATGACCAAGTGTAGCACGTTGCGCGAGTTGGCATCCTTCAAGCTGATGTTAGCCCCTAGCCTAATCAGCGATGTGACGGTGCGCCAACCGCCTCGCGACGACGACAGCAACAGTGGCGACCGTTTCTCCTTGTCCATAGCGTTGATGTCAGCGCCCTCGTTCACCAAATACTCGACAATTTCCGGGTGGTCGAACATGGCCGCGCAGTGCAGCGGGGTCATCTTCTGGATGTCGGTGCAATTGAGACTGCCGCGTTTCTCGAGTGGCTGCGAGCGGAACATCAGCTTCACGATCTCGATGGCGCCCTGCGCGGCAGCCAGGTGCACCGGCGTCGAAAGGTCATGCTGCTGGGTGGAAATCTTGGCCCCCGACTTCAAGCATAGCTCCACTGCTTTAATGTCGCCACCGTGCACGGCCGAGTGTAGCGGTACGTTCCCTTCGGAATCGTAGAAAGAGATCATTTCCTCCCGGGTGCAGCCCTTCGATTCGCCCCATTGAAAGAAGACTTCCATCGTTTTGGAGCTAGCGTTTTTGGCTGCCTCGTGGATCGGGTAGTAACCGTTGTTGCAGGGCTTCCGCGGGCATGCTCCAAATTCGGAAATCTTTTCGGAACATCATCGGACGTTTACAAATGGATCTCACTAGTTGACAAATTTATCAATGAATGCTTACCAAAATTCGGGCGCACTCTTCGTTGTCATAGATAGCCGCTAAGTGCAGCGCCGTACGGCCGTGTTCTCCGCCTTGCTGTATGTCGATAACTTCGCGATACTTACCCATAACCTGCAGGGATATCACCTTGTTCTGCTCCGTAGCCAGATGTACCGGAGCAAGCTTTTTGTCGTTCAAAATGTTTGTAGCCACCGGACTACGCAATAAGAATTATACAGACAAATAGAAGGGTTGTGTCATTTGTTATATTGTTCATCGGGATCAATCAATAAACGTTCCTGCTGTAGCGTGCTTAGTATAGATCAATGGAGACCGTGGGCATTTCATTTTAGTTTAGTTAGTTTCCAGTTAGTTTTCCTGTCCCTTTTTTGCGAGTTTTATTGTGAAACCGCAAATTTGGTAGGATATTATGGCCAAAAAGGTTAATGAGTGTTTACAGGGCCTCTATCAAAACTAGATGTAAACTAGATGTAACATTCTTATAATCTGAAAGCTTTTACTACACTAATTTAAAGTTCCCTAATCAATAACGAGAATTAAGCTCCAATCCTGTTTGCAGCTGCAAGGTCACGAATAAGATATTTAGATCGATTAAGTAACAATCCATATCTTTTATCTTCATGACTAATTAAATAAATCAAATTGCCTAATCCAACTTCATCACTCCAAAGCCCTGCCCTGAAGATTGCGAAAGAGTCGAATGAAATGTCTCTTGTATTCATGTTGGTTTTCGAATCTGGGAGTACTTTTCGACGAACACTTACACTTTCAGTAGAAACTCCAGCGCATCCAACGAATCATTCTCGACGGCCGTATGGAGTGGTGTGTTGCCAATCATGTCCTGTGCATTGAGATTTCCTGCTTCCTGATGGATGAACGAAAGAATGTTCACACGGTTCCGCGCAGCTGCTTGGTGGGCTGCTGTTCGACCCTTGCTATCCTGTACCGCCAGCCGGGTTACGTCCGCTTCGTACAGACGTATGAACTCTTCCAAATTGCCGGACTCGGCTGCCTGTCGAAATGTGTTCGAAGCAACAATCAATCACACAATCATGGAAACGAATGATGGTAAATTTGATGATTTACCACTAAAATAACAATTTTACTTAAAAAAAATTTTGCCATGTTCAGCTGCCTCAATTTTTCAGTTTTCAGACATTTGAATGAGAAATCGGAATCGCAGACTGTGTTTTTCGTTTACTATCAATAGAATATTATAAATTATCATACACGGAAAGTTGGTTTGGGCTAACTAAACTGAATAATTTAAAGTGGAAAAGAAAATCCTTATAAGAATACTGTAGCATGAATTAATCATGGATAAAGTTATATCCTGGTTGGTCCATAACGCGAATGCAAAAACTGAAGTGCGTGATACGCATACGATAAATTAAATAATAATTTTCTTATCAAAAAAAAATAAGGTCTCCGATACTCGGCAGATACTCGGCTTTCCGTTAAAAAAATTATCATCAAATCAATCAGGAAATTATTAGCAAACTACTACTATAAGCTTGAAGACAATTTTGAGGTAATTAATTTATCTCCTGCACTGCTAAGCCAATATGGTATAATGCTATATAACAATATGTTTATTTTTCTTTAACATTTACGGTACTACCGTTCCCTGTTTTGCCCAGGCATCCAATTTGTCACATATTAACTATGTAAGCAGTTATAATCAGTGCCAAAGATATTGCGCTATCAAGGTGCATTATTTGAAGAACATATTGTTGTGGTTAATTGGTGCCTCAATTTCATGCTTCGCATTCGAGGCACGATTTCTGATAAACTGATACGAGCGTGAGGGATGAGGAACCCTTCGGTTCGTAGGTATGCAATTTTTGTTTGGGACAAATAATACCGACAGTCATATGGTATTTCGCATACACCGTTCTGAGTCAAACAGTGTCGAGAAATGATAAGAAATCATTAGTAGACCAACGTGATTTTATCTGATAAAAAATCGCACACAAGTGTACATTTTTTCAGAAAAAATTATACGTTTCTTGCTTTGGTGTTATTGATGCGCAATATTACTATGTGGTACATTTTTGGCATTGAAAGATGGAATTCTGGCTCCGTAAACATAATTAACCAGGCGCCTCCATGGTGGGTAATTGTAGCAAATCACTGGGCGCCTCCATTGCTAGAAATGCTCCGTTATTCTGTTTGGCTGATACAACTGTTAAACATAGAAGATATTGACCTGCAAGAATTCTTCGGCATTTAAGCGAACCGTGCCCGGCAGGCGTAAAACTCTGCTCCAGTTTACTGCAATTTTTAACGGCGGTGAAACTACGAATCGGTTCCGTTTCGAACAACTCTGCCACATCCGCCTTAAGGACTTTTGTGGATACATAGTAAAGGATCGAACTATTGGCACTTTACACTTTCACTATATGTTGGTTTCGTAAAGCTTTTCAATTTTCAACACTTTTATTTTAAAGAATTTCCTTACGCTTACAGTTGTTACTACACCGCTTCTTCCTTCCCTTTTATAGCGTTTTGTTTCATATTGATCTTACTGGAAGATTGACTGGAACAAATATATACCTTTGTTTTTTCATCTTGAATCGCAAATATAACATACCACTCGACGTAATTTCATTCAATCAGCACTAATTGATACGTTGCTCACAGTTTTCTTGCGTCATAGACACAGCTTTGGTGAGTAACATAGATGACACAATTAATATCCTTCTTTCGGTTAAAAGCGAGTTAGTGTTAGTGTATTATCTGATGCCTGGAACTTCTATCCAAAGCCTTTAATTGCTGGTTGAGCTTAAGTAGATTAATTCAATTTGTCTTTAGCTACTAGTCCCTCGATGGCAAATGACACTTAACCCATTATGTTGTTTTAGAACAAAGTGCACTATGAACAGGAGGCCTGTTCCATAAGTAATGAAATTTCACATTCGATTGTTCAAATTGTGCACTCATTGTGTTCACTCATTAATTGTGCACCAATGGAGCACTCATTTAAATGAAAAATTTGAATTTCACCATTTATAAATGATAGCTTCATTCTTTTGAAAGATGTACTCTCTGTCTTATGTGTAGTCGATACAAAGTATTGCTAAGAAAAAATTGCATAAGCTCGAAACCCAGGGGTTTATGTTAATAATTTAATTATGTTATTTAATTTAATTTTATGTTATTTTTAATTTCTTTGTGTTATTCTTGTCTTGCTTCGTAATGTGGTTTCGTTCAGTTTCATTGTCATAGCGACCAACCGTTAGGAGTAGATTAATTTGAGCAGCTATAAATCTCCCCACCACTATATTTCACATAACTTTTTTCTAGGATGGTATTGAGAAAGACGCAATATGTCGCACAAATAATACTACTTAAGCCACAGCACACGTTCTCGTCGTAAACCGACACAGAGTAGCTTAAGCTTCTAGCCATTAAAAGCATCAAACAGCTTATGCTACAATACAATTGGTTGCACAATAACTTTCTTTTCCCAACACACCACTTCCGAAGAGCGAGCATCATAAACTATCACAAAAATGGTTTGATTGTGGTTTTCTTAACTGTTTGATCATCTTCAAGATGTTGGGATCTTCTCGGTGAAAATTCACTTGCTGGCACCAGTTCAACTAACGGTTGATGACAGACTGGCGGTGAACTGCTCTCTTCAACAGTTATTATATAGCCTCCGGCGTTTTTCGCAAAGATTAATGCCTATCAACCTAAGAGGCTACGGTCAGCCGAGAGACGAAATGACAAATCACCAAGAGAGTGTGAGAAAAAGAGAGTCAATAGAGCGAGAGTATGAGCCACATTGTGAGCGAAACATTTGTGTAGAAAATAACCAAGGCAGGATCCAATCCAGGATCGGTTCCTTGTCATTGAAAATTGTACTTGCTGATAGTAACGAACTGGAATCGGGCTGGTTTGTCATGCAAGCGGTCGAAAGCACCGTTGAATCAGATTTACTGCAATATTTATACAAAAACTATACGTATACGATTTCATTCCCCCTAAGGATAGATAAGTATCAGTTTGAATCATTCGCTCTGGGAACACGGCAATTTCACAAAATGGAAGACCCTTGCCCAAAGGATTTATAAGCATGATTTTAAAAATCACGCACATCAAACAATGCAAGTGCATGTTGAGATTAGTTTATCTATCTGCTTCAAAGCAGTGGACCCGTTGACATGTAAACCTGATCAATAAAAGTATAAAGCGGTTTTGAAGTAATAAATTGGTTGATGAATAGAGGGTTGATGTTCGACAACCTTAGACATTAGGGAAACTGGTAAAGGTGTAATTTGACCATTTCTACCGACCATTCGGATCGACCAAATTAGCAGATTATGATAAATACGATCGTGAAATGGCAATGAAGTAATTTTCGGATTTCTTAGTAAGCTATCACAGTTTCACTCACCCTTAGTATGCGGTATGGGCTATCGATAAGAAGACACACTTCCGCTTCGCCAGGCTGTGTAAGTATGGCTTGCAGCTCATTATTATCGTAGGCATTTATCTGGCGTACTTTCGAATTGTGCATTGACTGCGTTGATGGAAGCTTTAGACGGGACAACAGCCAATTCTGGAAAATATTTTCATAAGGTCTATGTCCGTGATACCGAAAGCTTTCCGCAACCACTATACTTTGAATGCCTGAGACTGCTGTAGCTCTCCCTCTTTATGGTCACCGTTGCATGTGGTAAGGTTCTGCTCGGTCTCGGATCGAACCGATCCTGCACTATGCATCAGGTAATGCGATGAAGGCATGACTATTGTTACAAGAGGTTTGTCTAAATCGAATGATCTTAAATCGGAAGAAATAGACCAATTTTTACGAATAAAATATAACAAAAATGCCTTGTTATTTACATTGGTAAAAGATATAGTTAGCATTGGTATGTTTGCTGCTCTTTCTCTAAATATTGTCATTACCACCTACATATAACATATAATAAAAAAAACACAATGAACGTTACGTGTCTAGATTTGTGCATGCAAATTTTAACATAATACGTCTACTACATTAGCAAGGTTGCAAGGCAAGCATATGGTCTAACATTCTCATGTAGCTCCGTTACTAACGTACATCAATCCAACGAAACTGTCGCCAGCCTTCTGAGCAAAAGTAGTTAATAGTTGTGACCGCAAAGTAATGTTTACCGTCTATTTACAGCGATAAACTTTCTAAGGTGTGGTTCAAAGTGCTGCTCGTTCGAAACAGGAAGTTAAGCTAACGTAGAACATTCGATCTACTTCGGTGTGAACATTTTGAATTTAACCTATGGTAAAATGTTTTGAAATTGCAATTGTTGTAAGATTGCTTGTAAACTGTACAACAATAATAATAGAAACCTTTTCGATACCATATGTTTAGCTATTGATATGGGCAACTTGTGTCGACTGGTTTTTGAACACAGTTAGATATTTCGATACACTTTTTGCTTTCACTTATTATTCTGACACAATACGATTATTTCTGCCCAATTCTGTTCACGATTTTTATGAAAAATATAAAACATTTGAGCGGTTCAAACAGAAACCAATAAATAAGTTTAACGCTCCACTAGCTTTGTCTCGTGGCCGTTCACGATTGATCTTAAACAATAAACTTCTTTTTCACGAGCTCACTTTTCATACGATGCACTTTTAGTTCTTTCAAATGCCTGAGAATCATTATTGCCATTTTCACTCAACTTCGCACTTTCAGCTGCAATTTATCAACGCATAACAATACTGAAATATTGTTTGCGTTTCTGTGAACAAGCTTTGTTTATTTGCATCATAAAAATTACACACAAATGTGTCTTATTACATTATGCCGCAACTTTCGGGAACACTTTAACTACACCGAATTCACTTCAATATCGAGCAGTTGTACTTTGTTGACTAGCCGAGACTTTTAGTACTTTTCAACACTAATTTCCACTCCGGAGTCTAGAACTAGGCAGGTTTGCTGTCCGAGCCTTGACTGGCTGTTCACTCCCTTGAGGATGCGAACGTTGTGCTCAACGATCGACGGAACACTGACGGAAATACTACGGCACGAGTTAGATTAAGTTAATGATTTCAACAAGGCGATGAAATGGTAGTCCCTTTCCACAGCTTGGCCACTCCTTGCCACGCATCCCACGCTGACGCACTGTGTGTGTGCGTGAAAATGCTGGAAAAAACTAGCTGCAAACCGAGCCACCCTCGTCAGAGGGTAGATCGAACGGTCGACATACGCTGAAAAGCAAACAACTGCGACGACTGTGTGAAACCCAGCAGACATGCTTCATTGTCTGTGGAATTCACCGACAGTGACACTTTGCGTCCTTACCTGCGTCGTGTCGAACTGCCGAGATCCCTCGCACAACTTGTAGTTCACTTTTTCGGGTGATCAACTCGAATATATTTGCATAAAAAGCGAAAACTACGGCCAACAAAATTAATGGTAGCGTAGATGAACTCGGTGCGTGCTCCCCAGCGACCGATTTGGATGCAAGGAATACATAGATTAATGTTCACGAGATAACAACAGGTCGTCGTGCAAACGGACACCAATCCTACGCAGCGATACCGTAATGATTAGCATTTATAATGAAAACATAGCTCAATGCTTTACACTCCTCGGTACTGCGGCTCTTCACCGATTGTAACTAAGTAAATACCAATACACAAACTTACCATTTTGATACTAATTTTGTGCACTTATATTCACAATAAAACCATAAAGTTTATTAGGGACAAGCGGAACACGCCTGAAACTCTATACCCAAAAGCCATCGCCCATGACGAACTAAAACGGTCCGTAGATCTTATCGGTCATTATATTAATGGAGCCCAGGACAGCTTCAACCAAATGTGATGACACACCAAAGTCGTCCAGACTGTGGGGTTTACGGGTTGTACCGTGCCGTTTTCAGGATCTGGAATTCATTGGAAGCGACGAATTCCGTTCACAATATAAAACCACTATCCGTAAAACAGTGTACAAGAAGTTGACTTATACTGAAAGTATCAAACCTGTTATCTCAGCGCCATGAAACGCACCGGTACCGACGATTAATTTTGTTTCTGAAGCTCCAAATGTTCACCACTAAAGAACGGTGCGAAGAACGGGGCTTTTGCATGATGTTTTGCCCAATTTACTGAAACTACAAAACAACATCGATATCAAGTTTATGTGTGAATGTTTGTTTCCATCGTTCACCATGCAGGAGTGTTGATCACAGTATCGGTATAACAATTATTACTTAATTCACACTGATAACGCGTTCGTCATCACTCTGGAAACCGTAATTTTCATTCGACCGTAATTGCTAATTCCCAACGGAAGAACTAGCTCCACTTAAAACCACCGTTGAGCTTCGTCGCAAGAAGAGGGCTGGTGCATTCACGACGATGCCATAAATGAGCAAACATACCACAACAACAGCGCCAAAGTAGACAACCGACTTTCGTACACGTGGCCATAGAAGTTTCTTGAGTGTTTTCCTTGGTTGATGTAACCAGTTGAAGGACACTTCCGGGCGGCTGTCGAAGAGAAAATTAAACACAACCACACACACGACACGATCAACGAACGTCGATGAACGATGAGCTACTCGTGAAAAGATGGGAAAAATCTGCATTTGTTTGTTTATCTTGGCTGTGCGTAAGAAATGTGGTTAATGGCACTTTCACAAATCACGTTTTACCAATTGGCAGAAACTTACTTTTCGGTGCCAATTAAACTAAAATGTGTATTTGACGAAAGTTGTGTATCATTCCGACGGAAGAATGTAACGAGAAATAAATAAAAAATGTTGGCAAAGTGTCTGAGAACTGACCAGGCACTGTTCGAAGAAAAGTGAAACGAAACGGAAATGTTGCTAAAAACCCAACGGCTAATGAAGCAATTTTGAAACCATACAAAAACGACTAAATAGTACCACTGAGCGTCTGAGGAGTCGCTCCCCAATGGCTGGCGCCAGCGTCTGGTGGGTGTGTTGTCTGTACTGACGTGACGTAGTGTCGTACGGATTCATCCCGATAATATCTGGTCTCGTCTTCGCCGTTCAACTGTCGTCATGCGTCGATACTTACAGAGGTTCGGGAAGATGGTGCGGTGGATTCCTGCCCATACCGACCGGACTCTGCCCGGCAGCCAGCTGGCTTAGCACTTCTAATTCTAACTCAATCTTGCCCTTTTAAGCCACGTTAACGAAAAAGAAATACAAGGAAAGACAACACGCAACAAAATTGAAAGTTATTGGAAAAGTTTGTGAACCCCTTCTAGCTGCGCGTGGCAGGCCTTAACCGGCATTCGTTCGTGATCCTTACCGTCAATACTATGTCGTTCGTTCGCTCTGAGTTCTCGTCCTTCCGCTTCGTGCTGCGTCCATGCACTGGAAACCAGCCTCTAATGCGGTGCAGCTCGAAGAGGTTAATGAAACGCTGATTGTTCGCCTCTAAGCTCGCATACAGTTTGCACCTATCGGCGCTACTGGCCGATGGCGGCAGGCGGGACAGATTCAGCTCCAGCGTGCCAAGAAAATCATCCGCCGAAAAGGAGTCATTATCCCAAATTTGCACGGTCAACACCGGTGGATATTTGGTCTCGGTATCGAATCGCTCGTAGAACGCCTTTTTGCGTCGGATTACAATCTGAAGTGTAATGAAAGATTAATTACGAAAGTTAGCCACAGAGCGGCCAACCTACCGTGGCATCGGCGGGCGAATAGTGGAACGGAAATATCATGCGCCAGTTAAAGTTTCCCTCGCCGGTGAGCGACCGGTAATGAACGTCCGTGGACTGGGCTTCCGTGAACTCCTGCAGCCAGCTGCAACAGTTAGGGATCGGGTTAAGGCATCCAAGTCAACGACCTAGCGTGTTCGGGCTTGAACGTACCATTTAACGTAGATATCACTCATTTCGGTCCCGAAAATGTTACGCTCGTTTAACACCACGTCGGCCGTGTTCCAGACAATAAGACGAAGTTCATAAGGCCTGGGGGGTTGCGGTGTGATATCAAGTGGCCTCGGGTGTGGTAGATCAGGTTCGTAAATCTCGACCCACAGCTGAACTTTGCCCTGTTCGATTCCGCCCCGTTTCGGGTGGTACAACGAACGCGTTTCCACGTGCTCCGGTGTGAGCGAGCAGCCCCCGGCAATATGTTCAAAATTGTTCAACGCCAGCAGGCACAGCTGCTCCGATTGACTTTCGTCCGGATCGATCTCGTCGGCTACAAACTCAGCAGAACCGACCATAATTTTGGATCCTTCAATTCGGGGAGCAAACGGAAGACGATGGTCCTGCAGTAACCGTTGCAGCATTTGGGACGGTTTTAGTAAATGGCGCCACTGATTGTAACCCTGAGTAGTGTACACTTTCGGTAACCCGAATCCTGGCCGGTGCTTGCTGCGAAATCGATCCTCAATGTCAATGAAGGTGCTTCCTATGAGGTCATCGGGCGATGCAAAGTCGCGATCGTAAATAGACAGCTGTAACATTTGATCCCTGGCGAGTAGCAAGAGGTGTTTGTGAATACGGCACAACGTGGCTCAAACGTAGCTCAAAGCAGTAGTACCTTGGAAATTCACCATGTAGCTCGAACCGTCTGCCAAACACCGGCGACGATTGATTGGGAATATAGTATGACCGGTCCCGCACACATCGCTTACCGTACGTGAGAACAATGTAAGCATCCGATTCTGATGACACATCTCGCGATGCTAGGTTCAGTGCTTGAACAACGTAAACCACGACGACTACATTGGCACCATGCGAAGCACCCGGCGAAGATGACTTGAAACTACAAACCAAAGCAAAACAAGCACGCGAGTCGGTACACCGTTAAAGGATAATTCTTAACTGCTCCTCTTACCTTACAGATGTCGTTAATGGTGCCAAATCTTCGGGGACTATAGAAATTCTGCACTTGACGAAACCAAACAGGTCGTTTTGAAGTAGCGAGTCATTGGTGCGTCTAGCTTTATACAATGAGTATGTCCCACTCCAATCCTTAAATCCACTAAATTTTGTAACGCTTTCCAGTTCTCTATCATACACCTATTAAACAGCAGGATTAATGGGAGTAGAAATACTCCGAAAAATTAGCGGATTCTTACCGTTAGGGCTTGATTGCCATCCTGTAAGCTGGAGTAGAATTTCGTCCACCAAGTATGCGTATTAGTGCTAGTTCTCCGGCGGTGTTTGCGGGCTGATTTTGTAGTTGTTTTCGGTTTGTATGCGTTTACTTTTGATGCTATCATAGTGGCGATGTTTGGCAAAGTTGTTACCCAACTGGTCCCAGCACGATCAGGGCCAGCGGTAGGGATTGGGGTAACATCAATTATTGCAGGCTGTTCCATCGCATCAATCCTGGCCGGTGGTTGAGTGGTTTCCAGGAACATCTCTGGATCCGTAACGATAGCTATGCTGACAACTGTTGGTCTTTTGGTATCAGAATAGTCTATAAGTTTTATAATAACCGATGGCCAGTAGTGTGTTTCAAGCGGAAGATTCTGCAGTATACGAAACAAATCATCACACAATCTGCCTCTTCAAGCACCTGTTGCATTATACTCACCAGACAGGTGGTTTCACAACCATCTGGAAAGTTGACACTGTGCCCGTGAATTAATCCCGAGTAGCCGCTTGTTACGGTTCCATTTCCAACCGTTACAAGGACACGCATTCTTTTGAACATGGCACATGGTTTACGATAGATTTGGCGAAGTCCTATGAAGCACACGCGCATAGTGAAGACACAAAGCTGAGGAGCAATTTCCTGCGGCAAACTTTGCACCAGAAAACATTCGACACCAACTGTTCTCTCCGTCGATTGCACCTGGACATTTATGTGGGAAGCTGTTATCATTTGAAATAGTAATGCAGCAATAAAGGTACCTTCAAAATGTTCGAAGACATGAGTATTTCCGCCACTCGAACGCCATCGTTATACATCGGAACCCAGCGCAAAACCGTGTTGAAGCGATGCACATTAACTTCATCTTCTTCGGTCTGAAGGTTAGCGCCCTGGCTCCAGGTTACCGAAGATTCTAAAAATCCCAAAGCACGAAGCTGTGGAGGATGAAGCGTTAGAGGAATCCCGGTTGACAATTTCTACAATGTCGTATTGACTTACGGATTTGTGTGTTGAGTTATTGTGAAGAACCAGAGCAAGTGTGCACTTTTGAGCTGCTTTTGGGTTGAGCTCGTTTATCACCGTAGCGAAAGGCACATTGTGCATCTCTGCAGTTTCGTTCCAAATGGGTGACAGAGTATTGGCTATCGGCTATGCAATGGACAATCGCTGTTTCAGATTTTCTCATATTGGAACATATATCTCATACTTACTGAAAATGTGGCTTCATAGTTTTCGAAGAGAACACTCAGTTTTACATTAGACAGTTGATTCTCATCGTGCGTGCTGAAAAATCGTCCCTGGTGTACGTGAATCTTACAGTCAACCTCCAAGGGTCCTATTTGGAAATCAGTCCGCTGAAGGTTTGCAGCTTTTCCAGTGTGATTCGCCTCCGTGTACCCTTGCGGTGATGAGAAATTACCATTTGGTTCAGGCTCGATTACCATAACGTAGTCCAACTTTGCGTGGACACAACCGCATTGATCCGGACAGGAATGACGGCAATTTAGTGATCTCGGGAGAATTGTGCATCGTTTACCGCCTAGCAAGCTAGTAACGCCGAAAGTGCTTGTCGGAGATAAGTAATCAATCGTATTGAAGCGATAAACTGCATCCGGTGACGTTCGTGTGGGACGAGAAAAATGCAACAGAATATCTGGAAGCCGATTTTGCTCCTTTGAGGATGGAAAAACAAACACAAGGTTAAGAATGTTTACGTTTACCAATGACAACGAGAATATTACGTCATGTGAAAGGTTGTGCAACTCCGCCTGAATTGCATTTAACTCATCTAATAAACCTTTTATGGTAGCATGAATATTGTTTGAAGGCTCATTTTCTTGAACTTGGAGCTGGAAATGGCGAATCGTAGTTTGGTTGAAAACCTGTAACAAAGGATCCATTTTAATAGATAGTCGGTTGTTGTGGTACTTCTTTTTCAGCTCACCAAATATTCAAGGACATAATCTTTAGTCATTTGGTCCCATTTTGTATGCTTTGTGTAGCTGCTCGAGCTCACTATTTGTATTGCCTTGCCGAATGTTGTCTCTAACGCAATCATACAACTGTTCAAATATTGTTTCATCGCCTTGCCATTAAGTAGACGTTGTTGTTTATAAACATTTAGTGTTTCGATCACATTTTTCACCTTATTGTAAACATTAGCAACGGTTGTGTTGAGAAAGTACTTGTGCATATAGTCAGGAGCACGTAAGCCAATGGTAAGTTGCGCACAGCCAGATTGTATGGCCTGATTATGTGCCGCATAACCGTTTTCAAACCTATCCATCGCCAAGTTAACTGATTCCGAGCAAATTTCACCCCATGTGAGATATAACGAGACGCGCGGTGTCTGAATGTTATGAAACAATTGAAGATTGGTAATGAAAATCTTGGCTACAAATGTTTTTTCCTCCCAATAGTTAGAAGCCACGAAGGGATCTAGGATAGTAGTCGTTTGCGGCTTACGATACGTAACGGATTGAACCGACACTACTTCAGTGCTAATCGATATGAGCAGCTTTCCAGCAAAATATGTTTCCTGCGGTCCATGATAAAAATAAATCCACGTTGGTCCGAAGGTTGGTAATTGATCTGCAATCGGACGATTAAGAATGTGTGCAGTTGAAGAAGAAGACTTAACTTACCGATTCCGGCTATGCGTTTCGAGATTGATGAGAAGTTGATGTTTTTGGTTGCGACCTTACTGCAACAACAGCAATCAACCGTTATTAGATCTATGAGAAAATTTTGATTCACCGAAGGAAAAGTTCCGTTAAACGACAACTTTTCATTCCAGTTGACTGTTTTATCGAAAGGACTGGACTTTGTACGTGCCTATAGAGTGGAGGATAGTTTAATTGAAATGTGTGACTTCTTTTTAAGCTAGTTTTAAACATACTTTTTGTCCTGAATACGAAATTTGTATGGCATATTTAGCAGCCCTAGTGAAATGTCCACTACGAATGCTACAACTGTATTGCACTCGACGTGCTGTAGAACAGTTTGCATACGGCAATAGCAAGTTACTGTTGAATGGAAATGGAGAGCGGTTTAGCAAACAGTTCAGTGTCTTTTTTGAGGGACCCACCTCTCGATAACGTCGAAAACAGTATTATGAAAAATCACTGGACTTGGTGTTTCAAACGAGGGTACTATGAACACGTCGAGCATCAAAACCCCATGATGAAAGCCACTCGTAGAAGTGTTTTCCGCTGGATCGAAAGAGGCCCACTTCCTGATAAACCCATGATCTGAAAAAACAAGCATAGCGTTGGCTGAACCAAATATTTTTTGCTTTCTACAATCTACAGGCTCACTTATTTGGTCCCATATTGTACGAAGATCGATGCTGAATCTTCCGACGCAGGAACCCATCATAGTGCAGGTGGCGGCACGATACAACTGGAAGAGAACACTTTTCTTCAACAGCTCCTGTTTGGTGGTGCGCAGTTCAAAACTAAAATACTAAAATAACGGCAGTTTGAAAGGAAATCCGAACGAAGCAGCGCCATAATACTTACATCGTTGAAATAAGGACAATCAGTTCGATATGCCATTTTGGTCCGTTTGTATTTACCATCCAACGACACCAGAACGAAAGTATCCGCATTGAAGACTTGAAGATGGCGTGCTTTATACACAGCTACCGAAACTTGAAAATCTTGTTTCGAATACTGCAAACATTCTGGGTTTATTCCAACAGCATTCGACATTTTTCTTTGGTGAAACCGTCTTTGTCTATTATGTCTGCGTCATAGACTACTGCGTGAGATGGTTTCGAACTGCCCTCAGAATTCTTGAATCTCTTCTCCACAGTTCGGCATACTGGAAAAGGGAAAAAAATAAAAAATGAAATATTAAATAAAAGAATAATAAAAATACGGAAGTGTAACCGCAAAGACAAATTTCCATTTTAAATGGTTGTTGTTTTGGTACTGCTGAAACAAATCTCACAGCTATAAATCTATTTATTTCCAATTCATTTATCTATTTCTAAATCGATTCTATTCGTTTCAATTTAAATCTATTATTTAGTAGGGTTGTAAACAATTTGCTAGTTATTAGTATGATAGTTATTAGTTTATTAAGTTAGCTATTTGTTACTAGTAGGAATATTGATAAATTTACAAGAACATCAATACAGGGTGGTCAAATAAGCGTTCTCATTCATTCCGTTATAAAAAGTGCTTAATATTTTTCGATGCTAGAACATTTATTTAAAACCAAACCGTCGAATGTGTCAAACCAATTTCAAACCATTCAACCGGTTCAACACCACTCAATCGGTTCTCATTTCTCTTTCGGAAGTGAGAAGTGAGAATTCGAACGAAAATCCCGAACACGAAACGAGAGAGAAAGAGAAACTTTCTCTCTCTCTCTCTGCGTTCCTAGTCTCTGTTACCAAAACTGGTAGCATCGTAAAAAGAAGAGCCTCCTGCACAAGAAGAAGAAGAAGTTTAAGCTTCAGGCTCAAATCGTAATCAAGAAATACGTTTTTCGGTTGAGGTGTTCGGACGTGTTGAACGCAGGAAACAACGAATTGCACTCAGATTCACGGTATTATCGGTTGGTTTGTGATCGCCTTTTCACCATACTGCATCAGTGAACAATCACCGGGTCTGGTTGGTTAAGTGTAATTTTCTGTGACTGCCGGATGTGTTTTTGTTGATTGAATCGTTTAAAACCTGTTTTCGTTCGCGATCGCGCAGCTGGGCGAAGAGTGTTACTGAAACGTGCTCAGAATTGAGCATTTCCTCTTTCGCTTGGGCGTATCTTCTGAAATGTTGGCGGGTCAAGGTGCGCTGTGACAAGAAGAAACATCAGCTTCAATTGTAGTAGTCCTCCTAAGCTGGAAGGTCGAATGTTTCGAAACAGATGCAGTGTCCGGACGGTGGGAATATCTATTCCATGCGGTTCTGGAAAGTGTGACGATCTTTAGCGTCGATCGTCGTGACGCCTGTGAAAAGGGTGTTTGTTTCGTATTTTGTTGTATAAATTGCGTGTGTAACATAAACCTTGTGATAAAGCAACTCTTTCGTCACATTCAAGCCTATTTACCCACAGAAACAGATACATGAACGTGTTGGTTCATGCGTTTAGAATTACAGTAGGAAGAGTAGAAAGATTGAAATTCAAATGTGGAAGGGAGATACGTGATCAGGGCATAAATAGGCTCCGGTTAATCTTGTTTGATTATTCGAACCCAGCGCTCATCGGGATCGCTGTGCTCGTGCCGATGAAAAAAATATCAATCTTTGCAGATAATAGTCCAGCTATCAGCGGATAATAGTGTCAAACAGTGCAGTAATCAACGAATAAGTACAGCATCCGGACGGAGGAAGTGCCTTTGTAACGTTCTGAATTTCGAGGTAAGTGTTGGACCTAGCATTATTCAAAATGTGTTGCAAGAGATGTTAATTCGATAAACTACTTCCTTAAGGTTCACAGAGAGACAATTGGCCTGTATTTGACTCCTGACACGCAGCCCATGTCAAATTTATTAATTTCTTAACGCTAAGCCAAGCGATGACATCATGCCGGTCTCGCTGGTGTAAGATTCCGTCTGGGACATCGATCCCCTGCTGAAATGAAAGGGGTCATTAGAGTATAATCTTTCGGAAGGTTTGCTCGACTGAAGTGGGCTCAGGAGAACATGTGCTCGTCCGCGATCGGTCGGGCGATAAGTTTTTCAGCTGATGCTTTACACAATCGCCGCAAACTGAACAAATAGACACAAACTGAACAGAGCACTGTTCTCGGTTTTATAACTGGTTTGCAAATAAGTTGCCAAGTGAAGGTAAAAATCCAACAAATTGCAGCCAATATGGTAATGAACTTAAACATTTTGAATCGTTTGAAAAATTCTTCGATTGTAGGCCCATTTTGCAATAAGCCATAATATTAGTAACTATTGCTGAATAGGTCAAACGGACCTTGGACTGAGTTTTAATTAAGGATTCTCTTTTGGCCCGTGTTTTAAAACACCTCATCAACAAAGTTGACAGAAACCATTGCCACGAAATCATTTGAAATCTGAAAGTTTTTCAAAGTTCCTGACCTCTTAGAAGTTAACCTCGCATTTTAAATTTGGAAACTAGCAACCATGTGACGTGACGAAACGCGAAAGCGCGAAGAGACGAACTCAAACGCTTATTCTCTATTAACTAAATAATTATTTTGCATATCCATAATGATTTTTTTTTTAAATATTAAATAAGGTTTTATTTTGGTTGTACATTGTAAAGTTAAGAACTTTACTGTCTTCCATGTAATCAGAGGGATAGCTTTACAAACTGTAAAATTAATGATTCTCCGTGAATCAGAGGCCTTCGTGCTTTTAGTCATTGCTACAAGATAGTAACACAAAAGATCACTGTTTATCATAATACAAACACGTGGCTGAATCACTCGAAATTTTTACTTCGAGCGAGAAGCTGCGCAAGCACGATATGGGTCACCGTGTCAGCAAAACAGCCAGGATAAGAAAACCAAACAGGTTCTTCGAAATCTTTCCGCAGTTCAGCGATATCTTCGCGACATTTCCCTAAATTATGGCAAAGGCAATTTAGCTACGAAGCTCTTCTCCGTTATTCTATCCAACATTACGACCATGCCCTGAGAATGCATGTTACAATGAATTCATAGTCTAAATACTGGAGGCTTATTGCACAACGAATCACAGCCGGTACAGGCAGCTTCCACTCCATCGAAAGTGTACCGAAAAACAGGTTACAATGAATTCCAGGTGGTTGTCCAGCTCCATACAAGTTGTGGTTGAAATTATGCAACCGGGATCGAAGCACTGTTCGGTTCCGTTACTTGTGGGTTATTTAAACCATTGCCGACAAGTACGATGAGAATGAAATCTGGTTTTGGTTATCCAACACTTTTACTTTTGCTTGTGTCTTACGGAGTGACGTACCGATTCATAGCGTTAGGTTTCATTTTTCTACGTGCAAAAGTGATTTCAATACAATACAATACAAAAAAAAGTTATATGAGTAGTGAGTTGCATGAGTTTCAAGTGAGAAGCTTTCCTTGCAAGGGGCAAAATTGGGCAACAACAAACCACTTACGCAGATGCAACAGACATAAACCGTTCCCCAATTAAAGCCTAGTGCTTCGGGCAAATGCTGGCTGGAAGGTGGCCGATCATGCAACACTAGCTATTTGGCTACTGGCGCGACAAATCGGTTGCGTTTCGGACAATGCAATGCAGTGCACAGTTGGTTTTGCGGGGCCCTTCCCCACTACGCAGGGGACTGCGAACCGGAAAGAGGGTAACATAAGCTGCAGAGGGGTCATAATACGTAATGGCTTAGGCATACACAATGATGTTTGGACGAATATTAAGGCGTTGCCTTTAAACATGGGGGATGCGTTGAACGAGCACACATTGAGTTATGTTCGCTTTACACTTGTTTTGGTAGAGATGGTAGAACAGGCCCTTGCAGTCGAACTCGTTCTCGAATAGTTACCCACAAAGTACGATTAAACTAATGGAACTCAGAGTGAATGGAACGTTGCGAAACCATACGTTTTCCATATTTCGTTCACAACAAAATGACACTCTAAGCATTGTTAGTGTTTACAAAATAAACAGATTTAACCAATCAGATAGTGCTCGACAGTTAGAAAGTGTCCGCCACCAGTCGCGTGGTAGAAGCCTGATTTTCCGATTTTCTCGGCTTTTCCTTCCACTTGATTCCCTTCATAGGCCCGGTCCCGGTTGACCTCACGCCGTAAGCGCTTCCTGTGGCCACCACGTTCACATGGTGTTTATTTTTCGCCCCTTTCTCTCAGAACCGAAAGGCGACCGGAGTCGGCGTTCGTCCCAGGCCGGGAACTTGCGCTGTGTGATTTCAATCTTAGACAGTCTCGTCGCCGGCGCGTTGAATGAAGAAAATCGTCCAACGGCAAGCAAAAAACTATGTGCATTAAACTCGAAACCAACATAGCGAGCGGAGGGACAAATAGAGAGAGAGAGAGAAGGGTACTTGCTTCGTGTGTAGCATAATTATGCTGACCGACCCGCCACGATGACGGGGGCGCCCAGAGGATGAGCGAGAGAGAGAGAGAGAGAGAGAGTTTGAATGGGAGCTGCGTGACGATTTCCCGAACGGCGATAGTGATATTCCCGAGGCTGAAACAGGGACCCACAGGCAGGTGAAAGGAATGATCGCCAAGAAAAGGGTCAGTTCGAATGCCGGGAACCTGGGAATTTGATTTAGCCCAACACACATACACACCGCACACGGCAGAACGTATGTTAAGAATAGTAGAGAGAGTTGTTCCGTGACCGGTGGTTCAGTTTTTGTCCCTCGATTCAACTTCTTGATTCATTTATAGCGCCGACGACGAGCCGCCGCAATGAGTCAACGTGAAGCATGTTTACGGTGGCTGGCCACAAAGAGAGATCCCACAGCTACGCAAACAAACATCATTGCTCGGACCTCATGTCGGGCCGCTGGACCGATGGACGAACGAGTAGTAGACACAGTTTGACGAACGGAACGGATTTTGAAGTCGCTTTCTGGTCCGCCGACTAGAGGAGTTGATGGATGGAGTGCGACCCAAGAAGCGGCCACCCAGAGCACTCTATGAGGGCTCGTTTTTTTAGGTGGAGTCTTCTCGGCCATTCGTGCCCCCCGACGGAAGCGGCATTTGCATAATTTGTCTCTGAGAGAGAGAGATTGCCCGAATGTGGATTGCTGGAAGAACTCTCCGTCCAGAACTATGCCTTTTATCTTGATTGCGTATTATACTGGTTGGCTAATGCTCGTGGTTGATGTGTTTATGGCCCGGGCGACATGTTTATTCAACGATGTTTCGACAGAGGAGGTTAAATTACGCGACGAATGTTTCCAACTGTTTCCATGCCCTTATGCGTATGCTGGACATTTTCTGCTGCTCGATGGCATCTTCCGGAACCATCTCGGAAGCGTCATCGGTTTTATTGTTAAAGCATGATACATAAAAATAGGCCCTCCGATGGTGGTTCCACGTTGGCTTCGATCCCTCATTTGTTTCTATTTTTCCCTCCACTCCTCCGGGGTGCTCGGGTCGTCTACTCAGGGGTCTACGCTCGGGTTTGCCGTCTGTAACTCGATAACTAAAAATAACACGCGATCTTGTGGTAAGGCCACGGCGAAAGAAAATCGGTAGCAAATGTAAGAAGGGACAGTCGGTCGCGCAATCCTGGTTCTCGCCCCTCCGATCTGGTAACCCGCACTACCGCATAGGACCCCTGTGTTCCCTCGTTGGGAGAGAAGTTGAACGACCCAACAACAACGCCGCGTGTTGATTGAAAAGCCGGGAACCGGGTGCAATAGTTTCGGGTTCCAGAATTTGACGGCTTCGGAAACACACAGCCATAATGATAATGGCTGCGTTTGATGTTGGTTTTTGGCCAACAACTTCAGGCGGATACGTAAACAACGCGTCAAAGACACGGATATAAGCGGAAGTGGCCACGAAAAGGGGAAGAAAGCCGCAGCGAACCGAAAGCAAACCGGCGTCCCGTGCCACCGATTCATCCATTCATCCGTTCCGCGGAAGCGATACTTCCGGTGTTATGTAATGATTTTATTGGAAAAGTTCGTTCGGCTATTTACTTTGCGAAGTGAACCGTCAAATGAAAGCGATACGCGCGCGTATCCTGTTCGTGTCCCTGAAGCGTGGAGATGGCTTTCGGGTTTTTGTGTTAACCTAGGAATTGGAATCCAAATTAGAAACTGGTCGAGTGGTGCTCGTGGTAGACACACGCTGATATCGTCGCAACTAGTTTTTAATCATAATGCACTAAGATACGAAGTCACAGTATCTTAAATTTTCTTTTCGCTTAAGAAGTTCGGTACGTTCGGCCCTCTCACATCACAGCGGTATTTTGAGCGCTTTTTTTAAAGTGGGTTCAAATTAATGATTAATAGATCGCGCCGTAGAGAATTACTACATAATGTATCCTAAGCAGCCACCTGTCAAGCCCTCGTTATCACGATGGGCTTCATATCAACGGTTACGCCAACGGATCCGTCCAACGTCGTGCTTCGCCGCAGTTGGAAAAGTACGTCTCGGCAGCTCATCAGCGCGGCAGATCAACAGGTTTCCACACTCATGACACACATTTCCTACCAAACTTGGCCACCGTTCGTGGATCGCCAACCGCCTCTCGGGCTGCATGACTGAGCCGCCAGAGACGGCGGAAAGGGCGCAATCAATAATGGGTCCAGCTGAAGTTTCTGCTCTTTCGGCCCCTGCACCAGCCGGGTTTTCGGTACACAGTTGGGTCGGTGTTGCTCATGAAGCTGAACGAAGTTTCAGTGGCCAGCAATGCGTTGGTTATATCATCTTAACGTTGGAGGGGAGAATTTCGGTGAAACGGCCGAAGCAAAACCGCGCCACCGAGGTTTAGGCGATCGCTGGTGCACTTGAGAGCGATTCTCTTTGCGTGTTGCGTAACGCACAGTAGGACCGGTGCGCCAACCTTGACGGTTCGTTTAGCGTAAGATCTTGCACTTTCGCACTGCCATGTGCGCCGTGGAGCGCAGATAAGAATCAAAGTTCATCGTACATCATAATGGATGTGTGCACCGAGGTAACCGCGTGGCCCGTGCGATATGCAACCGGTTGGACGTTGGCTATTCCCGAATTCCGGTTTGGAGGTTTCCGTACGTTTTTCGGAGATAAACCTGCTTCTGTGATGTGTTGTCAAGTGCAGAATAACTTGTTTCGAGTCCGTTTATGGGAAGCATCTTGCTGCCATCGATCGCCGCCATCATCGCTAACGCTCGCTCCGACTGCTCCGACTGGGGAAGAGAGTGACATTTCGCACCGACCTTGGCTCGGTTAGCCGGGCGCAGAATTTATGTCTAGGTAGGGTCGTCACACAATGCACCTTGTTTGAATGGTGCGTGGAGCATAGCATCATGCCCCGCCGCGGGGGGCTCCCATTGGTCAACACAAATGACTGACTTTTCAATCCATCGACCCGGGTACCCCCAGTACACGGACCCCGATCGATGTAGAACACCATGAACGGGGTGGCTACTCGGAACCGGTGCTGTTTATTACACGACAGACCCACCAAACGCTCCTTCTCGTGCACATAAACTGGGAAGCACACGATTCGATTCAAAATTATCTGCGACAAACCCAATCATGAGACTATTGTTTACTTATAAAATAGCCAACAGGGCGACACAAATCAAAGCGTTATGAATTTATGTGTAACCAATTTTTCGAAATTAAAATAGGCAGAGACCAGCATACACAACACATTTCAAAATCAAAGCTATAAAACCAAATCCATTTTTCCGATCTCCATGTTTGTTTCTTTAAATTAACACTCTCTTGTTTCAATAAAATCGAACCTTGTGCAGATTTGCCTCGTTGGAACATTTTGAATATGTTCCCAACATCGTAAGTCCGTTTGCAGGTTCGAAAACAGTGAAATACAGAGCGAGTGTGGTAAACGACGTGGATCTTGACTTCGTCGAGATTCCAACATTTGGGGCGTATGGGTTTTGTTGCGTCGAAATTCAGGAACAGTTTCGTCGTAAATGTAGAAAGCAAAAAGCGCTTTAATCATTGTCAAAGTCCCATTGCGATCGCTGGATTCGAATTCCTGCACTTTTCCAACCTACGCTACTTTATTTCGCCTTTCGTTTTCAGCTTCCGGGCAACTTTGAGAATGTTAAACCATTTTGAACACCATGAACAAGTTGTACTTGGCTGGTACGTCAAGTCTTATATCTATGATCGAGTTTTATGTAACGTGTAGGGGTCACTACGATCAGGAGTTGGGAAGTTTGTACGAATCTGTTGAACCTAGATTGCTACCTCATATGTGTGGACCATGGCATGGATTTGTTAATCAGTGCGTGGGAACATATTTTGCACTCCTATCAGCCTTATCTTAACATGTGAACACGGGGTGAATAAGTTAAACAATCGAAGGGTAGCGATTTCCGCCTCCGAAGCCGGATAAACGCTGTAATTTATTCAAATAATGCATGCTAAAACATAGTGCAAGCTGCCGCGTTTAGTCTTATGCGATCGACTTGTATAGTTGCGCACCACCGTGCGCATATTAATAGTCGTCGTTGTTGGTCATTAGCTACCTGTGTCCCGACTTTCTCCGGCGCCATCGTGTGGGTAGCACATTAGAGGTCGCCGAGCGCTTTTCTTATATTGGACCTTCGCGGGAAGCCCTTTGGATAGAAAACTTGTCTTCCGCGCTCGTACTGTGGACTCCCCTTTTATCCTTGATCAATTGTCACATCTCGTTCGCTCGGTGTAGGAAAAGTGACACGTTTAGTTTTATCGATGTCCAGGGGGGGGTAGAAAGCCCTTCGACGTCGTTTTCGGCATCATAAATCGAAGTAGCTGAAGCGAGGCAAGATCGCCAATTGCTGAATACCGGAAAAGGCATGAGAGAGAATGTATTCTTTTAGATTCCCAAGTCTGTGTTGCAATAACACCGATTCGTGTATGCGACTTGCGGTCAAATTCACAGCCGTAACATCATTCAACCAATTCCAAACGGATTAGCGGAAGTTACAGATTTCAATGGCTCGTGCTCTGGCAGCGTTACGTTCACTCGACGGCGGTCGTTCGGTGGTGCTGTCTCTGGTGCCCAGAGCAGCTCTCGGCGACCTGCGGTGGGAGCCGGTTTTGCTTCCTTCCCGGACGAGTAGCTAAACCACAAACTTGGACTGATTTTTTCTTTATCTATTCCTATGGTCATAGGCCTTGGCACTAACGGGCCACTGAAAAGAGAAAGTAAACTTGCACCGGGCGCCCGGTGCACTTTCCTGTGCTCCGTGAAACACATTTGAGCTGAGAGAGGACTCGTCAGGGACAGGGACTAGTCCGTAAAAGTGGTTCCATTTTGTTTTAACCACTATTTAACCGCCAGCAGGCAGGTCTTAAGGTCTGGGTTCTGAACTGTCCTATGCCGATCCTAACCCCGCTCACACGGAAGAAGTCGCTTGTGGAATACATACTTTTTCATGCCCGGTTGAACATGAAACTTTATTAGGCTACTTGGCGGTGAATTGGTAATTTAATATTTTTCGGATGTTTGTCGAATTCCAACACAGTGACGGTGGTTTGGTCCTCTAAATGATTTCAACGTTTTGAATACCAAATAATGACAGGAAGAAAATTAGTTGTGTGAGGCGCATTGCACGAGGAGTCAATACTGTTTCATAACGTCTCGATGGGTGATCGTTTCAAGAGCAAACCCAATAGAATGGACAACTAATTTGCAACAGCCAGACACTGTTACGAACTACTGATGTGCAATTAAGACCCTATTGTTTCTTTGCGCTGCGCGAAAACAACACAATGCGCGCAGCATTGCTTAAAGTTAGCCACGAGGGGCCTGTGCTTCCTCGGCCAAGTCGTATGTGTGGGCTCCGTCAAAGTTCAAGTAGTGCCTGCCGCGAAACCTGAAACAGTGATCTATCCTTCACGCTTGAGAGAATGCTGGGAGCATGTTTGTGGAGGTTGGTTCTGTGTTTTTTTTGCTGGTTTGCTTCTCTCGCGCTAGTGTTGAAAGTGAAAATTATGAACCATGAATCCGCCGCTGAAGAGGAAAATAAAACGGTGCCGCAGGCGGAGCGTCGGATTTGTGGAGGTATCTTAGGTTGTGTTGCATGCATAATTCATAAGCGTCTTCAAGGTTTGCAACGTCCCCTCCTCGGGCTGGGTTCTAAAGGGGAATAAGAATCAGAAACTGACAAACTGCTGCTGGCCAGGTATTGGTATGAAAGTGAATGCAAAAAGCTAATTGTTCACATTTGTCGGCGCCTTGTGGTTTGTCCAGTATGGATGGCGTGTGCGTTTTACTGTGCGAAAGCATTAGCAGCCACTTGCCCTGTGTGTGGCACTTCTCTAAGTGTCTGCCGTAATAAAGCAACCACAATTTCTTTTATTTCTCAATTAAACAATAAAGTTTGTTTCGCACTCGCTGCAGAGCGCTACTGAAATGCAAAGTTTCTCTTTTTCCATTTTTCCTATCGGACACGAACTTAGAGAGCTCGTCGGTCGGGGATCGTCTCGTAAAAGAAACCCGAATGTCGGAGGTCGTGAACGTCACGGGAGGCCGCTGGGCTGGTGAAGTTTGAAGAAAAAACCTGCCTAAGCGGCCAAACGTTTGCATTCAAATGATATTGTGGACGTAAAAACTTGTTCGGAGCACCTTCTCTTTCTAGGAGCCACGATAGAAACGCCCTGATGACCGGCTGGTGCACCGCGCTCTCTGGGGTAAAAGTATTTTGCGCCAGCGCCACGATTGAATCCTATGCTCATTATGCTCGCGAAGGGTAAGGGAAGGGTCCGGCGGAGGCAATTTTCACAACCACCGAAACAAAGTGCCATTTTGGGAAAGGTGAAAATTTTTGATAGCAATTGTGAGGCGTTCGAGGCGAAAGAAAAAACAAAATGGGTAGTCAGAAAGTAGAAAAAAGTGTTTTGGAAAGTTCATATCAAGATTTCGCGTTGACACTTACCAATTATTAATTGCAAGACCGGGAAGTGTGGGTTCCATCTGCTCAAAAACCCTTCCGTCTGGTGGATCATCCGAACGAGGGGCAGAGTACACAGCGATCATCGTTTTCAGTTGCAACCTGAACCTGGCAGTGAAGTCATGTTCAAGTTCACATTTCAATTCAGCGCGGAGTAATTATTGTCGATAGGAACCAATTCGCTCGCTGTACACGAGCTCCTCTAACGGGTTTGTTGCTGGCCACCTGTGCGCGGCGATGGCGGCACCTCTTGCTGTGTTACGCGATTGGACCCGCCCGTGGAAAGGGGCTAGCAAATTCGATTTGACAGGATGTTATGTTTCGCCACGCTGTCGCCCCTTATTGTTCATCTATAAAACGTCGGAGCACGTCGTCGTCGTCAACAATGTGACGGCGGCGATCTCCGGCCTTCCGCTGTAAATGCTCCCACAATACCCCTTTGCCCGGAGGGTCTGACCTAAGGTTTTGGTTGATGAGTTTTTTTTTGCGTAAGTTCACTGGTTGCGCCACTTGCGAGGGGAAGCAGCCATAAAATACGATTCGAAATGTGAGAATTTGAAATTGGCCACGCTGAACGCACAAGATGGGAGTTGCTAAGGGTAACCGTTAGGTGATAGGTGCGATGTTTCTCATTTTCGATTCGATGGATTTCTGCTTAAATTATGTGTACTTTTCAAACGGAGATTCTTACTTTGCGAAATTGAAGATTGAGTTCTAGAATACTCTCGATCCACAGTTGCAATCTCTCAGCCCTAGAATTCACAAACTATTCAAGCTGCACTAGTTTGTTAACACACTACGAGGTGAGCAGTTTTCCCTGAGTTAAGCGTAATTGGAATTCCCAAAGAGATGCTAAACACATCCTATCAAACGTATCGGAAGTGGTAACGTATCATGAGCCCGTGGATTCCGATTTAAATGGCGCGTCGATGTAGCACCATCGCTGATGATGGATGCAGATTGACACGCTGTACTGGGTTGCCTAACCATTGAAGAGGTCCCACGGACGGTGTCTGGGTCCTAATGTTTCGCCGACGAAGGAATGTCGACAGCTCTTGCCACTTTGCCAGATTTCTTTTTTCGTCTTTGCACCGTGTACTGAGACCCACTCATTTTCCGTTCGTGAGCTCCAACGCACGTACCAAGCTATTGATTTAAACAATTAGCATACCATCACTGCCCGGAGTCTATCACTGCCCGTTGCTGACGGGCACAACTTTCACAACTTTCGTCCAGGAAGCGTACTGAAAACGAGATCCCTTCAATCGACAGCATGGCCGGCAAACCCCCGTCGAGACAAGACAAGACCCGACAAGAGTACCTAAAGGTTCGCCCTCTGCAAGATCGCTCCTAATACATTGTGCACAGGCCTTAAATTACCGCTCGCTCGGTGTTACCATTGTCCCCTTTGTCCAGTGTACTTTCTAAATGTGCGAAAATTTCGAATAACAATCACCTGTACAGACTGCCCGACCTCTGCAACGGCGCTGCAACATCGGCGATCGGATGGACCGAAACTGATCTTCTCTTCTGCTCGCCGCCTGTGTAGTAGGATCGATTACGCTTATCGGGAGAAAACTAGCGCCACAGGGCTCATCAGGCGTCTTCGTTGCTGAACAAAAGGAAGCACTTCGTAAAGGAAGCGCGTCAATTATAGGCGTTTAAGTTAAGGGGCTGCAATCAATCTTGGGTGCTGACGGAACATGGCCAACGTGAAAGGGAAACTATGCGACCATAAACTGTGCAATAAGATATGGATAAAAAAGTTCGTTGCATCACATAAAGACCGCTCGTGCGAAACGGTCGAATGTTTGTCTAGCTTTTCACTTTTCAAACACGGTTTCAAAATTTCTAGTTTTCTAGTGACCTACGGCATGTACTAGGTTTCTATCTTACGTGTAGTGGTTCTCGTAGATCTGCCTCATCTGGGTTCAACGCAAATTTTTTGAATGACGATCATCATCCACTACTTCGTACGAAGCAGTGCCACGCCCGACGTTCGGACGTAAAATTAAATAAAATTAGAATCTTAAAATTGAAGAAATTAAACAAATCGATCATGTTCAAATGTTCGATCATGGTTTGAATTTTTCGTCATTTAGAATAACAGAAAAAATGTAAAATCACGCGTATTGTCTCCTTAACTAGTAATACGTAAACAAGTAACTATTTAAAAAGTAAACTAGAACACTGTTGCTGATTAATCGGTGTGGCAGAATGCATTTCTACCGAAGTACAGGAAATCTCGTATTACAAGTTGCTATGATTAATACAAAAAATTCGGGATTTTACACTACTCCTATAATAATGCAACAGCTCATAAACTCTCCACGTGAAGTGCATCACTATTGTGCTGGGGACCATTGCTAGGAAACAAAGAGTGGCACATCGAAATGGTGTACCCAATATGGGTCAGACTGCGGAACCTCACGCAATTCCGCGGTTAAATGGGACACCTACGGCTGACTGTTCCTGCCCTGGGCTGACTCACATCGATCGAAGTGGGAGAACCTTCTACCACTGAGATGCTTTCGATTTCAGCTTTGACACTGCAAATACGGTCACGATGCACTTGCACATGCCCATCCATACACAAGCTTCAAAACGCGTGTAGTTGACACGCAGTACACCCGTAACATGTCCCATATTCACTAAACATTGAACCAAAAATGCCCAATGCATGCATGCTTTCGAATGTAGTGTAAATAAATATTTCACGATAATTTACAGGATGATCGGTGCATGTAATTTAATCCAATAGCCCTCAAATGGTACTTCTGAAGTGGAAGCAGTAAATGCAAAAACAAAACACACTAAAGCAATATTAACAACAACGAATAGACATTGTCCGTATATCGCCGTTTCGATTCTGCTTAAACACATTCATGAAGCTTATTGAAATTTTTCTTATCAAAATTTTCTAATTTTGTATCATTGGAAAAAGTGAAAGACAGTGTCTTTGTAAAGGTTTTAATTTTGGGTATGGGTTATTTAGTTATCTTTTCCGAATAAGTGAATTACCGTCTAGTTCTAGCTTAGTTTTTAAGTCTGGCAACATTCGTAGCTCCACACTGTTGCTCTAAACTCGATTACTTCGTCAAAAAAGACTAATTGAACTAATCGATAAAGAGTGCAGCTTGTGGATTTTTGACTTCACTTCCGCCACCGCTGGTTAAATGCGTGTAAAATAGATTAGTTCTCTAATTACTTTGCCACACGCCAATTCTTACAACGTTACTCAATATCATTCACAGTCGTTTGGCAACTTTCACCACCCGACCCTCGTATCGTGTCCGAGTTTGCTAACCACTCACTGGAAAGGGCGCTGAATTTGTTTGGCCAAGTACACGGCCAAGTCTAATGCCTAATCTGTTGATGATCGATTGGGGCGATGGCGCTACATTTTGCATCCGTTGCAACCGGTACAAGCTCGTGTGGAACCGGCAATGGCAACGGAAGTGCAACCTTTTCCGTCTGCGTTTTCGCTTTCTTTCCTCGTGCATGCGTGTCTGTGGAAAGTGGTTACGAATTTTCCGTAGCATATTAGATAAATCTCTCATTTTACGCTCATCGATTGTTTCATAACAGTGTCTGAGGGGAAGGATCTTATTACATTTCAAAAGTTATGTTGCTCGCTAACCAAAACTTTCAACAATCTTGCACACAGTAACAGGCCCGAAAATGGGATGGTCTCCGATGGGCTTAAAACACAGTCCATTCAACCAAATTGGCAATAGAAGCGAATCATATTACACACTGCGTTCGGCCCACATTAATTCATGGAAATTTCCAGTTCTCCTAATTGAGCATTAGGAAATGCCGTATACTTGCCCACCAACAAGTTCTACGGCCATGTCCAAAAATAGTACATCCTGCTTTACATTTTTGATTTACACGTACATCTTTACTACCATTATTGAATTAAAAATATTGTTTGCCGCACGTCTAGTCCTAATTTATAAACACTCCCGTAGAGGATGAGCGTGTGGGGGTTAAACAATAATTGGTTGGTCAAAAACATTCAATCAGCTCGACGAGCTTGCGCATAAGAACAATTTGTGTCATTTAACAATTTGCATTCTTTCATTCCTCCGCTGGATAGATTGTTCATATAGCTGTGGGGTTATAGTTATCGTAGAAAACTTGGATGTTATCAGACCATTGACCGCCAGAGGAGAGAAAAGATGTCACTTAACCTACCTATTAACCTTTTCCGACTGTTAACTCGACGCATCGGATACTCGATATATCGGATTGTTCCGGAAACAAGAAGTGTTTATGCGCGACAAACACAAAGTTTGAAACAAGATCTTGTGGTGCAAAGAAATGATATTGTTGTGGATTTAAAACAGAACGTTTCTGTTTGTTTACATAGTGTACATTTTCATCCCAGAAGCATTTAAACATCTCTCATAATTCTGTTTTTTTTTTTTCATTGCAGTTCGGATTCCAGTAGCTGCGTCGAAGCTGCAGCATTGAGTCATCCGCTTGCCATAGTCCCAAAGCTACAGTGAACGCGACGCGCATTGAATCCAACACGATCTTTGACCAACAACCATCAACATTCCACTAATAAACGATCGTCAACAGTATGGGGTGTGACTGTGAAACATGTTTAGCGAAAACGGTACTCTCCGTGTTCAATTTCCTCTTCTTTGTGAGTATCAATAATGTATGATGAATAACCCTTCTGAAAGAATTGTCTCTTATAGCGGATAAAAGTTCATCAAGCGTTTTCGACGACCAGCCGTTTAATGTAATGGTTCTTTTTTGTATTCTTTTAGGTTCTCGGTACCATCGTATTAGGCGTAGGAATATGGCTAGTCACTGATAAGACATCGTTTATAGCCTTACTGAAAATGGTTGAAAATGATCAGCTGGAGGTGAGAAATTTCCTTCCGAAAAACTTATTTTTACTTCAACAATATCTCTCTCTGTCGCTTTGTGCTATCGTCTCCGATCACAAAGTATCAATTGAAATACATTTTAAGTCTGTGTGGTACGCCCATTAAGACTAAGCTCATCTTTCGGTTCACTAGCAATGTACTGAGGGAGCTCATCTTTTGACTAGCAATGTACTGAGGGAGTTGAGTTGCATCATCGGGCGCACTTTTTGGGCGCAATCTATCCACAGAATGGTTCCGAAACGAATTTGCATTCGCTGCATCTCTAACACCGCCGCCGAACGTGAGCGGTTAGCTAATAAGATGGATCGGATTTTCAATGCCATATGCGCCGTTTAAGTTTGTGGTAAAGCAAACTGCATTTGAAGTGTTGTACTCAGTAAACCATAATACCGTTGATGTTGTTCGATTACTACTTAAAGTTTTCCTAAAGTAACTTAAATAATATTAATAGCAAAATGGCAAAGAGTTGGTAAACGGAGATTGGGGTGTTTTGCAGAGTTGCTTTGAAAAGGAACTTTACAGTAACATAAAACTGCAACATGTTAATGTTAACTGTGCAGCTTTAGGTCGTTGGCATTTTTAGTGCAATGGCTGTAACATACTGCAATGATGTAACATACTGCAATAATGATATGTTGTATAATTCATCCGTTTTGTGTTGTTACCTCCATTTTTCTACTACAATGCTACTTCGACAAATATGATAGCCCATCAGAGCGCAGACCCTTTTCGCTAGCCACAACTTCGGACTGGAGCCAAATCATTAATTTTAAATCATGCACCGTCGCGGCCAATCATATATTCATTTGAGGAAGGCTTTCGCCCCCGTTGCTCCTTAAGAACACTTACTTCGGTCTGGCACGCGCAGACAACAGTAAGAAGTCATTAAACAGGCCAACAATTCCCACAATGCTTCCAATGCACGGTACAGCCGGACGAGCTGGACGTTTTTGCTAACCTTTCTGCTTTTGCGGGTCACCGTTATCTTCTGACGATGATTGTAATCAATCAATCCACAGATTATAACGAATGGAAGGGAGTATTAACGCACGCAGAGGCGTTGCAAGTGTGCGATTTACAACTCTTGCGACGCTTTGTTTATTAATTAAACACATTGGCATATGGTCTCGTCCCACGCCATCCAAGCAGGAACCTCGGATAGACTAAACGCTGTTATTAATGTGTCAACTTCCCACACGAGAGCAACTAACGAGGTCGGATGGCAAACTAAATCAATTGCATAACATCTTTGTTTTCATCGTTCAATTCTAGCATTTCACGCAACCCGCGGTCATAGAGCAGCTGGCCTATCTCCTGATCGTGATCGGATCGGTGATGTTTTTCCTCAGTTTTCTTGGCTACTGTGGTGCGATCAGGGAAAGTCAGTGTCTCCTAACGACGGTAAGTGCGAGTGGAGTACAAAGTAAGATTGTAAGAGTATGCATTACATCTTCTGTATTTGATGTAGTGTATTTGATCGTTATATGATTTATACAATAGTTTAACAATTGTTTTCTCAATGGGTACAGCCTAGCATCTCCTTGTTGAGGTGAAAAATAATTCTCATTTCACAGAATCTTAAAGTGATCGCTAAGACTTCCGGGTCAAACCGCGACAATTGTAAGCATGACTAATTTCGGCCTTTTACTGTGTAAAATTTGTTTGTGACACATTACTGCAGTAGTTAAATGTAATAATTTGTAAAGGGCGTCCCTTTGTTCAGGGGTGTTTGAGATGCAGTTGCCCATTCGAATTAACGAATCATGTAAAGATGTATTGTGATGTAATGAGCTAATGTTAATGACGCTTCAAGGGTGGTTAATGCTAAACATGCTCGATAATTATAGTGCATTTAAAATCAAATTAACAATAACGGCACAGACACAGGATTATGTTACTATTGCCTAACGAAGAGTTAACTTTACGAACGATCCGCGATGTTTTGGTAACTTGCGCCGCAGTCTTCCACCACCTGTGTGTAGTTGTCGCTGAAGTGTGGCGCTTAGTAGTAATATTTAAGACCCCAGCCACCCATTCATCGTTGTTACGCTTTTTGGCGAAGAAAAGAAAAGTGGTAAGCGTTGTGTATGTTTGCCGGCATGTGCTTGCCACCATTCCCTTGCACGCTACTTTGCATCAGGCATGGGATAAGATGTAGGCTGCCGTCACGGTTTAGTGGCTTTGGTTAATGATGGGCCATTTTTTGGCTCTACACTCGCATGTAGCACGCGCTGAATCGCTTCCAATTTCGCAATTAATGGAGGATTATGCATTAGTAACGATTTTCTTTGATTAGGTAACAAGTGCTAGATGAGAGTTTACGTGTAACTTATGTTACAACTATACGCACATGAAAGCATATTGAATGCAACACAAAGAATCCTTCATCTTAAGAAAATCTACGTTTGACTTACCTTGCCTATCTACCTATCTTGCCTCGTCGTTGCAGTATGGTCTCTTTGTGCTCGTAATTCTGGTGGCGGAAGTGACGGCTTTTGGGCTAGCGGCTGCTTACAAGGATCGTGCCCGGACGGAGACCAAAAACTACCTCCAGACAACAATTTCCAACTACTACACGAGCAACGACCGCAACCAAACCGCAGACGCCGTAACTTTGATGTGGGACTACATGATGTCCGAGTTGCATTGCTGTGGCGTGGACGATTACCGAGATTTTAGCCTTTCGGAAAAGTGGAACGAGAGCAAGCGCGACAAGATTATCCCGGTGGCGTGCTGCGTGCAGACTTCGCTGTTCCAACCGCAGGACCAAAATTGTCCCTTCTCACCGACCGAATCTAATAGCTACTTCAAGAAGGTGAGAATTGCTATAACTGTTTCGTTTCGATTCGTCATCACCCTTACGGATTGTCATCGTTTCAGGGATGCTATATGGCACTAACCGATTGGATCCTGTACAACAGAAACCTGGTGATCATCGTGGCCATCGCTGTTGGACTAACGCAGTTGCTGGCCATTTTCCTGGCATTCTGCCTTTGTAAATCGATCGAGAAATATCGAGGAATGCGTCTGTAAAATGTCTCACGGCAACGACTCTGCACACCAAACGTATCACCCACCTGCCCACACACATACACACTAGGGACGAAACACTGACAAATGAGCGTACACTACCATACACACACCGATAAGTGCTTTCATTGTTCGCTGGTGTAGCGATAGACCGGTCGGTAGAAGTTTCTACACCGAGGGGTATGAAAACCGATCAAGAGGGACCACCAGGACCAGAGCAAGCAAGACTTGATATAATATTGTTTTCGTTTTTTGACGAAGTTGTGGCGTAAGCAATCGAAGTTTCAATTGTGACTGTCACTGTAGCAATAGTTCCCAATCGGGTCGAAGGAGGGGTGAAACAAAGCTATTATTGGCCGCCATCCATGGTTGTTAACGGTTGGAAAAGGAATCTCGTAGATTGTTATTATTCGTTGTGGTCATTTGAGAAGAATCTCATGAAGAGAATTTATTCGGAAACGGCCAATACTGCCCTCTGTTATGGTAGACTAGTGGCAAGAAGGGAGAACGGGCAGTACATAGAATACCAAATTATACACCGCCCTCATTGGAAATTGAACAACAAATAGCAGTGCGCAGTGAGTGAGCTTAGGCCCTTGATTAAATTTGTTCCACTTGCGATCAACATTTTATGACAGTAGCATAGGTTAAATGATTTTTCTTCCAAATAATATCGACATCGCATTGTGCGCAATTATTGTTGTATAATTTTTTTCATGCCCAATCCAACTTGTTAAGTAAACTAAATTTAAGAGACGTAACATTTAATTTAACGATAAAAGCGTAATAAACTAAATAAACCAAACGAGAAACATGTCCGTTTTTTAGCAACTTGGTTTATGTGTTGAATTCTGTTTATTATCTCTGCTGGATTTTTTCGCCATTTAATTCACACTAAGTTTCTCGGTGGAATTTAATGCTGTTTTCACATTTAGTTTTTCAAATGCACTGCAAACGGGAACATATCATCATTCGGCCGGCTGGTCCATGTACGCAGAAGGGGGATCGGCAACGTTTTGTAGGTACGGAATGTTACTCTTCATTCCCGAGTTCAGCTTCAACTTAATTTGGTTTGGAAGACAGGTGTTGCACAATGCCAGTACCTTCGCCTTTACTAACTGCTCCGGCTGAAGATAGTGAAGCAGATGAACATTTCGCTTGGTATCCACCGTGCGAACGATCCCTGAAAATGGTCGCAAATAAATATGTGAAGCATTGTGCGGATTGTGTCACTTCCGTCGCACTTACCTACGCCAAGGCAACTAAGTTGCCCTTCGTCCAGCCTCTGGCAAATATATACAAGCGTTGCCTTCAGAACGCTGGGCAACATGTCTTTAGTGGGTTTATCCTCGCGCGTGACCAGCACCTCCAACTCGTCCAACGGAATACTTAAATTGGACAAAAATCAAAATTATCAATACTTCATTTTGTTTGAATTTCGAAAACATCCTAAAACTGTTCTCCACTTACCACACAGGATTGGCTTCTGTGAACCATTCGGTCGATTTAGCTAATATTCTCACCAGCTGCACCATGACAGAGAGGTTCCTGCGTTTCGCTGGAACTAACGGACATCCGCTTGGTGAAAACATGACGTCAAGCGAATGAAGATGATAGGCGAGCTGTTTCTGCTCGTTCTGATTGAGCTCATCTTTCAGAATGTTGAATGTGAAACGATTCACGAACTCATCATTAAACTTCTTAAGGTAGTTACGTACTCCCTTAAAGCGCGCTGGCATCGTAAGTTGTATCACGTCGGTTGGCTGTATCAATCGCACAATAGCTGCTGTTAGCTCCTCGCCAAATCCGGTCACGTAACCCATCGTGTTGACAACCCACGGCACACCACGAAGCTGCGGATCTGCCTTACAGTACTCCACCAATGTGCGTACATTCTGGATGTAAGAAATCGGAGAGGTCACTACATTCAAACTGCCAAACAGTTGGCAGCGCACAGGCTGCACCTTTCCAAAGCATCCTACGCCCAGCAGTGGCTCCTGGAGAACCGAGGCGCTCATCGTTTCCGGTACCATCAACAACGGTTGGCCAATATCGAGATCAAGTAGCAGCACGCGTTTGGATGATTTGAGTGAACGGTTCGCCAGATACTGACAGAGCGTTGATTTGCCAGACCCTTTGCCGCCGAGCACCACCAAACGGCTTTCATCACCCAGTTGCACCGTGTCCCAGGCCGGATTGGCTTGAAAGAGAGGAATCGCCTTTGTTTCAGGTTCCAGGAGACGCACGTCCAACAAGTGCTCCGTCGAACGGAGCGATATCGTTTTGGTAAGTATGGTCGACGTCGGGAACAAATTGTACTCCTCTAGGTACCTGTTAACGATCGAAACTGAGTCGCGGTTCTGCTGTTCAGCGTTCAGCAGTACTAGCACGCAGCTGTTCGGATCGAACGATTCGCGCAAATCATCAATGTTGACATCAATAAAGTGAGTCTTTTGTTCCGCTAGAAAAGCTTCGAATTCGTTTGGCTTGAAGGCATCAGGAGTTGGTACGGGATTGAGATTGAGCGCATTAAACCCTCGGGCGGCGTATACGGTACGGCTTTCGCCCGCATCGAGAGTGTAGCCCATGATTTCAACACTCCCAAAGAGTGGCTGGATGGATACATGACCATAAAGGTAGATCTGCTTTTTCATTATTAACAGTGACTTCCGAGAATCAATGGCGTCGAAAAAGCGGTAAGAAAAGTTAGTCCTTATATTCGTGGTTGGGTCTTCGTCCGATTCGAATCCAGACATCGATAGAGTTTCGTCGAGTTGATCACCGACACTGGGTTGTAATAGTTCGCCAATGACCCCAGCGTTTCTTTGTGCGGACAGCTTGCTGGAACTGTCAATTAATTCACCATTTTCGCTATATATTGGAACCAATTCCGGAACGATATCGTCGCAGGCCACCTTGTAATCTGCCGGCAATTCTATAATTTGTCCAGCCTTACTATCATGCCCGAACACTATGCTATCGTCGTTGCAATCGTAAACTGTGGCAGCATCCTTCGGAATATAGAGATCGGCGTCGCTCGGAGACAAAGTTTCCTCAAAGTATTCCTCACCACTCTCACACTCATCGTCGACCGAATCCTCAGAATCACTGTAAACTTCGATTGGTGAATCTTCCACATTGTCATATTCAGAAGAAAAATCATCGTCAAAATAGAATGGTGAGTCATTGTTGCTCGAATCAGACACAAAAGCAAGCTTTTTCTGTTTGACGTCTTTACGCTTCTTAGCAGTTACTTTGTTGGATACAAAGGCGTTTTCGCACTTTTCGTCGCACTCGGAATCGCTATAGGTCAGCAGCGATCCGCGATCATCATTTTCTTCCACAATCCAACCGGAAGAGGTTATGGTGTACGGCTTAGCGGATTGCGTCGCTTTTGAATTTTGTTTTTGCTTCGCTACAGCAACGACCAGCTTTTTCCCATCTTCCGAGTCTTCAGATGAGAAATGATCGAAAAATTTATCGATATAATTTTCTTCATCGCTGTCCGATGTTGATGTTAGTTTAGCTCGCTTTTTCGGTCGTACTTCTTCTTTCTTGCGTTTAGGTGCACGGGCTTTAGCAGCCCCGTTCAAGGCATTCCGTTTGTCCGCAACACTGCTCTCACCGATCGACTTTGACTGCATATTAGCAAGCACCATCTTATTCTTTGGTTCAGCAGAACGTGGGTTCTGTTCCGCGGGAGAGCGACTTTTTTTATTGCCGGATTCGTTGGTTTTCCGTTCATCGGATGCGGTGCTAGAATACCCTTTGTCGATAGTTTCATTTGCGGGTTTTCGTTGTGCGGCTTTAGCCGTCTTGTCTCGAGTCTTATCTTTCACGTGCGGTTTGAATAACGTTTGCGATTTTGTATCGAGCACGGGTAAAACATGCGACGCAATTTTGCGATGCTTTTTCGCCATTGTACGTTTTTGTTAAGGAAAAGGTGCGTTTGAGGAGGAGTATCCGAATCTACAATACCAAGAAAGCTTGGAATCCAACGGATACCGGTGTCCACTGGGGGTTAGAACATGGTTAGGCAATACGAGCAAGTGCTTACCTACCGTTGCGGATAAGGATAAGGATAAGATACCACAGGATAAGAAGCAGGAACCACAAACTTTCTTCCAGAAAGTCGTACAACAATAATAAATAAATTACGCCGCGTTCTCGAGCATGCACTTCAATTTTGTGAATGCGGTAAATAAAACACTGGCCACTCTGACTTGACAGCTCAATGTGCCTAGTGGTTGTTTATGCCGGCTCCCAAAAGACATTGCGATGCGATGCGATGAATTCGATGAAATAAAAATTAAAGAACATTATACGTTGGGTATAACGTTGGGTATTAACGTATAACAATATTATACATTGGGTTCGATATTATACGGTAATTGTTGAAGAGAAATAAAGCCGGTAACAAAATAATAAATGAAGTTCGATTTTGAAAAGAATATCTTGCAATGGTGAAATATTTCAAGGCGAACGATGCTGTAGCTGGTAGCTCAGGTTGGTTGCTCAAATTTGACGTTTCGCAGTTCGGCCGTCAGATCTCGCTGTGTTTTCGTTCGCTACTTCTCAGCCGATTTGTCTCTTGCGTTGGGTTTTCAGCAAAAAAGGTGTGTTCTCTGTGATTATTTCTCTTTCGTGTCACGGGGATTGGTGAACGTATGTGTGAATGCGCGAGGGTTTATTCAGACGGAGGTGTGTGCATTCGTGAAATCCAAACATAGAACTCCTACACGTCGGGGTGGGAAGCACCCCAGAAAAATAATCACACAGTAAACCCCTTCTGCTTGTTGCGTTGGCTCAAACCCGTCTCCAAAAGTGAAACTAAATTCCGATTGCCCTCCGTACAAACTCTGCGACCTTAGCGACCGCCGTAACAAACAATTTGCACTGTGCGCTAAAAACGCTTTTCCTCACACCATCGTGAGTTTGGGTTTCGTCGTAATTGAATTGCCGTTCAGTTTTCCCAAAGGGGTGAAAGCAGTACCTCGGATTTGTCCCAAGAATTATCAATTGTATTGCAATTCAGTTTTTTGCTCGCGGAGAAAAAATAATAAGTTCGTGTGTGTATGTGATTGTTTTCTGTCTTCTTCTGTACCTCTGATTGGCATTTCCCAGCATACTGTGAAGAGCGGAAAACGACGGTCGCCAGCCACTAATCATCGAAGCACCGACGAGTAAGCGGATCGAAATTTAGTAGACAGGAATAATCGAGCAAGAAGCGAGATCCTCTTTTAAGAAAGCGAGGAAACAAGGTACATCAACTGTGTACGGGTGTTGTTGTTTCATGTGTGGTGTAAGGAGATAAGTAATGTGGTGTTTTTCATGCGTCTCTTCTCCAACTAATTCAGGTATTATTGTTTTCATCTGTAACCACACTACTATGTTTGCATTTTGTCTTGTGTTTCGTTCTATTGTTTGCTTAGATTCTATAGCCAAACTCGCTCTTTCGCTTTTCCACTGTTGCGTCGTAGGATGTATGTTTAACTTTCTCCGATTTTGACCATTAGACCGCTTAGCAGTGTTCAATTGCGTTCCTAGTCCTTTCGGTTTATCACGCTTGAAGCTTCAACATTGGCTAACTACAGAAAATCTATACTCTATTGACTTGTTCATTAGACTCTGATTTGGATTTCATTTAACTAACCCTGAATCAACTGAAACGCTTTCTCGTTTTGTCGTTCCGATCGAAAGTTATCCAAAGTTGTATGCATAATCTTTTAATGCTTGTATTGATTGGCGGCAAACTTAAATAAATAGATTAGTTCGTCCTGTCTATGCGTTTTGTGATCCAGTGTATCCTTAGCAGCAGCCAATAGAATACATCCACTCGCACTGCTTTTTGCCATGAAATATGTTTCTTGAACGCACTGTGTCAATGTTGGCAGTGGCCCGCGATTGCGGGTTAATCAGAGGGAACTGGATCAAACTCGCTCCAATTGCTTTCGGGTTTTCATGGCGTTCCGCTCTAAAGCGGGTGAGGCATTGTGCAGTAACCTAGCAGTTGCATTTTGCGGAGATAATAATTGTAATATCATTGTAGTTCGCTTTTGGACGGACGGTAATTGCTAAGGAATGATCTCACCATCTGAGAACGCAGTCACTAAGAACGATCAGTGCATGACTAGTTGTCTGTGTTCGGGCATGGTTTTATCAACGACGTTTATGTTGTGCAACTACAATCTATTGTACTGGTTATTTGAAACGAAAAAAGTGTTTTTAAAGTACCATGTTTGATAAGAATTTCGAAAAAAGAAGCGAGATCAAAGATGACACGAACCTACGGTTTTTGCACTTTTTCATCTCTCATATATGTGGTATATGTGGTTATCAATTTCAGCTTTTTGCAAAAGCATGACATTACATTCAACGTATAATACAGTTTAGTGGCATTGTGGTTGCTATTGTATGTTGGTTTATTTATCAGCAAAGTACTATTTCGTGATAGACTTATCTAGATTGCTATTGTTTCGCTTCAAGTATCAAACCTTATCGCTGGCTTTAGGTAACCGCTGCGTGAAATGCCATAAGACAGAAATCTGATGAGATTTTGCGTACGAAATCTCGGGATTATTTAGATTATTTGATTATGCGATAAGCAGATCGGATTATAGCTCTCTTTCGGTCCACCCTGTAACCCTAAACTGTCAAGAAAACCGTCTGACCGTTGGTTGCCTATTCGTCGATACGCATAGATCGAAAACTACAACTTGTTGTCCCTGATTTGACATGAATATTTAACGTTGTTGAATATTTTAGACATTTTTAGTCTGTTTATCTGCTCATAATTTGCAAACATGCCGAGAGTCGAGAACATTACTGTTTGAATGCTACTACATTTACTGTAGAAATGTTCGTTACTAGTGGAGATGCAACAAGTTTTTGCGCCCCGATGAAAAACGTACACTATTTGCACAAGAAAGAGTGCTTCTTGCTGTTGCTGGAGTGTTTAGCTGCATGAAAAAACGTACCTTTCGTTTCCTCTCACAAAATGCAGACACTCACTCTACCGGCCATTTTGTATTTCCGTTTCTTGTTCGCTCTCGCCGGTTCGGTTACTCTGTCGAAAGTTGCCCGTGCAAAGCAAGCACCAGAGGCACTCATTCAGACGAAACAAGGAGTTGAGCTTCCGAGACCCAGTCGTGAGCAATAGGGCTGCCGTCACGGAATTCGGAATAAAGGCGTTGTTCGATCGCGGGTTTTCAAGGGGCTTGCTACCGCTAGTTAGAGCTCGGTTGGGCTTTTAGTTTTTTCGGTTGTTTGCTCCGTGAGCACAGTGACTTTCGGTCCAAGTAGTCGAGTCCGAAGTGTTCAGTGAAAAACGTGCCACGAAAACAGCCGTCTCCGTCTCCGCATCCGCAGTTCTCCAATAGTTTTTCGTTTTTAGTGTCTCCTGCTGACGAAGCACCGCTGAAGTGCTTTTTAACTCGTTTCCAAAGCAGTGCGGAGCTTGTTGAGTTATTTTAATTTGTCGCATCACTTCGAGCGTACGACAGTTGCCCTTAGTGTTTGTCCAGTTGTCATCGTCGTCATCATCTTCGTACTGTACGCGTGAAAAAGTTAACTGTAGAGCTACACGAGTGAGTGAATTGTTCTTTTCCTTTCTTACAATGTCCGTCTGGTCCCATTATCTTTTTCCCGATCTAACCCATATGTCTGGATGATTGGTTGTGGAAGTGGGTAGGTTGTGTCGTGGTACGATGAGCGGCACACCGCGGATTGTGCATAGCACAAGGCGCTTTCCTATCCTTTGCATCGCTACGATCCTTCACGAAATGCAAACGCATGATTTATCTCGAAATCATCTTTCTAATCTATCTTGTCTGGTTTCTATTTTTTCTGTTTTTCATACATCATCGTCTGACGACGTCACGGCGAAAACGTTTCTCCTTCCGTCGCCAAATATATGCTGAAAATAAATCATCGTTGACGGAATTTACGAATGCGTTCATCGTCAATGCCGGGCCGTGACGAACGCTTGGGCATGTGAATGGCGTTTGCGCTGGACACCCGGAACTGGCGTGTGTTTGGTGCCGTGCTACTGCTTCTCTATGCTCTCGGGATGGGCGAACACGAAAAAAACGAAAATTCGACCAATTCATCAACCATTGGACATCGACCATATTACGCCCGCGGTCGTGTGATTGGCGTGTAACGCTACCCCGTTACGCTGACCAACGATCGGTCCGGTCCCGTTCCCGTGTGCGTACGTGTACACATCTGCTGCTATCTGTGAACGTGCGTGTGTTTGTGCCTCTGTGCGTATCCGTTCCTGTCGTCCTGTGCGCGTTTCGCCGTATGTGTTTGTGGCATAATTGTGCATTCCTTCTTCGTGTGTCGCGCCTTCGTACTCGTTGCAAATTTGTTAATCCAAAATTAAATTTTAAATGCAACTAACCCGTTCGGGCCATGATCGTCCCAATGATGACTCGATATCTTGTTACCCTGCGATATGCACAAATTCGACGTCCGGGTTTTCGCTTTGTCTCTGTCGCTCGCACACTCATCTTTGTGATTGTTTCTCCTTCTGTGCGTGGTGTTTGTGCGTTGGGCGCGGATGATGGTGGTATCGCGTCTGAATTTCCCTGCCTTGAATATGTTCGCGTTTTGTTTCTGGCAATATGATATGATACGCACGGACACATGGTCTTCTTTGCGCCACCCTTTCCTCGGACTCGTACGATTGGCGTTTTTCATTCGCGATGGTGTGCTACCGTGCGTGACGATGAACTTCATCGTTGGCCGTATTTGCTCGCGTTTGCTGCTTCGCCAATGATCCTGCTATGACTGTACCTTCTTCCACCGGAATTCTCGGTGCGTTTTGGCCCAAAACGTTCGCAGAACCAATGGCTGCTATAAGGAAAAAGCTGGTAATCGTTGGCGATGGTGCCTGCGGTAAGACATGTCTCCTGATCGTCTTCAGCAAGGATCAGTTTCCAGAGGTGTACGTGCCGACCGTGTTCGAGAATTATGTCGCCGATATCGAAGTCGACGGCAAGCAGGTGAGTGATCTTCAGCCCATGCATTTATCTTAATCGTGTAACGTTGGGAAAGCATGCAGCAGACAAGAAAAGTAACTCCACAAGGGCCCTTTATTCCCTCTGATTTCTTTTGTTTTTCACTGTCACGAACAGATAGGAAAGCACTTTGCTTTAAAAAATTAATGCATTGCCTTAGCACTAAGGGCATGTACTTTTAATAGGCATAACAATGATAAAAAGTCAAAGAGATGGTTATTCAGAGTCAGTTGAGCTGTTGGAGGTGTGTAGTGTTTAGCGAAAAACGAGAAAACAAGGTAAGGCGAATTTAATACACAGAAGCCTCCAGAGTTGATCCTCTATTGCTGTGTGTTTGTGGTATCATTCCTTAAATAATTTATGCGAAGTCTTGCTCTATTAGAGTAGACTCTAACGCTGTCACAGGTCATATTCGCATAAAAGTGACCTATTATACGAATCGTTGGCAACAAATCATTAAGCTCACCGTTACAACAGCCCAATGAACCATTAAATTCATTTCGATTCTATTGAACTTGATTCCCATGCGTAGCATAAGGGCTCTGATTTATTTCCTTGAAAATTAACGAATTTTGCACAAAATTTGACCAAATTGTCAAAATAAAACATTGTTTTCTTGACAAAATGAAACGATACGTTCCTTGGGGCCATTAGCATAAAACACATCCAATGGTCAACTGACCCCTACTTCAAGCCTCCAAAATGCTGCTCAATCTTTTCTCATTGTAGTGGGCCTAATGGGATTCCGCTCGGTACCTATCCCATTGTTCCCGATCATGTTGGACTGAACTTCGATTCGGTACTAAATAAAACTGTCCGTCACATATTCAGATAGCAGCCGAGATGTGGGATACTGATCAAAGGTTTCCTAGAAGAACACCGGGACAATAATCCGGTCTTAGTAACGGTAGTACTTGCAATTGTACGTTACGCTGTAGATAACTCTCTTTTAATGTATCTGAAATATGAAAATAGTCTTGAAGTGGTAGACGTCATTGTACAATGTTGATCACGTATTGCTTTTGTGGACAACTCGAAGCGGGGTTTGTTTCAATAACAAAAATTATCTTCGATAATTATCGTTTCACACCTTTTTTCAAGCATGCTATTCAACTCATTTTACATTTGCGTAAGAATTAAAGCGCTGGTCAGCAAGCGCGTGTCCCATCGATGTAAATATGTTGTAGTCAAAAGGAATCCAGTCTGGTAGTTTAGCGACATGTGAGGAACTTTTCTAACAAATGATTCAATCGGTTCCTGATCGTTTTTCCAGTGCGGACCGCACGGTCGCGATCGCGACAGAAAGTTATTATACCTAGTCGATAGACAGGCTTTAAGAATTATTTAAGCCTGACTTGTTATTCAGTTATTTTTTATGTTAAAGATACACCTCGCACAGGTAGACCTGTTGCCGAAAATGTCGATAAAATCAAAGAAATAATCAAAGTTGATCGGCATGTTAGTAGTCGTAACATCGCTCAGGAGTTAAAATTGGCCATAAAACAGTTTTAAACCAATTGCGCAGAGCTGGATTCACAAAGAAGCTCGATGTTTGAGTGCCACACCAATCAACACAAGAAAACATGATGGATCGAATGTCCATCTGCGATGTTTTGACTGGATCTCATCCCCTGACAAACACCGGTGTACCCAGGGACTGTAGATGCTTAAGATTCGTTGTCCATTTGGTCATAAGCTTGTATAAATTTGTTAGAGCTGAGTGAAAGGATAGTGTATTTACACGATTATTAATTGTATCGCATTATATATATCTTCTCACAGCGAATATCTTCAATGAATGCCACTTTGGATGAGTTCTCGAAAATATTGTCTCGGTTGCAGTCTTTTAGATAAGAAATTCGAATTTGTGTATTTGGAGTTGATCAAAACCTACAAATTGTATGTCGCATTATTCAAGGACGGTTGAGCGATGGAGATGCAAGTTTTCTGTTTTGATCCGATTTTTCGTGTTTTTCTGCGTTATTAATTTTATGCGGCTATTTTTAGATTCAATGAGCTGATCGAAAATGATCGTTCGTTTTCGTTACCTCCCATTAGAAATATTGAATGCTGACTCTCCCATTCCTATCTGCTGCGGGATTTTAAGTTGAATAATGAGTTTTATTTTATCGAAATTTGGTTGTTTTTGTCCGTTGCACTTAAAGTCAACTAAGTCGAGAGTCGAAGTAGTTGCTAGAGAATAAAACCTTTCAAGATCATGGAGCCAAGTATTCCAGACACGGTTGGTCGTGATACATTGCCTGGATGCGAAGGACTTGTAATGCAACGACCTCTTGGGGGCAAGCTGTGTGAATTGAGTGTGTGTTTGTGCATGTAGCTATGTATGGAAGTTTTATTTGGTGATACGGGAAAGCAATGATGATGATACTATTTGAGCGAAACCGATTGGAACAAGGTGCGTCACGATGCTACAGAAGGAACGTAGCTGATGATGTCACCTCTCGAAGTGGTCGGCTGTGCATCTCGATGGTGTAAGGCTCTTTAGGAGAGGTAAATTCCAGCAAGACATTTGATTGATACACTGAAGTCGTATATATTACATTGCTTCACCACTAAGCACGCGGACTTAAAAACATCATCAACATCTTGAAAATGAAACGATAATGTGTTTTATGCAATGTTCCACAAAAAATATGCTAAACTGTTTTAAAATATGTTTTAATTTTGTTGTTATCTCATTGATAACATTAGGAACATTGCACAAATCTAGCGCGCACTGTTGCTTTTAAAATTTTTTTGTGCCATAATTATTTTTCCGCTTGTGGCGTTACGTTGTTTGTGCAATGTCTTTGTTAGTATTGTCATTGAACTTGCTGCATGACGGAAACTATTTTTCAATAACCGAAAGGAAAATGTTTTATCAGTTTGTTTTTATTTTTTCTTTTACAATGCCGCCCCGTTCTGAAAACCTGAACGTATTTCTGAATAAAAATGTATTGTGAATGAATCGCAGACCAGGAATACCAAGCAAGGTATAAAGAGAGGTGTTGCGCGGGTGTGGTAGGTTCGTTGGGTTGGTTAAGTACACACACACACACACACACACACATACAAATATAGATATCGTCACGAGGTCACCAGTGACTTAAATAAACTTCACCGCCATACAGCTACGCTGCTTGCGCTTCAGTCTATTTTTCTGAAGCGTTCTGGTAGAAACCGGCGTTTATTACCGATTGGAAGGTTACGTTAGCTCCGGGAGTAGATAACCGCCCCGACAAAAGGCAGCACAAATACCAATTAATTGTCCCAAAGTCCCGGATAACGATGTGGTCGCACGAAAAACGAGACTCTAAAGGGGCAGCAAACCATCTAAGTAAGAGGCGGCACCACGCACCTCGTTGTTGAGGTGTGAAAAATTTATATCACTGCAACCAAAGACAACGCGACTGCCTACTAACTTGCGTCCCTATTGCGGGTGTGCGCTCGCTCGATTCCTGATAAGAGACAACTCCTTATGCTCTGCAGCAGTTGGCTCGTGAGCAGCAACACCCGAAGTGGACAGTCTTGACGAGATACGCTTGTAGAAGAAGGTCACGAAGGCTTCGAGGCACACCATAGACGTCCAAATGCGCCGCCAAAACGTTCTACTCTCGCTCTATTGTTTCAATAGAAAGATTCTCTAAAAGGTGGTCAATTTATGCACTTAATATTGTACGGCCCAAAGCACCTACCAGACAAATGATACCTGTTAAATTGATTCATTCCTGATTTTTAATAATCCTGTTCGTCTAATTGGGTGCTGAATGGAATGGAAAATTTCAGACAGCAATTTGTATAATCCACTATATTTTATTATTCTTTTATATAATACGCGTGTGTACTTTGTTTTGCAGGTGGAGCTAGCGCTATGGGATACTGCTGGACAAGAAGACTACGACAGACTGAGGCCACTGAGCTATCCGGATACGGACGTGATCCTGATGTGCTTTTCGGTAGACTCACCCGATTCTTTGGAGAACATCCCGGAAAAATGGACCCCTGAGGTAAACACCTATCTATTTCGAAATAGGGAAAATTTTATGTAGCGCGTGTCTATTAGTTGCATTAACTTTGCAGTTCTACTATTCATCGTACATTGTTGTAACTTGATTCAACTTTTGATATGCCACATAACTCTGATCCGCTTGTAATGGTCTTTTTAATAAACCATATCTGTGGTCGAATTTACAAATATTTAATGTATAATGCATGCAAATAATGTAAGAACACATATATACATTTTATTTAAATTCTTGAGCAAGGGACTGTGCCGATGTTATAAAACCCGTTATCAGTAACCTTATGTGTTGACGTCCGGTAAGCGTGATTCATGTGCCATAAGATTTCCGTTCCCTGAAGATGATGTGGTCATATGAATGAATCATAAGTCAATATAAACTTTATCGCTACATAACACTCGTGCATGTTTTCCCTCGGTTCCCCTGCGAATTTGCTCGATCTTGACCGTTTTATTACCTTCTGTGTTGCAGCTGTTATTTAATCGAGCAATTTTCACTTGTTTTTCATAAGAAAAAAAACATTTAAGAAATTAGATTGGAGATTTGCGTGTATTGGCTAATTGCATCTTGAGTGGCTGCTGGCAGACAAACGTGCATTGATCAGCTAGCAGACATAAATTTTTTGTGTCGGCAATAATTTTGAATTATATTTCGCTCCTATTATTTGCGAAATTTTACTGTAAAGCATAGTTTTAAATAAACACATTTCGCGACGAAGGTAACACAATGCCGATAGGTATAATAGGCATAATAAGATTCGAACCAAATCGGTTGGCAAACGGATCGATGCTGGCATTTAATTTGTTAATGAGAATGGTTATAATTATAAGGATACGTACCGCATTTTGATTGTATTAGGGCTAATAAATCGTTTCTTCAATATGTTCTTTAGGTCAAACATTTCTGCCCCAACGTACCCATCATTTTAGTCGGCAATAAGAAAGATCTTCGGAATGATCCTCACACAATTAAGGTAATTTTTAATTTTTATCCCATTATCCTTGTCAGTCGATATTTTAAATTATTTCCATGCGCTTGTATTGTTTCAGGAGTTGGCCAAAATGAAGCAGGAGCCAGTCAAGCCACAGGAAGGACGTGCAATGGCTGAGAAGATAAACGCATTCGCTTATTTAGAGTGTTCAGCCAAGTCGAAGGAAGGTGTACGCGAGGTATTTGAAACTGCAACGAGAGCCGCGTTACAGGTGAAAAAGAAGAAGAAGAGTAAATGTGTTCTGCTCTAAAAGAGTAAACAGCATTGTGCTCCCAAGCAATGGCGCGTATTCGTATGCGATGCTCCGTACACTGGATTCCAGATGACGCGGCATGTCGATGGTCAAGCGTAAACAAAAAAAATATAAAACGACAAACTCCCCTCTACCACCCCCAAACATTACCATCTTGGCTAATCAGTTCGGTTGCTAAAGGAAACAGTGAACAAGTAACAGGATGTTAAGAAACAACCAAGTAAAGAGTCCAACCACAAGATTCCGTTTGTACCGCGAAATGGTAGCAAATTGACAACAAGGCGAGGCGCGACAACAACGATGAGTCAGAAAAGGGCACAGATTAGAGATTTGGACACTACTCTAGCACCATGGGAACTTGCAAATTTGGAAAGAGCAGAAAGTGAAGCAGACGACATGAGAGTAGTGGTAGGTTATTTGTGTTCTAACTCAGTTGCTTCTCTATTACGATACTGAGAAGAAAATGTATTTGCTATCTCCGGTAACCGATGTAATTAACTGCGTAAAGAATGTTTGTTTTATCAACAAAAACCAGATAACAACATCAGAGTTCGCCCATATTTGCCCAGACCATAAAACAGCCGCTCGATCGATAACAATAGAGAAAATCGCCATTCTCGTCGACCAATGGATCAAGAAATCAATAATACGCCACAACAGTAAGAAATATGCGTCTGGCGTGTGATCTATTTCTCTTTCTCTGTTCTTTCTCCAACAATCAAAAACAACAACACGCTGTCTCTGAAGCAGATCCAAATCTCGTCGAAACAAAAGGCTTATAATAAGACGAGGACATTGTATACCATCTCGCTAATGGATTTGAAACAAAGAAAAATCGTGCTGGTTCGATCGCTTTTTCGAAGCAACTCGATACTATTACATTGTGTAATGTTCGTTTGCTTTTTCTTATTCCTCGAATCAGCTGTTACAGATATTTGTGCTTTAGGAATGGACAAGAGTGCAAAAGCACGATTTTGATAGCGCAGGAATATTATTCTTCTAATTTTATGGTCTATGTTTCTCATTTTTGGCTCCATTTTTACTATCAACACACACATACACACACATATATATAACATCATAGCATGGCATCTATTAGATGTGTTTTTTTATTATTAACTATTTGATAAGAGGTTAAGTAAATGTTGTGTTTGCAAAACGATACAGCAAAAACAGAACACTAAGAACAATGATAGACAGCCATCTTGTGGAAAGCTTTTTTTCATTTATTGGGCACTTCAGAAGAGCGAAAAAGAATACAGATACACACAACCACGCGCAAACACACGTCACGCGTGCACCCACACACATGAGCGAGGACTGCACACTTTGGAATATGATTGTTATTCTGTGTTTACATTGCGCGAATCCTGCAAGTGACGAGCAAAGTCCCAGCATGCTCGAGGGGTAAAGGAAAATGCAGGTTAATGTATCCGAAATAACCACAAACACGACTACCAACTTTTCCCAGGAAAAGCCATCCAACAACAGAACTAAAACTTTCAATTGATATCCGATGCTTGTGAATGGGTGTGTGCTTTGTGCATTTGTGTGTGCCAAGGTCTTGGATTCTTAAAACTAGTACGCTTACAACAGGTCGTGGCTGCGATGCACACTGCTGGTGCTTTGCTCTGCGCGTAGCATTGATGGCAAAGCGAGAGTAAAACAAAAACCATAAGAACACAACGTCAATGGATACAAATGATTAATGGAAAGGATACGGCAAAACGACCATAATAAGTTGATGATCGCGTAATAAGAATGAGGGGTGGAAAGTTTAGGCTAGTATAGAGTATCACAGATTAGCGAAGCGAAGAGTCAGAATTTTAAAAGAGAAAGCAAGAAGAAGAATAAATTCTAACCAATGATAAATGGAACAAAACGCATAAAACGCAGCTCCTCTCGGATATTCGGCTTCTGCCGGGAGTCGATCGTCTCTTAGTGTTATTTGGGAAATAAAATCGTTGTGCACAGACGTGACGCCGAACGAACCGCGAGCAGAGGCCGCAACTACGCAACGTATCTATCTCCGTCGTCACATGCTTTTAGTTGTGCGTGCACGGATCATTCCGCGATCAGTCACCTATTTATCGCTCTTCTCCCAACTGTTTTCGTTTGAAAAGCGTTGAATTGCGCGTAAAGCTCACAAGGAGCGTATACCAAAGTGAGTATGGGAAGGATAAAATAAGAATGTATGGCTATTTTAAGTGTAACCGTTCTTTTGGTTCTCTTTTCTCTTCCAGAAGGATGCCTTGTAGAACTGTCATACGAAATCTTAAACGAATGGCGACCGTTGTGAGAACTTGTTTCACCACGAAATATCCAAATCGATCCTCAGAGGAAAGTGGTGTGCGTACTGCGTACATCTCCAGCAGCAGCAATAAATTTCTACCGTGCGTTGCATTTTAGATTTGTGTCATCCTGTTTTGGATAATGACGTTGGAAAGTTGGCTTAACAAATAATAGCTTAACCTTTATCGCCACATGCATATGTTCAGCGTACCAGTGTCTGCCGGAATGTATGCCATGTGCATAACTTTCTCGCTTTTGGGCAATGGCATGAAAACGCAGGGAGAATGTTCAAACAAACTATTCTTTGGTGTGATTGTCCATTGGACTTCAATTTGCCCTTGAATTGCCGCTATTGCTTAACCAACGGAGTAACTTTGCACAATTTATGCGGAACGATGTGCGATAAAAACAGAGATACAAAATACGGATAACAGAAAATTAGATCTTGTTGGAAAAGGGGAGTTTGTTGGAAAGCCAACAAACCAACACAAGCTAATCTTAACAAATTAATTCGAATCGGGTATTTTAGCACATTTAAATAATATTTCAGATTAGCTAGGTTACGTGCTTTCGTGAGAGTGTTATGCTCGTAGCCATTGCGAGTCGAGCGAACATTGGAGATCCAATGTGGCAGTTCAGGTTCGATCGATAACCCAGCTAACCAAGCTAACCAAAATCTTCGTCATACGGTGTGATCAAATGATTGATACATTTCGTTTGCGAACAGTAGGCCATCTTGACGATCGTTTATCATTTGCAACGACAAACACACTCACGAAAGCAATTCCGCCAGCAATAGATATCGCTTTACCGAAACGATGCAGTATATACTCAGCGCAGTTTGCGAAACTGACCGGCGTCGTCCAATCTGCTATTTATTGTCTGCTAACGAACAACGGTAACTACTGAGAAAGACGGTAAAGAAAGTACCCTTAACTTAAAACTGGTAAACGTAGAGATTTACAATTCACATTATTACAATCCTCCCCACCAATGGTTATACATATACATGCCACAGAAACGAATCAAAACACAAAGGATTAGAGTTTGCCGTTTTTACACAATGATGATGTCAATCGGTGACCAATGAACCACGGTGTCGGAGCACCGTGGATTTTATTGAAGAAAACAGACTAAAGGGAGGATTCAGGGCAAGTAGATTTTTTGTGGGTGTTGTGGCGCGTGACCCAGCTAATATACGACTGACCGCAATTACACACACACACACACACACACATTCTAATTAAGATCACAATCGGCACATTTTATTATACAATACCACAGTAACTATTTCTAAACTTCTGCATAACTGGTAGCGTCGATCATCGCACAGTGTTTTCGTCCGCTTTGTGTTTGGAACCAACTTCCTCTTCAAGAATGTAAACTGTGAAGCTTTTTTGATCGCGAGAAACAAAACAATTGAGAATAATCGTCGATATAGTATGTGGAAGGGCCATGATAGTTAGTTTGAAAGTGAAAGCGGCTTGGGTTGTGGTGAAGAAATGTGACGATTGTTGTTACTCCTAATACTCTCATTGTCCGGTTTTGGGATGCCACGCAACACAGCCAATGCTAGAGAAGATGTCGTCACTTTGTTTTTGAAACGCGATTAGTGAATGATACGGTAGTTAGGACACGATGGGCGAACCAGTTGCAGGTCCCTTACGGCACCAAATTGGGGTTTTGTATCGTACATCGTAGAAGATGGCACAAGGCCTTCCAGCATGAACTTGCTAATCGGAGACGAACTGAGCATAGCTTATCATCTTTTCTAAAGTAACCATTAGATACTAGAAAGAGTAGAATTTTTTACTGCACGAATTTCCTTTTGTACTATCTACGATTGGGTTATGAATACTGTTTAGCAATGAGCGATTTGGGATTTATCCGTGCTTTTGGGAATGCCTGAGGCCAATTTGCCCGAAGCCTGAAGAAGAAAATAAACTGGGATTAATAATGTGTGTTTCTTCGTATGTTTACACTTTATTTTAGAAACATTGGCGCTTCAGAAACATTACCGGTTTACCGATCGTTATCATATTATCACGCCTGTACAACATAATACTAGGCAAAGCAGGAATAAATAACATTCATAACATGCTTTTGACAAACACAAATTTCGCCATTTCGCATTCGATATTTGTATAGTGTGGCTGGGACACAGGACATACGCATTTTCGCTTTTTTGTGCTGTCCAAAAATGCCCTCATTGAAAAACGGCCCTTAAAATCAACCTGGTGTCAGAGGCGGTACTTGAAATGTTACCAAACATTAACAAAAGGATGAAGTAAATACATAAATTACCATTTCCATAGGCTTACGCAATCGTTGCTGCTTACTGACACGGTTAACATTATTCGAAACCGACATAAATTCTCCACTCATAACAACGCTTCATATAGGTGAATGGTGATAGTGGGCAAAAACCTTTGTTCATGATCAACACATACTTACCCATAAACATTTAAACCTCATTTTTACACACCGAGAATGTGCGCGCTCTTACATCTCTTAGGAATATAGATAAAAGAAACTAATTACAACAGACAGGTAAAAACTGTCGAAAACAGCGAGGGAAGAAAGTCCAAAGCTACGTCATCAAAATTCGTAGTCGAAAGTAGTGTAAGAAAGAAGCGCGCGAAGAAATTAAATGCATGTAAAAGCGAAATGTGTTTGAATGGGACATTTTTGTGTGCAACCTATTGTTCATGAAACGGAGCAAAGGAGAGAGCGATGCACCAAATCAGTTGAAAAATCAGTTTTTGGCGTGCTCAGTTCCTACTTTGCTACTCGCCGATGAATGCAAGTATTTAAAATCAGATACTGAAAAAATGCTACATTCAATCGGAATCGACAACAAAGGCAACTAAAAGCCGTAAGCGATAGGGAGTGATAAGGTAAAGTTTTGAAATTCTGCTTGGGTCATGGAAATCAAGGGCCGTTTGCCGGACAAGGAATCGATGGGCGAGGGTTTATTAGAAACAAAAAAAGGCTAAGCAAAACCTATGGAAGATGTTTTTAAAACTTTATTAATTACGAAACAGACGAAAGAAGGCGAGAGAGTGAAGGGAACGTCAATGAGAAAAGAAATAAAAGCCTATGTTTTCAAAAAAGGATACGTGGTCACTTTGCTTTATGCCATTTCTTTTTATTGAGTTTCTTGGTATTTAAATTTTTAGCATGTTTTATCCATTTTAATGAAGAATGCTTTTTCACGCCGTTTTGTTACGCGTTTCTTCGGTTTTGTTCTGTCTGTCCTTTAATGACCCCCGCCGTATGAGAATGACGAGTAGGAAGACCAGCTGATCAAGCTAGAATTAGTAAACATCCTGCGGCGGATCGAAGCGGCGGATTCGATTTGCCTTACAGTTCCATATCTTGCGCCTCATTCTCGCTGAAGTCAGACATACTACTTTCACTGTCGGAACCGTCGGACTGCTCTTGTTGTTCTTGCTCCCGAAGTGCGCCTTCCGTCGCGTACCGCCGCACATAATCCGCCACTTTGTTCCGGTATTCTTCCGGTTTATGTAAGTACATGGTGGCTGCGTCCACATTCAGGGGATCGACTGGGTTCGGGTAGGTGAGCAGCTGTGGCAGAAAGGATTCGAAAATATTCGACAGATCGTAGAGTGCTGTCCAAGCCTGGTTGATCACGTCCAAGCAAACTGTTCCCGAGGCTTCGTCGATGTTTGGATGGAAGATTTTGTTCATAAACCCAATGCTGGGCGATTTAAATGGATACTGCTCGGGCAGATCGACACGCACCTTCCAAACGCCACCCTCGTAGGGCGTCTCCCGAGGACCGACGAATTTCACGAAAAATTCATTCAACCCTCCCAGAATCGTCACCTTGTGCTTGCTTTCGATGAGTTTGATAACATCCGTATCAATGCGACGTTTCCCGGCGCTCGGGGAAGACATTTTCGGACTACCTCTGCCAGGGTGTAAAGCTAATCTATTTCTTCCTGCGTGCGGAAGGAAATTTCAGTGAAATTCCACGGAACACGAACGTACCGTACCTTACAGCGAAAGTAATCCGCACATTTTCAGGAAACCACGCAAGTCAGATCGCAAGTCGTAGTTGCAACCTGTGCCTTTGTTTTCACTGCAAACACGCAGAGTGAAAATGACATTTCTCGCGCACTGATTTGTGAGGGGTAGGAAGCAGTAAATGAGGGGTAGGAAATTTAACTTATTTTATCGTAAAGCCTAAATTATTTTATAAGTATGTAAGTAAGTAACTAACTTTGGAACGGTCGTTTTAGTTCGTGTTTAGTTCGGAGTTGTATTTTCTTGGGCTTTGTATTTTGACTTGATATTTTGCAGTTGTCTGTTCTTAGTTTTTGGCCTTTTGTCAACGGACGTTTTGACGTAGAATTTTGACATCGATAAAAATCCTTAAAAAAAAAAAAAATAAAAAAAAAAAAAGCTTGTTGACGCAAAAGGTCTGTCGAAACGAAAATGTCTTGTTGACTCTGTTTCTAAGTTTTGTGATTCGTAAAGTTAGCGATGGCGGGAGACTTTTCCGGATGCGCGGCTCGAAAGAAAAACCGGGCTCAATCGATCGAGTATAATCCGGTGAAGACGGATGGAGGAGAAAATTCCAAGCAACCCACAAATCCGCTGACGACCCGCAGCGGACTGCGAGTGTACAAAATTGTCATACTTGGCGACGGTGGAGTCGGCAAATCAGGCAAGGCAATCTACGGCTGAGGAAAATTAGATTCTCTCCAAGGCGATTTCTAGATGCACAAAGGAAGACACACGCCTATGTTATGCGTAGGATGTTAGCTTCGTTTGATGTCGGTCGTCATTTCATATTTCCCTCTTTTGTTATTTGCTTACAATATTTTAATAAGTTTTTTTCATTTTGTTCAAGCTGTTACATTGCAGTTCGTTAGCCACAGCTTCCTCGACTACCACGATCCAACCATCGAAGACTCCTACCAACAGCAAGCAGTAATCGATGGAGAAGCGGCTCTGCTCGACATTCTGGACACCGCCGGACAGGTCGAATTTACGGCCATGCGTGATCAGTACATGCGCTGCGGGGAAGGTTTTATCATTTGCTACTCGGTGACTGATCGTCATAGTTTCCAGGAGGCATCCGAGTATCGGAAGTTAATAGCGCGGGTGCGCCTCACGGAAGATATCCCTTTGGTACTGGTGGCCAACAAGCTGGATCTGCAGTCGCAACGAAAGGTTTCCACCGAAGAGGGCAAAACACTGGCCACACAGTTTGGTTGTCCGTTCTATGAAACATCGGCGGCCCTGCGGCACTACATCGATGAGGCATTTTTCTCGTTGGTTCGGGAAATCAGGCGGAAGGAGGAGCAGCGGGTGAGTTGTAATGTAACGTTTTTGTAGGATTATATTTTATTTTCCTATTTTTTGCTATTTGTGTTAGGAAAACTAGTTATTTCCTTTACAGTACAGTCGAACAGTACTATAGCATATGTCGATTTCATAAGAAAAAAAAAATCAAAAAAGGCACAACTTTAACATTTGAATTAGTTTTCCGATTCAAATGTTATTTAACGTCTTCTGTTACGCTAAATGTTCACTTTACGAGACAAAATGGCCAGAAAAATTATAATTGGCATCATGAGAAATATTACCATCAGGAGAAATATTACCACCCTAATATTTAAATCGTCCTAAAAAGTCGACTTATATTTGATTCGTTTTGGTACTGTTATTAGGTGTATGACTTAATTCGTGCGGTTTTCATTCAACATTTGTGACCTAACTACAACAACAAAACGTATGACAACTTTAATGGAAGATAGTTCCTCGATTCAGTGTCGATAGAAGTTCTTATCTTTATCACCGACCCAAGTTGAGACCAATTTTTTGATACTTTCATAGGAAGTCAACCGCTGTGCTGCCAATTCGTGACTCATGTAACGGAACAAATACTAGTCCGAAAGAGGAACATCTGGTGAATAAAGCGGCGATGTTAACAGTTTCTATCCGACATTTTCGAGATAGGTTTTGACCGGTTTTGCGATGTGGGGTCTAGCGTTGTCATTTTGAAAAATAAGCTTATCATGTCTTTTATTCTATTCTCGTCGTTTTATGGTCGAAGCTTTGCTTCAAATGCATTCATTGTTGTCGATGGTATTGTCCTTCAATAATTTTATCAGGTTTTTAAAGCTTGAAGTACACCACACCTTTCATATCCCAACATATGCACAGCATAACCTTTGCATAGTGAATGTTTCGCTTTGGTCGCGATGGACCTGATTCACCAGACTCTATCCATGGTTTTTTTGCGTTTAGGATTCTTGCAATAGCTCCCCTTTTCATCACCAGTAACGATTCGGTACAAGAATCCTTTTTTTCTGCCGTGCAAGTAATAATGAAAAAGTACTCCTCGCAAAAACACTCTACCAGGAACAAAACTTGGCATGTTAAAATGCTTAAAAATGGTGTTGTTTACTCTTTAATAATAAAAACGTAATTGCGTTAGATGCGTAATGACAGTCAAACACATAATCAAACACATATTTCATAAAAAATATTTGTTATTAAAATATAAGTGTGTGACGCCATTCATTGTAAAACGTCACGAATTAATTAATGAGTGGTGCTCATTAGGTGATATATTTGCAAAAACACTATGCGGCACTATGAACATGATATAAATATGATACATATCAACTATCAGGGACAGATAATGTGCTTTGAACCATGGTAATTCTGAATTAATCTACTAATTTGACTTACTCGTCAAATACAGTTCGCTGTACGCAATGAAATAAGAACGAACTCTTTGTAGTATATTTGTTACTAGTACATTTGCTTCTAGGTAAAATGTTCAAATCGTTATTTTTTATATATTCTAAGCCTAATTTTTGTGCTTTTATAATCGGTTTCGTATAGGCTTTGAATGGGGGCTCAAGTTCCGAAAAGATTCATCCTCGAAGACGCAGTCGATGGTGGCGATTACGTTCTATATTTGCGCTAGTGTTTCGGAGGCGTAGGAATATTACGAACACCGATCAATAGGACAACTGAACATTGCACAAAAACCGGTACCATTTCACATGCTCCTCTATTACGGTTCAGTCGCAATGTGCCGTCGCTCCATATGCATGTGGTATAAAGTATTATTGTTGTTATATTTTTATTTTCATTCTTAGTTACTATAGCTATATTTTCCGCAAGGAATGCGCGCTTCAATCAACGAAAAAACTGTACTATCTCATGTCTAACAAAGAAACTTACCGTTACGGGAATCTTGTTTAGCCCCGATTCCGATCGTGGGATGACTTTTGTTTTATATATTTATGATAAGAAAGAGTTTGGTCCAAAGGACCTGCAACGCAACGTAGACCAAATGAATAGATTGGAGCCAATAGGATGAAATAAGCTAAACATCGACTAAAATATGGTTTTAAATATTTGTTGGTGAATTAAGGTGCAATTTTAAAAGAAAGATCTACAACACTAAGGCAACCGTAATGTAATGGACATGGCTAAATCGTTTTGAAAAAATTTCAAAAACTAGTACGACTGGACTCAAATATTAAATGAATGACTGATCCACTGATTGATGTCTTGTTTTTACCCTGATAAATGAGCCCAATGTGTTCAAACCAGAGTCGTTTGTTGAGATTTGTTAAGATTTCATTTATCTCACAGCATTTCAATTGTCTTATGATCAGTATTGACAGGCATTTTCGCATAAAGTACAGCATAGTAAATTAATTTAAGTATTTCAAACGTTTTTAAGTATTTTTTGTGTTTGTTTTCGCCTTGGAGGCTGTTTGGGCTCAGAGCTGAATAAGTTTAGTTACAAAATATTCTTCGTGAGGCTATCAACGTTTGCTTACTTTAATTATATGAAAAATAATGACGAACTTGGTATTTGTGAGACAACATTTTATAAACCTATAATCACCAAGCAATCTTTCAAGTATCTACATCTCTATCAGACAAATACATCATTTTGATGCATGGTAAATAGAAATCAGAAGAAAGAATAACTTAAAAATTAACGATACAAACGATGAATACCTATACCTAACCAAATAACTGTGATGTATGCCAAAAACTGAAAATGTCCTATTATATTTTAAACTATTACTATCTATTTGAGTTTCTGTGCATCTTGGTCCTTTTTTCACTTTTTCGCTAAATCTAATAAATTTTATTCTTAATTAAAACTTAAACTTTAAATTTTTTCTATCTTATTTAAATGAAATTACTTTTGGAATTTCACAAATCTTGACGGTTTTTATTCATTTGCTTCAGAATTCTTGTTTTTGTGTTATTGCAAAAAAGATACTATTCCATTTAATGTACACTACAAACCACTGAACTTTGAGCCCAGTATAAAAAAGGAAAGATCAAGCAATTAAGTTCAAATATTGTATTCGGTACGTTGGCATTTATAGTTTAAAATGTTTAAATCGTATCGTCAAAACAGCAGCTTTTCAAATATCATATCCAGTTTGTTTTTCGTAACATCATGGAAGTTGACTGATTTACACGAATTCCCCGTTTTACTAAAGAAGGGTAGTTTCAAATCGCCTGGTTGGAACCAAGGAAATCAAATGAAAAATCACTGATCATTAGGATGGTAAAACTCAGCAAACAGTCAAACAGGGTAATACTTGTATCTTAAAATATTTAAAAAATAATACAAAAAAGAAGAATTATTCGTAAGACATCCCATAGCCAAACACATTTCGAGATCAGATCACTCAGCTTCAGGTGAACCAGTAAAACTTGTTCCATAGGTCAACAATTTTCATTGAATTTTAACGAAACCTACTGTAAGAGAACTTTACTTTTACCTATAGAAATGACTGACAGTGGCCAACGAACAGCACTCCTTGGGGTAAAATGTTGAAACTTTCAACGACTTTGTAAGACTTCGTTTCACCTGTTTACAGACATACGCTCTGAATCCATACTAAACTTATCAAACCAAAGATGATTGTGAAATGCAAAAGATAAATTCCACACACAAATGGTGCACTTGATGTTTTGCGATCAACGATCGATTTCTATAGCAATACACACACAAACTGTAGAACTGCTTCATACATAATCAAATTGAGAAGCACTTTCTAGCGATTAGGAAGACTTTGGTTATTGCGAACTTGTTGATTCCGGTCGAAAGTAACAGTACCAGAACCAACCCATTGAGGAATAGGTGAAAGTATTTGCTCCTCAAACCAGGGATTTTGTCAAGGGTATGTAAATATCCGAGCAGCGCTCTGTCTGAAAGGGGAGAATGTTTGGGAACCTTTCATGATAGTCCTCGGTGGAAGCAATATTAACAGATAGTCAACTGTTGTTAATCTGTTGGACAGGGTGAAAGATGATTCAGAAGATTCAATTAGAGTTCTCCCCGCCTTTGAAACATGTATAACTTTCCACAGTTGGAACAAAAGTATGTGGTTTTCTGTGGCAATCGGTTGGTACTTCTGCGCCATCTTTTAAACGGTATTCAAAAATGCACTGCATTCCACGCGCATTTTTCCTGAACGTACGTTGTAACAGATTTCCTGCGCGATGCAACACAGGGAATATATTGCTTCAATTGGTTCGATTCTCTTCCCTACTCCATCATCGAACTTCCTTGCAAGTGACAATAATTGATATGAAAAACAGCAACTGAAAGCTACAAGTTCTGCCTACGTTCTTGGGAATTGGCTAAGCTTTAAATATTCTTAGCTTCGTAACCTTTGTTCACGATCTCACATTTGCATCTGTTGGTAGTGCAGAGAAGACCGACGCTAGGTACTTGGAAAACATGGCATGGAAAGTGTAATGAATAAATCGAAATCTTTGAATAATAATAAGCGTTGAGGATGAGAGATGAATAAAAAATAAACAGTAACCACAATGTGATAGCATTGCAGAACACAAACCGAATGATCAGATCATGTCTCCTACACACTTGGAATTATGTGTATAAAGACGAAAGGAACGGCGTAACAATGTGGGAGTGATGCATTTGTAACACTTTAAGTGAGATTCTAGAGCAAATAAGAATAACCAAACGTATAAGAAATTGCGAGGAACAAGAGGATTTGCACCGAATTAAATATGACTCTTGCAGTAAAGTGCAACTTGATTACATGATTGAGATCTATGCCCGAATTCACGGAAGACAGAAACAAATTTTGCAATTCGACGAACGTACGAATATGGTCATCCATTCGCCAGCATCTCGAAAGGAGCGATATGAATTGTGCGAATAAAAGTATTATGTTTTACTGCGGAATGTTATTGAAAATGTAAGATAACAATTGAGAAATCACAGTATTCTGTTGGGCGCATCACAATTCAACGGTGTTCAGGATGCAATAATAGTTTCAACCGTAAGGCAAAGTGCGTTCTTTTGTGAAAATGGCAAATAGTCGTTAAAAATAAACTAGAAAGAATAAACAAAACATATTTTGGTTTATCGGTGTTGGTAAGTATACTGTAAATGAAAATTTTGGCAAATTTAAAACGAAACCGTAATGTCCAGTAACTGAAAATATTTTCTTTTATGCTTAAAGCTCTTCAATTCTCTTTAGCAAAAGAGAAACGACCACTTTAGCAAAAAGTGCAGTTTTTAACTGACCTTCTCTTAACGACGTCACATCGCCAAAAATCGTTTCTCAAACTGTCGGACTTCAAATACCTATTAAAATATTAATCGTTTGATTACTAGGCGGATTTGGGCTCTGAGCGAATAAAAATAAACATCAAAACGATCTGTTTGTTATGCTCCTTTCTCCCTCTCTCTTTTCTCCCTCCCTCTTCTCCCTTTCTCGCCTTGTCGTGTTGTCTAGTTTTGCTGTCAAAGTTGTTGTATTTGTTTTTCTTTCCGAGCCGTCCGAGTCGAAAGCCGATGCCGATGGAATTTTATTCTCAATTGCCCAAAATTGTGAGTTTATTTGTAACTAAAATAATCATGGTCATGCTGTGACAGTATCTAATTATTTACAGGAACTGCACGCTCATCTCAATGGCTCACTCAGCAACAGTACGCTTGCCAAGCTGCGCGAGTTTAAGTACGGCAAAGCGGATGCGGTCGTTGGTTGCGATGATGGCTTTTACAAAATTCTCAACGGCGAAACGCTTTCCCTCGAGAAGTATGTTTAGATATTAACACTGGTTTCAACACATATCATGATGCTAACGTAGCGTGAGCTTTTCGTTGTAGGTGTTTTAAAAAATTTCAATATGCGCACGATTTGACCGACTCCTGCGAATCACTCGAAATGGCCACCCGGCTGGTTATAAAGGAGTTTGCGGACGATAACGTAATATATCTGGAAATTAGGACAACTCCCAGATCGACGTGTAATATGTCAAAACGGGAGTACTTATCCACGGTGCTTAATGTGATGCGGTTGGTCTTCGCGAGCTGGGTCAACCTTTGCATCGTCAATTGATGGTTGTTATTTTACAGAAATATGTCCGTATCTCACCCAACCATTATGGTCAAACTGTTACCATCGATCGATCGGTCCAAGGGTGTCGTTGAAGCAGAAGAAAATGTCGCTTTGTCGATTGAACTTGACTCTGTGTACCCTAACATAATCGCCGGTCTCGATCTGAGCGGAAACCCTTTCGGAACGAAATTTTCCGATTTCGCGCCAGCGCTGCAGAAGGCACGGACGCACGGATTCAAGCTGGCGTTGCACTGCGGAGAGTTTGAGGATGAACAGGAAGTGAGAGAAATGTTTGTCATCGGCGTAGATCGCATCGGACACGGCACGTTTATTTCTGGTAGATAGACATTTTTTACCCAACCCGAGTTCCGCTAATCTCTGTCATTTTCTTAGGAGAAAATCTTGAGTTTGCCGCCAAACACGCTATTCCGTTCGAGTGTTGTCTCACGAGCAACGTAAAATGCAAGACCGTCCCTTCATACAAGGAACACCACTTTGGGAAACTCCTGAAACGAAATCAGCCCGTGTGTGTATGCGTAGGTTTCCGAATTCCAAGACGGCTTCTTGTTCTTTTGTCTCACAGTTTCTTATCTTACAGACCGACGATTTTGGTGTGTTCGAAACGAGCCTCTCTCGAGAATTGGAAATATGCGCCAAAACATTCAACCTTTCCAACGAACAAGTGTACAACCTTCAACTGAAATCGGTAGACTTTACATTTTCCAGGGAAGAGGAGAAAATTCAGCTGCGTAGAACGTTGAATCAGTTTAAAGCACACATGATTGTAGATTTCTGAAACTATTATCGCAGAAGACTAGATGAATTGAAAAACGCTTCAACTTCACATACTAATTGTAAGTTTCGATTAGTCCACACACCATCACTCATAAACCCTTTAATTCCGGACCAACTATTTCAAAACCTACTTCAGTGAGCGACAGATATGAGGAAACAAACATCAAGTAATCTGCGTTTTGCCTACTTTCAAAAATGTTAGATTGATTTCGTTTGAGTTTCTTCAGGCTTTGTAACGATGAAAAAAATTAAGATTTAAGTGAAAACATAGTCGTCGCTATCGTGTGAAAAAAATTGAGCATTCCATTGAAACAAATTTAAAAAAATCCAAAATCAAATCTTTCACAGCCATGAATCATTACATGTTACCATGTTACTGATATTGTATTACTAGATTCCTTAGATTTTTGGGAAGAGGCTTGGGAATTGAAAATCAACATTTTTTCTTATTTTCCTTCAAAAGTTTTTGTTTTCATTGTATTCCGCTTTCTTTATTTGAAAACTCAGGAATTTGCTTTGGAATACGCACATCATCGCATGACAAAAGACTTACAGTAAAATTCCATTTTATAAGTAGAAATCTTTTAGAACGTGATGATAGCATGTGCATTTGGAAGTTGTTGAGATGACTCTTTGGCTAGTTTATAATGCAATATCTTTGTTTTCTCTTTTCCCCATTTGTAAAGAACTAAGCTTGTTTGTTGTAATTAGAGGTGATTTTTAAATTATGCAAACAGTGGTGTGGATCACCAAAGTTCACCAATCTTCCCGAACAAAACGCATGAAATTAAACCCAAAGCACAGATCCTATAGGAATTTCCGAAAGTTGTCACTTAGCTATATGTTCTGTTTCAAGGAAAGCATCGCTATCACCCTCGTCTCAGATTGATTTAGATGAAGATGCACAAAGATAGACAACTCTCATTGGCTTAAATCTCCTGTGGCGCTTAGATGCATCATTAACGTAACGTGAATTTTACATTTTATCTGTTGTACATGTGATCTTCCAAACGCAACGGAACAGCACGGACATTACACCGGAGATGGGCACCCCACGTAACGGAAATTATATCTGGTGACAGTACTTCGTCCCACTTCTCTAATTTAATATCTGGCCATAAACTGCATCAAAATGGAGGCTCCTTAACAACATTATTGAAAGTCGCCCAAAACCTTCAACGCTAGCATACCAATCATTTGCACATCTCTAAATTCTAATTGTCTGGTTCCCTTTGGTAGCATGACGGCACAGGATAATACAAGTACAACCCACTAACCAACCAGCCAAAGAATGCAGTCCTTTCCGACTGATGCTGGTAACTTAACGTAGCTAGTAATTTTCTATGCCAAACCGACTGCTCACTGAACTCCGTTCGGTTCTCCAATATCATGCGCTTCAGTGTCGGCTTTGGAAAAAAGGGCGCATCTTCCAGAACGGTTCCGATGGGACCGACGTCGACGTGGAAGTGAAACGAACGTAATCGGTATCGTGATTAATGATTCGAAAGATGAATTACATCTCATCAGCATCAAATATAAATAAATACAGCGAAACAGAGCAGACCGTATCGCCCGCTTATGCCCTACTCATTTCCCTCATCTCCTCTTCACCTCTCCGTTCCGGTGTCGGAGGGGTACGCCGGGGTGATTGCGGGAGCTTTGGTTGGTGGGAAGGTGGGAATGCGCAGGGTCCGGGAAAACTTTTGCCAATCGGCCGCGAGGAACGGAGAGCTGCTTGCTGTGGAATGCTGCGAACAAATTGTTCACAAACATCGTCTCTTCTGGTGTCCGTCCATAGAGCTAGAGCCAGCGCGCAGATAGAAACGCTGATGAAAATTTGCGATGCACAGTCCCTACAACTGTTAGCGAAATGTATTTCATTCACAAATAATCCCACAAAATACGTCTAACAGACGCAAAGAAAATGAGAAACACGTCAATTTGAACCATAGAAAGTGCATCAACGTGAGTGTAAAATTCTAAATCGAATCGAAAAGCTCCGCCAGGTCGCCTGTCGTCAAAAACCGTCACTCACTGTGCGTTCGTTTGCAATTTCGTTCAATGTTACCGTTCTTCTCGTCTCGATATGCAGGCGTTGGCGGCATTAGACGTAAATTAATGCGCAGCAACTAAGAACCGGTGCACGCCGACAACGACGTGGGACTCCACGGAACTTCACCTCCACCAGAAGCTCTTTTTCTCTGGCGTCTAGCGGATCAATCCATCGACATCCCAGAATAACGGTGTTTATCGACACGTAAGGAACCGTTTTTCTGCTTTTGTGGCAACTCACTCGCATTATTGGTTGTGTTGTGGCCGAAGACCAGCCATTGATGGAGAGTTTGAGAGAACTTGGCGAAACTTTGCATCTTTGTACTTTAATAGTTGTTTGTTTTGCTATTCAACAAAGGGTCGGTTTTATGCTTTAAATCATATGTGGCTTGTGAGGTTGTTCATTGCTCTATTGCTATTACAAGAGATAACAGTAGCAGCATCATTTAACAAACCGAATAAGGGCGTTTTAAGGAGTTCATCAACAGCAGACGTTGTAAAACAATAACTCGGACTGGCAATAGCAATTAGAGCCGAGTCAAGTATAAGACAATTAATATTCGTACGATAAATTGCCGCCTGGAACCGGCACGGAATCCACTGCTAAGCGGTGGACGGAGGTGTGATTTGGAAGCCCCGAACGCCAGAAAAGCGTTGGAGCCGCATCGTCACCGTGTGGCGTGGCGCGACGGAAAATCAATTAGTGAGATAAATGATAAGTCAGATGAAGGCGAGAAGAGCCAACGAATTTGCATAATGATGAATGTCTTTCAGCCACCACAGCATATTGATGCGCGGCGCCCTCCCAAAAGACAGAAGCGTTTTCACTACTGCACTTCGGGCTGCAGACTGCACTTTTCCGGAAACGAGGTGCTTGCCTCTATGTTCCGCCTTCAGTGCGTTACCCGATAACAATAATATTAATAATAATAATGATAATATATTGTTATTATTCGAATAATAATAATAATAATAATCTTAATAAGAATAATAATCATAATAATCTTCGAACATTGGGCTATTGCGATCTGCAAACATGCCCAACGGGCACACTATGATGTCCTTAAAACATAGTTGACATCACGAATCCCGGAGGACGTGAGGTTCAAGTTCGAAAACATTTTCGCTTGAAGGCCTCCGCCAATCCAGATAACGATCCAGACAGCTGGTTTTTAGCACCGGCTTCGGGCCAGGACGATACCGTGAACCGCGGCACAGTGGTAAAGTTTGTGTCAGTTAGAACGGGTGACCCTAAGGCTCTTTGGGAGTTGCCATTTTAAAATACATTACAATTTACACTTTGCTAAACCTAAACCATTAAACGATACCGTGAAGCAACTTTCCGTTGCCATTTTAAAGTGAACAAATTAATTGAACATAAATGAATGAATTGAAAAAATTGCAATGATTTTTTTAACTCTTCACAGTTGAAACCTGAAAGATATCGGAACTAACTCTTTTACGCTACGGACCTGAAAAGGACCTTTTGTGAGTGCGATGAATGTGGTTTGGTGCAATGATATGGATGGATCCGAAAGGTCGACTTTTTCTCCCTATCGCGGATGAACAAGATGTTTGCGGAAGTCTTTCTTAAAATCCTCGTATAAGTATCCACGGACAAACGACCCTATGGCATTAGAAAAAAAACACGGCCACGGTATTCGGATAGTCAGTCAAAATATAGTTTTTAGCCTTGGATTCGTTGATCCACGATGAGTCTGAAATAAGTTCTCTTTTAAAGAACTTGCAGCGGCCCGACTCAACCCTGTGTTGCGCAAGAGGTTGAGTCAACCCTGCCCAGATACGGTAGGCACAAGTTGCGTGCGTGCGTGCGTGCGTGCGTGCGTGCGTGCGTGCGTGCGTGC
>NC_071285.1:34429405-34516216 GCF_943735745.2 Anopheles bellator
TGCGTGCGTGCGTGCGTGCGTGCGTGCGTGCGTGCGTGCGTGCGTGCGTGCGTGCGTGCGTGCGCGGCCGGCAGTCACAGCATTTGACAATGATAAAAGAGCGTGATCGCCGAGGCACAGTCTCTTCTTTCGTCACAAGTCCGAACGATCGGACGGCGTGCCCGACGAGGGCACATCCGACTCTCTTTCCTTTGTGATAACAAAACTAATCGGATTAATAATTGAAGTCTCCCAGATGAACGCCGGACCGCAACTCCAGCACGTAGGCTTCCGGTATTGTATCGTTCGGCAGCCGATACCGCTCCGTCTTACGAGCCGACACACTTCCGCCGATCGGGCGTTCGATGAGGTTGAGTCGATTGCGGTCTACTCGCTCAGGCCGACTCGTACTGTGCCGAACTTGGGACACTGTAGTAAACTGTGCCACAGTATACTCACTGCCGACGAACAACAGCGGCACAAGCAGCCGAAGGACTACCCACTGAAATGATGGCATCTCTCCGGTGTGAAGCGATCGTCTAGGATGACTAAAGTGCTCACCGGCAATGCGGTGGCGTTTTTATGATGTGTCCGTATCAGGATAGCGTCACCGGCCGAAAACTTGGACAAAGATTGAAAGATATTTAGTACAGTTTTTTTTTCGAAATCGATCATTAGAACAATAGAAGCATGTGATGTAATACGTCGCTCGCGTAAACCCCGATGGAGTACAGTCATCGATCTCATGCTACGCGCTAAAACCACTTATCTGTGGCCTCTGGTTTGCCGATTAAGCACAATACCACAATTTTGCCCCCGGTAAGCCACGATAAAGCCAAAAGTCGTTCATATCTTGATTTTTGCGTTTATTCAGTTGTTACTCTAGCGCTGATAAACCTATTACCTCAACAGCACCATTTCGTAACGGATAGCTCTCCTGCCACCGTTTCTCGTGCGTAATGTAAAGGGACGGAATACGGAATGCTACCGGAGCCAACGGAGACCGATGGCAAGGAGCACAGCCGCCATGGAACTCGATGGATCTTCGCTGCCCCTTCTGTAGTCGTAGTCGGTGCCAGGGTTGTCGTAACACTTTCAGTGGAAGTGGACGTACTACTCTCGGTAGTGGGCTCAGCAGTGGTACTAGTGACCTCTTCGGTGGTTGTATCAGGAGCAGGCGTTGTGATTGTTCCAGGATCGGTAGTGGTGGTGGTGGCCACGGTAGTGGTGGAGGCTTCGGTAGTGGTAATGGTACTGGGGGCTTCCCTTGTCGTAGTTTGCAACTCCTTCATGTACTCCGCCAAGAATTCGGTCACCATAAGCCCTTCGAAGCCATCCAGCCAGTCCAGGTTGGACTGTGCCGAGTTGCGCAAGTTGGTGGCTGTTGTCTCCGAGATTCGCGATCCGAGTGCAACGATGAGAGCCTCGAGCTAAGGAAATGAATCACAAGTAGATTAGCAACATATCATAATAACATATTAGCTGTAGGTGGAACATATCTTACTTTGGCGTGTTCCTCGGCGTTATTGGTCCGGCTTGCTATACCGGACAGGGCAGAGTTGAGGGCGATCCCTACGGTGGGAAACAAACTTTACGACGGTGGCTGGCCAATATCGTAAACTTATGCTTTCCTCTCCAACTTCTGGCCACTTCGGGGCAGATTTTATTGGCAGCAGCAGCCCAACTGAAGCAGCGGAACTCGTTTCGGGGCCAATCATTACTTTCATTTAATGCAATCAATTAGCAATTCTGAGAATGGTTTTACGAGTTGCTCATTAAGCCGGGGCGGCCACAGCCTAGAGTGGGCATTATTTCGTGTTGTTCGCGTGCCGTGCGTTGATATTTTGGTGGCCGAAACATCAAACAGCAAAGTAAACCATGTTGTTATTTGGAAAATTTCAGCCTTTTCTACAAAACCCTAACAAAGTGTTGTTCAAAGACCGAAGCAATAGTGAGATTAAATATATGAGGTCCTGCAGTTGTTTTGAACTATTTCGGCATTTCGGCATCATTTACATTGAAAGCTTCGTAGAGCTATGTAATTGAACTTGATCGACAGAACCTTTAGTATTTTTAGCTGATGAATAAATAGGAAGGTTTCACTAGACCTGACCCTCAGATTTCAAACATATTTAAATTACAACTCTTGATGTCGTTTCGAACATCGTAATCGTCACCAGTGATCTGATGGTTTTCAGACGCGATCATGGATCAAAAGTGGCGGACGACGTCTTCACCTATCAATCCTAGCTAAAAATTTGCACCCAATGACACTCTGCGGATGATGCTGTTTGAAGGTGTTTTTGGCACTGCGTTGGGATCGTGTTGAAATGATGAAAGACGAGACGTTTTCGCTGGACTTTGAGGCAATAATTTCAGCAGAATTCAAACACGATTGCGAAATGTGAAGACTTGGCAACCTTGGTAGGACAGAGTAGTTATGGGTTTATCAAGGTCAGCTAGATGCTATCACCAAGATAGTCAGAAGTTCAACTATTGTTTAACACAATTTATACATCTATTTATCGAAAATTGAACCTTCTTGAGAAGATAAAAAACGTTACGTGCCTGAGATTTGAGCCCCTACTGTGTGAAAATCAATTCTTGATGCAATACTATTTAAATTAAATATTAAGAAATCATGCTCGAAGCAGTACTTTTGAGGTCACAAACTGTGCTTCAAATCGATGTATGCTTAAACAAGCTCTTTAAACGATTTGTCTACTTCTACTTCCATTAGCTTCCGATTATTTCCTCCTGATACGGATTACATGGGTTTTCCAAATCATTTAGTCTGCGTTTGTTCGAAGCATGTCATATTCGAAGGAAGATTCAGCTCGGAGCATTTCCTCATGCCGCTTATCCTTCCGAGCAGCAGCCGAGCAGGTTGGTGACAGGGAAAACGGACACCCACGGTGCAGCGAAACAAAAGCTATTCGAGCATTTCAAAGCAACTCCCGTGTAGAATCTTTCTTGTGGGACTTCCTTTCCAGTCGGACTCTTCGGTACGTTCGACTGAGGAGTCGGATGCAAATTCTGTCCACAACACGTTTGGCGTAACTCTCTAGGATTCATGTCTGTCCGTAGTGGTGCTTGCAACGTGATAAAGGCAAACGAACAAAAAGAAGCATGACCCCGAAATAAAACATGTGGCAAACATCTTGCGATCTTCGGTTTTTTTTTTCAAACTATTTCCATTGTGTGCTTCAACGGCTATCTTTGCTGCGAATGCTCATCCTGAATCCTGAAGGATGCATGCAAATGAGGCGCATAAGCAAAATACAAATTACTTGACGTCATATGTTATGAACGATCATATGTTTTGAATAAAATCAAGAAATCCAACTATTATAGTGTAATTAGAAAGGGGGGCCACAGAAAGGGAAAATCTTCTTTAAGAATTTCGCCGTATATGTAATTGATATAGGATGTTGAATTGGTGTGTGATTGTGATTCTCCATGCTGTCTGTTTTGTATGAAAAACTGAGAATCTTATTATATATTATAGAATCTTATTATCCTATTCTGTTTTGGTCGTCCTTCTGATCGAGTTGTTTGTTATGGTATGATTAGTCTAAAGTTTGGAGTTTGTAAGTGTCAACTATGCCTTTTTGGCCCGTTGACGGTACGAATAAATAATAATTAACAATGGGAGTTGTAGTTTTATTACTGTCACCTTTGGCATCGCTTTTCCGGAAGCAGCTTCTTCCGGATTTATAAGGATCCCACTTGACCGAAAGAGTTGCTGTGTCCAGAGAGGAGAAGTTCGGCTGCAATCATTGACAATTGCGCATTCGATCGAATCGCGTAACAATCAATCCGATGCCGCGCCCCTTTTATAGGCGGTGCAGGCGGTGATGATGATGTGATCTGCGGCCCTCTCTTTCTTTCCTTCTCGCTCGTACCGTGGTCCGATTTTGTTGCAATCGAGGAATGTACCAATGAAACGAACAAAAAAATCGCTCGTATATGAATTCACTCGCTAATAAGCGGTCGATGAGAGAGAGAGAGAGCCGCCGTGTTTACAGTTGTGCCTCGAGAAAGACAGAGATGCCCTGCAAAGCAATCTAGCAATTCGGTAGCAAAATATAAGGGATTATAGTTCGTTTTTTGCACGATCCAAAAAAAAGTCGGAAAAACGAATTAAAAGCGGAAGTGCCGCAGCGCTAGCCGTCTCTCTCTGATGCCCTCTTTTTCGGCGTCAATCCGGAGGGGAAAATGATTGGTTCGCTTGTGTAGGTTACGCGGAGTGGATGCGTTTGCCACTAGAGTAAGAGAGAGACCGAGTGCGCGTGAACGGTTGGAGTTGTTGCTTTTCGTGTGTTTATTTGAAGTTTGGCGCGTTACTCTCATTCGTGGTCGGTCTCGCGTGGTGTGCGAACGTGATGATCCGTAGTTGTGTGGCGGTCGGAAGTAGTCCCCAATGTAATGTTTGCCAGCGGATTACGTGTTGTGTGTTGCGTTGAAGTGGCTTAGAAAATTCATAACGGTAATCGAACGGACCGAGCGAGAGGGAAAGGGTTTAATGTTTGGCAACGGAAACAGTCAGTGGCAAACGGAGTGGTCAGTGAGCAAAAGTGAAAACAAGATACATTTGAATGCTGCCGATTCAATGTTACCGGAAGTAATATTCGATTATTACTCACGTTTCTAGATAAACGTTTGCACATTCCAAATGGTAGCAACCCGGTATTTGCGGTCTAAAAAAATATCTTCTCAAAAAAATATCTACGATGAGCAATTGTGCTTACGAAGCAAGTGTCCAAATGCGTTGTATTATCTAAATAATGTGTAACAAGTGTATGATTGTGTTGTGTGATGTTGTAAATTTTATCTTCTGATAAAATACTTGTGCCGAACAGTACACAAACCCATAGCTCCGGTAATTGAACTCCAGTAATTAGTTCGCTGCTTGCTACAAACGTAGGCATTGTCTTAACAAAAGGTAAGTGTATCACATTAAACTATCAGTATTTTAGTAACAGTATAAGATCAATAGAACAGCATTTCTGAACAGCGAAGAGTTGCGTAGAATGCTTTTATCGTAGTTAAACTTGTTCATTTGTGCATCGCACTGGACAAGCTATGACCGTTTTGCTTAAAAAGTCAAATATCACGAAGGACACAGCACTTAATTGGTCGCACTTTGCCACTCCAACACAATGGTTTGATTGTAGTCCGTCCATAATTTACCAAAAGCCGAGCAGAAAAAGAGTGGCAAGTTGTTTGAAAATCGTTGTTTATCTGCTTGACTGAAACTTTTGCATATCCATTACTAAATTTATTTATTCATTTAGTTTTTTACTTACTATGACATCAAGACCTATGTTTTTTTCTTGAATCAATATTATAAAATAATATTTAGCTTTAGTTAAAACAGTCAAAACTTATCTATTATTCACAGTTTACGAAACTAGTTTTTGTTTTTTAATTCTTAGAGGAACGGATTGAGTCGAATTTATAATTATTGTTGTAGTTCTAATATTTTTCAAATTGAGTATTGCTTGCGATTCAAAAATGATTTAAATCTTCATCATCAAGCTGAAAATCTTCATGTTTGTTTTCTGTGCCAGAGAGTGGAGATTTTGAGTTTTTTCGGGCTACATATTTCTTGAATTTATTGGGAGCTTGTTGAAACGTGGTTTTCACCGTTTTACATTTGGTTAAATTAACCATGCGTGAGTAACATAGTAAATCGCACCAAAAGAGTCAACCAAATATAATTCAAGATACACGGACTATTATAGACGGACTATACTATTCGTTTTTAATGGAAAATTTTAAACAAACAATAATTCACCAATCCATTGTTGAATGAACTAATAAAATTAAGTAGTAGAAATAACTTAAATTTGAATGTAGAAAACTCGAATCGCGTTCGTAACCCGCAGACAGAAAACAAACAAAAAACCCTTTGGTTGGCAGCGAAACGAGAGTACAAAAAACCAAAACTTCATTGGAGGTCCTGCGACACCAAAGGAGCGGATTCGTAAAATATCTTTTTTTATCGGCAAAGTCAAGCTTTTGGCGATACGAATGGAAACAGAAAAATGGCAAGATCGGTATACGGACTTTTACGAGTTTAGTTTCGTCGTTTAATGTGTTTTACCCGGAAATGATATTCGCGAAGCGCAGATGCTGGTAAACCCTCTTGTTTTTGTTACCTTACGAACTTTTCCAAGCCTTCTGCGTCATGTTGGGCATAATTTGTTTGCTCTTTTTTTAGTTACGTCAACGGGTGGTCCTTTTCCACGGTAGAAGGTTTTTTGCGCCATTCTCACCCCGAAGTAGTTCGGCAGCGGTAGACGCAAGATGCATTTTGTAGGCTGTCTGCGACGAGGGATACATTCCAAGAGACACATTTTGCGCACATCTGCTGCACTGCACCGGCCTAGCAAAAATGTCGATCGGAGAAGACCAGAAGTTTTTAGCAATTCTTTGTATATTTAAATATGTAATGTAAATGAGTGCATTTTATCCTTATTCGTCAATTAGTTCAAAATCAATTTCATCATACCCATTATCAGCATATCAACACACCCATAACAACGTTATCTGCGGTATCTATCAGTGTGATGTGTTTATGAACTAGGGTTGATTATTTCGATTGCGTCATGACAAAACAGATTAAGCTCGCCTTCGGCTGACCGAAAAGCATCTATCAATCTTGATTGAATATTGCGTGGAACCTTCTGGGTTCCCGGCAAAAACCTCCGTGTGCTTGTGTTTGTCGCACAAAAAAGCGGTCGGTCGCACAAAAAAGCGGTTCTCTTTCTCGGCAGATGAACTTTTGCACCTTCTAAACGTATCGTCGCCAGTACCGTTTCGAAGCCGACCGAGAGGCGGCGTAAAGTTATGAAGCTAAAGGCGGGACAGTTTCTGGTGCGTCGATTTTTTGTGCTCGGTTTTCGGGGCTGTAGCCTCATTAGCTATCGTTAAATGTTGAGCTGACAGTAGCAAGGTAGTTTGGTTGAGTCTCGGAACTTGCTCTAGTTTTTTCGACTTTGTTCTAATTGCAAGTCGCTACCGATTAGAAAGAAAGAAGTCGATGTAGAAGGCTCTTTTAGTTTTTTTCTTACGAGCGTTTTTTGAAAGCCTTCTTTCGATGTGTCCACTGAGCCGATGTGTCTCTATCGAAATTGGCTGTATACAGTTTATTCCTCTCTAAATGACTTACTTTTACCTACCTCTTTTAGTTAGTGTCTGACACCGTTCGCTGTAAATTGTGTTAGTGTATGTTTGATTAGTAATGATAAATGAGTCCACACGTTCAATGTAGTTATCTGTGCAAGGGAACTCGTTCGCTAAAGGAAATCGTTGCAAGTGTACGTAAACGCGTCTGATACGGCGTTAACCTCTCGATGTACGGAACGATTGGGCAAAATCAAAGAAACTTTATACCAATAGCAAAGAAGGACATTTGTCACTCAGCAGCTTCGTTTAGTGCGATATCATCGGTATTTGAGCCAATCGTTGCTAGAAAGGCTTCATAATTAGAGTTAAAAGCCGGGTGCCCGTTCCGCTTTCGGCGGTCATGATGGAGGTTAGCGAAAGCCGCGCGGAAAGGGACACAGACTCCGATCTTGGGGATGATTCTCCGTTGGTAAGTTGCATCGCACAAGCTCTACGCTCTACGTTTGCATTTACTATTTCTTCAATCAGATTGCCTATTGCACTTGGGCTTTGGACTTTTTTGTTAATTAATAATTATTTACCGAGTGTATGTAGGAACATCGTGTTAGATGATATGCTAGCACGTAAGGCTCGACAACTGCTGTTAACCCGAAGCTAAGCTTTCGTCGCGACTGCATTTGTCTGAAGTGCCAACAGACTCAAATTACGCCCGTAGCATTCTTATTGCAAATGTAAAACAAACGTAAACGAAGTTCAATATATTTTCAGCCCAAAGTTCAACTTTGGCACCTTACCTTGGCACCTTACGAATGTGTGTTCAAAATAATGCCATCCAGATTATGAAAAAAATCATCGATAACTCACGATTTCACGAACGACTGGTTCGGGAGAGACAATGTATTGCTCCTACGCTTCTGATTTTAAGTGTCCGTGCGATAAACTATCATCAGAATAAGGACGCTGTGGACAGTGCATGAATGACGAAAATTTAGTTCCCAATAGTATGACTCAGTCTGGGGTTGAAACGCCAATAATAACAACCGACCGAGCCGGGACTGTGAGAAACCTTCTCGCAATGGCGCATTTCCCTTTTTATAGCCACCAATTTCGATAAACTGTCATTAGTATGCATGAGCAATTTATGCAAAATATGCTGCCGCGTATAAGAATTTCCATCCACACTCTCGGCTGTCGCGCATGTACGGCCAAATGGATTCTTCGCGCCAGCGCCATCGCTTCACCGTCCACAGGACAAAGCAATTAATCTATGCGTGGGCAATAAAACAATCCTTCCAGGCGTGGAATGCGAATACGGTGCCCGGTTCGCGCCCAGCCCGAAGTGGGTCCCTTCCTCGGGGGACCGCTCCGGGCACGCTCAAAGCCTTCCTGCCACTCCGGCTGGTCTGGTTCCTGTCTGGTTTTGCCGGTGGCAGAGATTTTAAGCGAATTTTTCTCGTTGTTCGCTTTTAATTACGGTCCCCACAGGCAGACACACATACACATGTGTACGGTGGGCCCCGCGCCAGCCCAACACTGGTGCTGGTGGTGGGATTTAGGAGCCAGCCCAGCCAGCGGGAAAAGCCGGCTTTTTATGTCGAAATGATATTATTGGCCTGGCCGCTGATCCTATTCTTAATTCCTTGCCCGGCGTGTTTCGAGGGAGCCCGTCTTTTAATGGGCCAATGATTGCAGGCGGGTGCTGGGACATAAAATTAAAATTCAAGACCCGACCCCGTCGCAAGGGCCCCGGCAAGAAGGCAAAAAACCGTATAAAGTAACGCATCGCGCGGTGAAAAACGGGTTGCTGCGTGAAGAAGGAGGGGCCAGTTGGAGGTGTTTACAAATTGCATTTCCCGGCGATTTTCCTGCGCATTTGTTGTTGTGGTTTTTTACGGGCCATTTCGGGGTTGCGGGCCCGGGGCAGGTCCGCAATTGGCCCCGAGGTGTGACGCCCGTTCGTTCGTTGGCTCCGAAGGTGTCCCCCGGGTCTCCCGGGGCCCGGTACTGCGAGAGCACCCTCTTTGGAGCACATCTTTGGCCCACGGGAGCGGGGCCCTTCTCCTGACCTCCCGAACCGCCGGCGCGGCTTGGCGCGCTGGCGCATAATTATGATTTATATAAATATAAATGAACCACTTGCTGTGCTCCGAAAGCCCAACGGGAGGCAGCGGGGGTTTAGTTGGAGGGCGGGCAGGCTCCACGGCCAACGGAGGTGGGGGGGGGGCTTTGGTACATGTGCCGTTGAAAAACAAGCAGCGAAGCATGCGATGCCAAAACATCGCTCGATTGGTCGAAAACATGCACAGGCAGCGGCCGCGCCTGGTACCGGTGCGAGGGGGAACGGAACGGGGTGCGGTCGGCGAAGGGACCGAAAATTAATATGAAAACGCAAACGCAAAGAGGAAAACCCGGGGCAGGAAAACGCGCTTTTCTGCCTTCGACGAAATGGCAGCAGAGGGGGAGGGGGTGAAAGGGGGAGGGGGGGGGGGGGGGGGGGGGGCGAGCGCAGCCATTCAGTGGCGCAGGTCGCTCGCCCCATCGTTGTGAGAGAGCAGCGGTATCAGCGGTAATTAATTCAAAACAATTATCCTGCAATTAATACAAATTAACCGGAGGCAACAATAAAACGGAAGAAAGAGAGAGAGAGAGAGAGAGAAAAAGAGAGAGAGAGAGAGGCGCAATGGTCGGCCATCGCGTTGGCAGCCGTCTTCGAAGTGATGGCCGCTGCCGGGTTTTTCGCATGCCGCGGTTGACTGGGCGCTAGCGCTTGGGCTCTAAGTACAATTATCATTGCGGATTGGCAGCCACCGTGTCAGCCCGCCGGACGGCCACCGGGAGAAGGCCACCATCCGGTTGCAATCAGAAGCCACATCGAGCCATCCCCGCGGTGGGAACCGCGTGTGCTTTCTGTATTTCCCTCGACAATTCCTTGCACATTAAGCTTTGTAAAATGTACGACGTCGATACCGTTTTAAGTAAATGCTTAATGCCGGCTTGTTCTGATCGAACCGACCTTTAAACCGATCGAGCCAGGCTCGCATGGCGATTGATCAGAAAAAAAGGATATGTTATAAAGTCAACGCTGCCTAGACCAAGTCCCTGAACGTAAAAGGGCCACGAGCGCCACTTAATTATTATTCGAATTAGGTGAATTCTGTGATTGTTTTTAGTTAAAACACTCGCAGATTATGATGACATCGTGGTGAAAGATCCACATAAGTTCTTGCGTCTCACAACACCCAAAAATTTTAGTTTTCCTTGTCGACAGTCGTACCTTGTGGCCAGAATACAATATGCACCTCGCAGTGGTAATCGATGAATTGATTGGCAAATGGGGCTATGTTTTGTCACTATTTCTTGTGATTTCTTCGAGCACGGCCGTGGAAACACTATCCCATCGATGCAAATCCAATTTTAGATTTACCTAAAATCGCCAACACGATCAGACTCACATCAGACTTAACTCGACGTAACTTTCTCAACTGATGATTAGTCATTCTGGGAATGTTTTGATCCGCTGGTGTAGTCAACATTTGTAGAGATCAAATGGGAAATGATTTGATTTGGGTCCTCCGGTGGATTTGAAAGCATGACTTGCCCAATGGACAGGTGAATTGTGGACATCTGCGTCGTAAATGCTGTTCACTTCGTGCACGGTGAACTTTCCCAACGCGTTTGTTAGATAAGCTGAAGCGACCAGATTGTGTAGTTATGATTTTATGCAAGCGGCCCAACTTCAAACGTGTAACACTTGCCCCCCGCTGCCCTTCACGTTCCGGCACCCCGTTGGGGTCAGAGGTAAGACGACGATCCCGAGGCTAGCGAAACGCCACCATCGCGCTACCACAATAAATATTTATTGCCACCTTGCGTCCAGGCAACAATAAAGCAATAATTTGATGGTTTTTTTAGGAAGGCGGCCAAATTGATGGCGTTGTCGGCGGTGCAGAGCCTGCGCATCCCTTCACGCGGGGCGCGGCATGTTGGCGCATAAAGAGCAAACATCGTAATAGGAAGTTGACGTGCAGTGATGCACCGTGCACTCCGCTCGGTGCCGCTCGTTTTGGGAAAATATGGCCGTTTTCCGATACATTGTTGGTACCGTTAGGTCTGCCAGCGTGTAAGGTCTCGCCACGGTCGCTTCCCGCCCTCTCCGCGTCTCGGCCGATCCTCTGAACTGAACAGAAAACCATTTAAACTTAATCGCTTACTTGACAACCACCCCAGTCGACCCAGTGAGCGTGAGCGAGCGAGACCAAGTGAGGCGGAAGTGATTGTGGCTAATTGATACGGCCGAAGAAATTAGCATCATTTGACGAAGCCTGTGTCTGCTGGGACCGCTGGCTCACCGACTCAGGAACCGCAACCGCAACCGTGTGACACTCGCTTTTTGCCGGAGGAGAAACTTTTCCGTTGAACCGGGTCCTATAGGCACCGCCGTACGTGGCCTTCCCCGCGTCACAACCCTCCCGATCGCTGCTCGCCCTGATTGATTGATTGCCATTGGGGGATGGGTCACCTTTCCGGCGCCGGTAAAGTGTAGTTTTTATTCCGAAAATTGATCAAAACTAGCCCAGAGCTGTTCTTCGGACGTGTGGAACCTTTCACGGAAACGCTTCACGATCGAGGAAAATCGGCACAAAAACCGATGCACTACCATCTACGGACCGAAGACCTGGACCGAATTGGTTGAATTAAAGGGAGGCAAAAAATGGATGGTAACATTGGTCGTCCTCTCGTGTTACAACGCCTCTCCATTTGAGGCCCCCAAAAAGGGTCCGATGGAAAGGCATTCCCATAATTATGCTCATCGATTGCGATGGCCGGCCGAGCGAGCCGGCGAAAGGCTAGCGAACGACCTGTCGATGCTAAAATCAAATGCTCGGGTGGCCGAATTAATAGGCGGCCAAGGAACGCTGGCATTGCGTGAATGGCGCGAGATACGCAGCGCAAGGAATGGGCCGAAAGCCGAGCGACTTGACCACTTCTTGTAATTACCCTTGAGAAAGAGGTTGGTAATTATCGATGTTACATATTCGACCGTGCAGTGGAACGTGGTGAGTGGCTGGAAAGAGGTATGACTCGCCGTACGCAGGTGCACGCACGCACGCACGCACGAGACCCAAATGGTGCGGACAGATACGGTGCTGTTTACCGTCAAACTTATCAAATCGACAATGGTTAACCAGACAACATAAAGCTAACTCTCTCTCTCTCTTTCTCTCTCTCTCTCTTTCTCTATTCGGTCCGGAAAATCTTTTCTCACCATTCAGATCTTAACACGCACACACTGGTCGGTTCTTTTGGGCGGGTTATTGTGGGATGTGGTGGGTTCCATTTTCGCACGGCCCGCATTTTCTCACACTTCGCCGGCAGCCCCGGCGAAGAGTGGGGGGCGGGCGGGCTGCGCACGGAAAATGGGGCACTTTGGCGCGAAATTGTCTTCGCCGTTTTCTCGGCGACGGCGACGTGTCGATCGTGTGACAAATTTTGCATAGATATTGACGTGGGGGCCTCCGCGCGGCTTTGATGATGCAAAACGTACAAAACGGGCCAACAACGGGTCGACCACTTTCGCAAGTAATTGCACACAAATGGTGGAAAACTTCCAGCCTCCTAACAACGGAGCCGAAGGATGAACGGCGAGCGAGGTGAATCGGTTTTCTGAATAATTGGCTTTAATCGGTGCACACTTCGAAGCGATCGCTTTATTGCGGGATAACGTGCGTTTAAGTCTGGCTGGCTGGCTGGACAGTTGCATCACGGTGCAGCGGATGCCTGCGTGTGCCCTAGAACCGATTGTTGTGCGCCGAAGGTCCGCCATGCCGAGAATTTGCTATCGGCTTCGTAGCCATTCACGTTCGAACGCCATTTACAACCCGACCGGACGGTTGATTGATTTTAATTCATTTTTGTTTCGTGACTTGCGTACGACAATAATAATTTTGCTGCACAACTACCAGAACAACCAAACTCGAGGGCAGCAGTTGCAACTCAGTACCGCATTTCGGACGCATTCACATTCGACCCAATGGAGCTCCATTTAAGTAGAAAGCTTTAACGTTCAGTTTTCGATTTAACGGGTGATGTCCTTTTCGTTCTTACGATCCTTCTTGAAAGATGCACCTTCAGAAACTATTTTGATTTTAAGTTCGATTTTCTAAGTTCGAGTAAGTAAAGTAACTAAGTAAAGTACGTTCTTAATCATTTCTCGACATGATGAAGCACAACATGAGCATGTTCGACTCGATTTTCTGCCATATGTTCCAGCTTGTAATTAAATAACTTACTCCATGACTTGGACAAATTTTGTAGTTTTAGCGCTATAATTTCGTGCATCGTTTGTATGATGATGAGAATCCCGCATTGGATAAAGAAATGATTTGTTGTCTTCAATCTACTCCGGTGAGCATATAGCGATTTAGCTCATGCAGCTTTTTGAGCCAAATTTGGATAAGTTGAAGGTGATTAAGGCGGTGATCGATTGGTAATGGAATCTCGGTTGAAGGGTGCGAGTCCTGCATTCCAGTTGAATGAGGGTTTTGATAAAACAAGCTTTTGGAACAATGACAAGTGGTGTACTATTCGGCTATCGAATCCATGCTCGATTGTAGAGCCTTTCTGTAGACATGCATATTAAGCAAATGTTGAGTTCTAAAAATTCTTTGCTATCCATTTTTTGGAAGAGGCAAAAACCGACGATGAGCCAAATCTTGTCCAAGCAAAACAGCTGTTAAAAATTGACTGATTACTCAAAATGACCGAAATTTTCACCTTAAGTCAATGACATGTGTAGCAACCTAACGCCAGCAAAATTGGATATACGTACCCCGGGGAAATTCAAAAGTTGCAAAAAATTTTGAACAGACCTCGTATGTTAGCATTTGCGTACTGTAAAATATTAATAGGCTCATTCGACAATAATAGCTGCTTCGCACGCTCTTTATTCTTTCGTACCCAAGCACCAATTTTCAATGTTGCAAAACCACTTTTACATAATTTAAACAGTTCAAAACAGATATGTGAAAATTATTAGGACCTCGTCAGAAACTTCTGAACGATACTATTAAAACAATTTTCAATAATTTTTGTATTGTTCAACACTTATTTCGTTACATCTAACTCTAGTAAGCGATTCCGATCAGTTTGTGAATTGTTTCTTCTAAAACCGCATTCCGTTCTTTGGACAGCAAAACGCAAATCTATAGTGGGGCCAACAAATGACAATAATCTAGTGTTTGCGATGTGATAAAACCGTGCAAATGAGCAATAGCTTCTTCCAGCGGTCGTCATACGTGCCTTGGCACATCCTATCGGTGCGAGAAGGTTCATATCTCAGAATTAGTTCAGAATTAGCGAAATGAAAATTGAAAACTACAACTGCCTGCGGCCCCTAATTGTTCGCTTCCCCACTCTGCCCGTTTACGATCGCACCGCCGATTGCGCCCGATTCGAAACCCGCCGGTCCGGACCGGAAATGGGGCAGCAAATGAAAGAGAAAAAATCTGCTGAAGTGGAGCTCGCTCGGTCGCGGAATTAAAGTGTTTCCCGTATCGATTTTTGCCGCACCTGATAAACCCTGACCGTCGATCGGCGGATCGACTTTTTCTGTGACGCCGCTATCGTGCAGGTCACTCACGGAATCACTTGAGGCCCTCACCGCCGTTCCGTTACCCCACATGTCGTCCGCGGACCAGGATAGCGCCGGGAGCCGGTTGATTGTTTCGTGAATGGAGCAAGCAATAAAAACTAAATTACCAATAGGCGTGGTCTATCTACAAGAGAAGTCTGACCTCAGGTTTTATAGCCGTTTTACTCCCCAACATTCGGAGGGTCGGGAAGCGATGGACCAACGGACCCCGTCGTCGTCGCCGCCGCCATCGTTTTCTTATCGTCGTTATCTTGCGCCTGAGGACGAAGAGCACGTTTATGTCGAGTTCTGGACACTCTGACTAACACACTCGCCAAAGCCCTGTGACCGTGAGAGGGCGAACGCGAAGGTAATTTAATCGCGCAACAGAGATGTATGATAATGCACTGTGTAATCCATTAAAACAAGAACTTGCAGCTCGAGTGAGGCGAGCCAGGGTAGCGGCTATGGACGAGAGGAGCCCTCGGCTTATCGGTCCGGTGCATCGCAATGCTACGGACGAGGCGCTGGCTTCTTCTAACCTCTGCTTCTTCGCATTACAGCGCATTCGATTAGTGGCGGCCATCGTGGATTTATAATTGCATTCCTGGCCGCAATTTCATTGCGCCGGCCTATGCACAATTAACCCTCGTCCTCGGTAGTTTCGACCGATCCGTTTATATTGCACCGAGTTGCGTGTTTGAACGCTGTAAAGGTTGCGTCGAAGTGGTCACAGAGTTTTGCGTTATTCGAACGGTAATCATCAAAAGAACCAATACTATTTACGTTAGTAAGAGTGGTTCGCTGTTTACAACAGTTGGTTTCAGTTTACTTAATACTTCTAGCTTCAGAGACAAGAGAAATCGCGCATTTGTCCTCCAATTTGAAATTATTGCTTAAAGCACAGCAAATAGTGTCTGTAATTGAAAAACTGCCATTTTGTATATCAATTGCTGTGCCGCATGGACTGCGCTGGTTGTTTGTTGCTGATAATGTGGAAACAATTGCAAACACAACATTGATTTTTTGACCGTGTTTTCCAATTACTGCCTAAATTTTCGCTCACGTTACCTGCGAACGCAATCAGGAAACATGTCCACCGGACCGTGGCTAATACAGGTAATCACCGCGCAACGTAACTGCAACGTATCACCTTCTCCCTGCTGGGGCTGCTGCACACTCCACTCGACACTTCCGACAAACCAATAGAGAAAGAGAGAGAGAGAGAGCTAAACAGACAAGGTGAGCGGCTAATTTCTCGCGCAATTTACTGTAATTTAAATCGATAGCCGTTGCTCGGCGGACTGCGTGCGTTTATTGATTTCCTCGACGGTGACGACGAGGACGACGACGCAGAACCGCTGGGCCTCGCTGGGTTCGCTTTCGGACCTCATAAGGCACCTTGAGGCTCGCGTTTATTTACGTAACGGTGCAACTATGTACGGTACTCCCCCCACGCAAGCATTATTGTATCGACATTTTTATGCACAGCGGACCAACGAGCGCAACCGATACCGAATTACAGTCGCGTTTTGCGTCTGTTTGTGGCACGTTTTCGCGGCCAAGCGCCCTTTTGGCTGAGGTTTTCTGTTCGTGCAACTCAAAAGGGGGACCAAGCTTTGATCCTTTTCACGAGCTTACTAGGGTGCTATGGGCGAAAGGTTGACGCAATCTTTTTGGTGCTGTTCGGTGGAACTCAATGAATGCTAAATTCGGTCTAACTAGTTTATTTTTTATGTACAAGTTTCCAATTATTTTTTCCCGCAATCGGTTTATTAATGAAAAATCATTTTGTTTTTTAAAACTATCGATGCTATCACTTTCTGATTGTTGAGATGTATAGAACAATCCTTTATGTGGGAGAAAGTGACAATATGAAGTTTACTGGTTGGTATCATCGTTATTCACCGTAGTATTGATGAATTGCGAAAAAGAAATCCATTATTTTCTCGGTAGATGGATTTAGTGATCGATATCTTTAGTGAAGTATCGATCGTACAGTTTCAAGTTTAGACTCATTTTAAAGCTGATACTTTACATTTACGAAAATGCTTTCATTGGTTTTTGTTTGTTCCATTCGATTGTGAGTTACAGGGTTTTAACAATAAAGGTCAACGAATAGAAAATTCGGTACATTTTACAGTTTTCTTTGAAAAAGGCGAAAATTCAAGCTAGACCGCTGAAATTTACATGGTGTTTATGGTACCGATACTGTAACAGTTAATTATGTGTACTTTTGGTTTCGTTCACCCATTTCGGTTATTTTTGATGCTAAAGATGCACCTCGCACAGACAGACCCGTCATCGTAAATGTCGGTAAAAAAGTAATCAATGTCATAGAAATAATCAAAGTTAATCGGCATGTTAGTAGTCAGAGCATCGACCAGGAGCTGAAGATTAACTTTCAACCCGTTTTAAACCATTTGCGCAAAGCTGAATTCATGAAGAAGTTCGATGTTTGGGTGCCACGTCAATTGACACGGAAAAACTTGATGGATCGAATTGCCATCTGCGAAGTTTTTGCCAAACGGAAATAGACCCATTTCTTAAACGGATTGGTACTGGGGATAAGAAATGGGTCACTTACGACATAATTGTGTGAAATCGGTCGGGGTCTAAGCGTGGTGAAGCAGCCAGTGCTCAAACCAGAACAAACGGTCAGGAAGGATCTACTGGGTATATGGTGGGACTTGAAAGGAACCGTTTATTATGAGTTGCTTCCGTGTAGCCAAACATTAAATTCAAATTTCTACTGTCAATTACTGCACCGTTCGAAGCTAGCAATTCACCAGAAACGACCAGAATCGCCCGAAAGTGATTGACACCTTTTTTGCGCATTACAAAATTTCCTGAGTGATGAAAAACTGAGATCAAAAAAGAGTGGTGAAAATGGATTGCTCGAGTTTTTTGCCAATAACGAGCAAGACTTCCGTAAGAGAGGCATTATGGTTTTAAAAAGCCTACAAATTTTCCAACAAAACGGTGCATATTTGACGTAAATCGAACAATCGAAAGTATCTTAAATAGAGTTTTGAATTTCATCCAAAAATAATGGATTACTTTTTCCTCAGCCATATATTTGCCTTAAGCGACTGGAGTCTAGTGGCCGTTTCGCTAGCTCAAGTTAAGTCGATTCAAAAGTATTATTTATTGAAACATGTTGTGCCTGTAGACAGAACTGAGAAAGATGTATTCAATTTAAATAGGCTTAAACCACTTTAAATCGCAACTTCAACGAAAATATTTAGTTTGCTGGAAGATACGATCTGATAATTTTATTTACATGCCTATGATACGCTTTACCGACATGGTCCTAATAAATTCAAACGATACGATATGATACGATACGAAACGATATGGAAGGATTTACTCAGACATTGATTAACATCTTATAAGTTTCGCGAAATTCCCTTCTGTCTAGTTGATATTTTTATTTATTGTTAGAGCTGTATTAAGCACCGGCATTTCACTCAGGATTAGTACACTGTTAGAGGGTTCGAACTGACGTCTTTCGCATCGATTAAACGGTGCAGGGAGACGGATGACCTACGGACGTAAAAGTTCAGTATGTTCATTTCATTCTTCGGCTGTTGCCACGTTACTAAATTGATTTGCTTCAGTCGATCGATACGTATCGAAAGTGAGGCATCTTCGAAGCGCGTATCGATACTTCTTCGAAGCGACACGGCCAAGAGACCGTGGGCCACGTTCCTTCCAATCTACTTACCGCCGATCGCTAATACCTTGCGCACCTCGGTGCTGTTTAAATTAAAATCCGCCCGCAATATCGAATTTCTGTCTCGTTTATATGCACAACAATTTATAATGCCATCTAGCCGAAGGGCGAACGACGGTGGTCGAGGTCGGTGTCCTGGTCCCGGAAGCGTGCGACGGAGACGTCGGGTTCGGGAAGGCTTCACTTCCTTCGGCCAAGGAAGCCACGCAAGAAAGTGGCAAGCCCAAGGAACTCCGACGTCTTCGCAATAAACGACCGTCTGATATCACAACGGCGGCTCCCGTTGCTGCTGGTGTCAGCTTTTGTGTTGTTCCTCTTCGGTTCCACTGTCCGGTCGGGGATTTTAGGGATTCGATTTCAGGCGGCACCCACCCATGAGGTCCATGCTTGTGCTCGTCGGGGCCCGGCACTAGACTTTGGGTGCTTATAAAGTCGAGTGTGTCGAGATCGATACATAAATCATAATTTCATAATGTCGCCCTCACAAAGTGGCCACTCGCCACTGCGCGAGTACACCGGACCTTTTGTGGCTTTAATTAAGTTGCAAGGAATGCGGAATAATGCCCGTAGGCCTAACCGGCCTACACAATTTAATCCGACGTCGTGCCATGGGAAGGGTCCCGGAGGGTCCCCTGTTGGAATTCAAGCGCCGGGGGAATCGGTTTCGATCGATGGGTTTCGCTTGTTAAGTGGTTTATAAAATTCGGAGCCTCCATGTTTCTCGATTATTGATTCATGCGCCCACAATTGTCGGGGTTTCCATGTGTGGCTGGCATTGATCCATGAGAATTGGTCTTTGGTCAACGTTTTGCGGTGACAATCTTCCGCTCGTTTTCCGCCCGTTAGCAGCGCCCTTTTCTGCCGAACCCGTAGCTTCGGCAGATTCGGCAGATAATCGGCAGATTGTGGAATGGGGCGACGTTTTGCGACGAAGTTGACAGAGGATCCTGCAGCGACCCAGCTGATGTGGGAAATCGAGGGATCGCAACGGCACCGCCATTTGGACGGCGGTTAATTGGCACACGGACCCGTATGCTGCTGGGTGTCCGTAACACTCGAACCCCGGTGCCTCGGTGCCCTCGTTATTGGGACCTAATGAGATTGACTGTAAGCGATACGAGACGCCGAGTTTGCGCTTATTTTCGGCTGTGATTCGCTGGTCAAACCTAAGTGTGATTTTGCTGGGTTTCGAAACGATACTTATCTGTAAATTCTGTAGAAAATCGCGCTCATGCCCTTGAGCACTCCATAGTAGCGTTCAAGATTCTCGGTTTCTTTCGCCGTAACATTGTTGCTAGACAATTGCCACACACCCAGCAGCAGCGGAAGAATGCGCCACGACGATGCACCTTGGCTTTGCGTGATGGAGTATGTATATATTTCGTGTTGCTTGATGCTGGGCCCGAACGAACGAGTCCTTGCCCCCTAACAAGTCCGGCCACTGGCCGTGCACGGGCTTCATCAGCAAACGATGCGCATATGTATGCAAATAAAAATGCTCCTCTATAGACAAGCCATAATTATCGTTCATTAGCGTGTGCTCGATGCGGAGGCATGAGCAGGCCGTAGAATCCTGCCCAGGCTCGAGAACTGTTCCTCAGCAAATCGGACGGCTTCCTCGCGGCGGGCGGGTGCCGGGTGCGTTACCGGCTCTGTTTGCATTATCCCTGGCCATCCAGAGGCCAGAGTGTAAGATCGGGCTGGCTCCACCGCTGGCTGCTGCAGTTGGAATAAAATCTTCACATTACATTATCCTGCCGATCGGCCCGAGTGCTCTATCAATGCCCCGGTCCCCGGTGTCTATTCGACAAAAACTAAACGAAAGAAGCGCTTTGCGTGAATACGCAAGCAAATATTGATTTTACCCTTACGGCGCTGAATGCTGCGCTCGATGCACCCGGGGTTTTGGATCGGTCTATCGGCATGCATCGCGGGTTTGCACCCGGAGCCCCGACGGACCGGACCGGTTCGGGCCAACGAAGTCACACATTGATATTAAAAGGTGGTCCAGCGTCTGGACTTCCGCTGGACGCGCTCGTTTGTAATCATAGCTCCAATCCGCCGGGGGAAGGGCACGAATTATCCTCTCTGCTCGTCGCGCGGACCCGCCTGGTTTGTTTGACTTCTAGCGTCGGCCATTATTGGGATCCGCCGCTGCCCTGAACTATGCAGCTTTATATCGCACGTAATAAACCTGGCGCGCTGTCTCGGGAGCACCGGAGCAAGACACGCACCAAGACCGGACGGGACCACCACGGAGACGTCTGGAGCTGGTGCTGTTTAATGAAAGTTGATTCATCTTGTTCGCCCGATGCTCTTGCTCGATGCTTAATGCGGCGTGCCCGGAACCGACGCGGCGCAGCACTTTCGAGGGTCTTCGCGGGCGGTGTCCTTCGTCGGGCCAAGGAAGTCAACCGATGCAAGGCGAGGGGCCACAATAAAACAACAGCGCGACCGACAGCGGTCGGTCGGTCTACCTCCGGCGATGTACCGTGGTGTCTTGGAGCACATTTTTTTTATCATTAATTATCCACCTCTTTCGCTTGATATGTCAATATTCAAATTAAATAAGTCAACAGCCGTGGGGGAAGCTGTCGAAAAATGCGTGCTTCATGGCGAGAAGACACGGGGCGATTAAAAAGGAACAATAGTGATGTCCGTTTCAACCATTCGTGTTTGGGTTGGCCGCAGAGAACAGCGTTTGGTAATGTGTTAGGAATACAGTTTCTTTGCATGTTTTAGAATAATTTTCCTAGCTATGATTGGTAACAGTTTTGTTGGTTCTCGGTTTGTTTCTATATACCTGATTGCCTTAAGTAATAAACCTAACAAACGAAAATCTAACAGTTCTCTAAGGTGCAGCTCTTGTCGATATTGGGGGGAATTTTATTTTGAGCGTCACATAATACGGTTTTTGAGAGTTTTTCGTTTCGCTTTAAGCAATTTTGATTCAGCTCATTCGTTCCAAGAATTAAACGGTGAACGGTTTAGTATCACTAAGGAATCACTGGTGTCATTTTTATCACTATTTGGATTTTAAGAGAAGGCTGACGCTCAAAATACAGTAATATTCAATGAAATAGGGTGGTGTTTGGATTCCGAAGATGGGGGGCAAAATATCGATTGTGGCTGCCACTCGTCGTCCTGTTGAATTCAAATACGACAATTCTGCTTATTAACATAACCTCTGAGGAGGAAATGAGTTTCATTGAAATGGCCCTTTCTAATTTCGTACAGTTTTAGTTGAAGATTCAACCCTTTTGAAATAAGTTTTTTGCTATTTCCCAATTTTCTGCAAGTGCATAGCGTCCTATTTCGTAAATGTCCAAGATTTTACTAAATGTTTACAATTTCCAGAAGTTTTACGTTTTCAAAATCGCTAGTTTAAAATCCATACACTTCATGGATCACCGTGGGTGTTTACTAACCTATGTTATACAAACTGCATGCATGTAAAATCAACTGCTATTTATTAGTTTTCGGCGAACTGTTTATTCGAGAATAATATCTGTTGCTCCAAGGAATCAAAGTGTCAAAGCCAAGCCACTTTTGTTAGTGTACTATCGGCCATCAACAGCACTGTTTTCGATGAAAATATGTAACCCGCCATCGAAAAATTCGTAGCTTGTGCCGTACACACTGATAAAGTTAATGAGATGCTAAAGCAACTGTCAACAGCATTGAGATCGCCGTGGCTCACCCTAAAATGGGGACTCGGATCGATCGCCTTTTTTCGCTTTCGGGGCACAACCAGTCGGTCGGAAGGTATTTTTGTTTATGATTTACGTCAACATGCCGTCCTGTAGGGGGCGCACCTCCGGGGGGATTGGTTTCGTGTCCGGTTTTATGCTTATGGTGAAGGAGACATAACACTTGTTGCTCGTTGCTCGATCGCCCAATATTGACATTACAGTTTTGGGGCAGAGTAACGCCTGGGTAAAATGGTCGATCCCCGATCTTGATGGGTCCATCCCAGATTTCCGCCCCACAATGCTGAGGGTGGATCTGCTTTACATATATTCGTATAAAGGAACGTGGCCATTGGATTTTTGGGTGAGGGAAAATTGTTGACTTTTGGACCTTGTGGACCGGCGAGCGTTCGAAAAGTGTTTCCAATGTTTGAACTTATCTTTAAATCAGTGCTAATTATAAATTATTAATAGCTCACCGTACCTTCACGAGTCTATGACATCGAATTGCACCACGGTTTACCCCGTTTTCCCGGAGACTCTTTTCCGAATTCCGTTACCGACATCGGGTGGATTCAATTTCTCTTCACGACACGCGCGCACCCTCCATGCAGATCGCCGGCAATGGGCATTCGATGCGTGGCTGGCAGTTTGTCATATTTCATCACGCGGCCGAGTGTTGATTTTCAAATTTCCGGTTTCCTCTCCTTTGACGCCGGCCGAAGGTGTGGGTTGATTGAAGACGACAACGACGAGACGCTCTGCGAGACGAAGGAAGTCTCGAAAGGTTTAAGACGTTGAAAGACGGAAAAAAGAAACCGGACAATGGAGAGAAGTGTTAAACAGGGCCGCGCGAAGAATAAACGCCCGAACCGAGAGCGAAAGAGACAGAGAGAGAGAGAGAGAGAGACAAAGGGAGGGAAAAGGTAAAAGAAGTTTGGATGGCAGAAAAAAATCAAAGCAAATTATGTTGCTTTCCTTCGGTTCCCCGCTCTCCGGTTCCCGGGACCGCGGCATTTTATTTGCTTAAGAAAAGAATTTCATTACGGAAAGGGCGAAAAGGCGAGGGCCCATCCCGATGGGACCCCGGAGAGTGTTGCAGTGCGGCGTTGAGCCGGCTGAGTTGTTGTTGTTGTAGATGGAGAACCGGCAACGACTACACGGAGACAGGAAACCGGCCGCAGCAGGGTGGTGCTATCGATGCTCTTTCATATTTTAATTTTATGAAAATGTTTGATTCATTCGCCCGCGTGGCGTCTTGGTGACGATCAACATTGAATATTGATCGCTGCGATCGATAAGTGGCCGGACTGATGACCTTCAGCATGAGCTCATTTTACGATATGTTTTTTCGAGTTTTAGCGAGACCGTAAAACACCGTGTTGATTCAATAAACACACAATGAGTTCCGCCAACTTTCCCGCCAACGAGGGTTGAGTCATTTGAGGCGGTTGACAGCGTGGCTTGAAATATCGAAATGAGGCTCTCCGATCAACCACGGCCGGGAGATGGTGGCACTCCCATGTCCGGTGTCCGGGCACGTTAGTTGGATTTGTGCGCCAAACAATCGTCCGCTGACGTACTCATTTGGCCGGAAATGGGGTGTGAAATGGATTATGTTTGAGTTACTGATCAGCTGCGGCGAAGGAACTTCGAGCGGGGCCAGGGTTTTCCGTTTTGATTCACTCCGGCCCAGTTAAGGTTTTAAGTGCCTCGTGAAATCCCCGAGTTCGAAAATCCCATTTACATGAATTTTATTATTTTCAGTCCTATGTCTGAATATACAGATATGGTTGGGTCTCCAACGCGAATCAGTTTTATTGAAATAGTCACATTACTTCCACGTAAGTTAAGTAGAGTTACCTATTTACTTCTTTAAACCTATTTATTTTTAAACAGTTGATCACAGCATTAACATCCCTATTATAAAAATAACTTTTATGCGTCATCGCGACCTCACAGAACTAGGGCCGCCTTCTGTCCTGACAATCGAACAGCACCATTGATTTTGTCCCTTAATTATTCCTAATCCAGGGTTACTAACAATATAAATCTATATAAATAAAAATGGTTGTTTGTCACCCGTCCGTCTGAACCGTGTTTTCTCAAAAACTACTGAACCAATCCGTGTGAAATTTTGCACGGCGTAGTTTTTTCGCCCTTACAAAATCTAAGTTCCGTTCAATTAAACTCGGATAGCTTTCAAGCAATTTGAGCAAAATTCAGCTGGTGCGAGTTTTGACATGTGTTCAACGGGAAGCGGGAAGGGAAGCCGATCATATACGTCACCGGGAATCCCGATTGTCTGAAAAGGAGGAATAACGGGAGGTGGAAAGGGAAGTCGATCGGATACGTTATCAAAAAGTCCGATCTTCTGAAACGCAGGATAATCGAGAAATGAGGATGAATTGAGGCGTGCCGAAGCGCGCCGGGAACTGCTAGTTTATTCATCATTATAAGCGATGCAATTTGAAGGATGTTCCAATAGAACGAAAGAGCTGTTTGGAAAGAGATCGGTGTGAACTGGTTGTTGTGAGAAACAAATGGAAACGATTTAAGACGAACCAGATTTTCCGTCGAAACTATGAGATTTGGAAAGTTTCACTTGACAACTCGTAGATGGCTCTTTTAGTCTTTGTTGTATACTCTAAACTATCATCAATGGAATGCATCACATAGCTTCCGTGGTCAAACAGTCTCTACCTTCTTGTGAACGACTACTGTGTCAACGCTATAACAAAACTAACAGCAAATAGCTAATAGACCAAAACATGATGTCACAATCTCGCAAATCGTCCGCCTGACCCAATGAATAATAAATTTAATCGTCGTCCGCGAAGACACCCGCTAAGCTTCCTCCCTTCGCCGGCTTGTTCAACATCTCCAACGAGGTGTCATGTGCCACGTTCGCCGAGAACGAATTTAAGCATCCCAAATCAGTGCTCCCTGGGCCAGCTGTCATCGGGATCACGCCATTTAACTTGGCCCCTATAAATTATTCAATTAAATGCTGCTTCTCGAACGAAGACACGGCGCAGTCATCGTCGCGAGCGCCGGCGAGATTTCGTGCAAATTAATGCGCTGTTAATCAAGCAAAGCAATAGAGTCGAGAGTCACACGGTGAAGCCGGGGTGTTTTATTTATTCCACGAAGATGATGGTGGCCCGAGTGCGCCGAAAGACGGATATTAAATATTTCTGGTCGATCTTGTCGCCTCGCGGACAGGTACATTGGTATGTGCTGTCCGCGAGGTGACGAGACCGACGATCGTTAAGACGATTTATCCACCAACAGTTTTCAGAGGTCACGGGGTTTTCTGTTTGGTGAAAATGAATTGATATCTGTCGCTGGGCTGAGCTAGGTGTCCCCCCGAAGCGGAACGTTGAACAGATAAAATGTAAAAACTACATCAATTTCGTTAATTTGACAGTTTTATATCAACCCGAAATCCTCTGTGGTTTACGGTGAAGTGACAATAAAAATACTTCCCCTGCTGCTTCCTTCCGCCTTTCGTCGTGGTCCACGAAGCCAACGATCGCCTTGGAATGGATTGCACCGTGACTCTCTATCGAAGCTTCCGTCTTCTTCGATCGTAAGCCAGCTTCGGGATCGCCGGTTTGTGGGGCCGGAAAATTGAATCGTTTTCCCTGTGGCTGAGACGGGCCGGGGCACAAATCCCGCGTTGTCGTCACGGGCGTCTGTCCCGGCGTTGTGTGGACGACAATGTATCAAAAGAGTGTTAAATATATGGACGTGTCGGTTAATCCACTCGCGACAGTTGGCGTTCGTGTGGTCGTGGCCGGGAGCGGGACCAGCAACCAGCCCCCGGAGTCCGTGTTTGGGAGATTCTTCCTCTTCTCGTACTATTTTTCACATCTTGTTCGTGACGCGTTAGTGCGCTATAGTTGATGATGCTGCACGCTGCATGATTAATTATTTAGGAAATTTTATTTCTACCGTTTCGGCGCCCGACCCGGCCGTTAGTCTGTCTTGCGAAGTCTCCCGAAAACTTTGTATGTACAGTTGACGGTACACGCCGTTGGAAGCTAGGGAAGTGACTGTTGAATCATGAACGACTCCTTACGACCACTTCTGTTCAAAATATTTCATGTTTCATCGTTTAGTCTTTGAAATGGAATGTTGTGGAATTGTGCCTGTTGGTCTACGGTAAATAGTAGTTTGTAGTGTACATTTCATTATCCTCCAAATAAAGAACGGTTTTGATCTTCTTTACCTACCTTTTCCTTTGTAAAACGCTTCCTCAAAGTTTGATAAAATAAAAATACATTATTAGTTTCCAGTAGCTTAGCGATTTGTGAACATTGTGTACTCGGACATCAGATGAAAATGCGGAACGCGTTCATTGGTAGCCGTTACTTTGAACCACTCCTGTTAATGACTTTATGTTGCCATTCGAAGGAACATATTTTCGAATGTCAGTCGGGTTGGGTAAAGTTAAACGGGTTGCGTTATCCTATCGTATCGTCCCGAGACAGGGATTCGAACGCTAAATTTGGCCGAATATTTCCAGTTCTTCGGTCCTTCCTATTTGTTTAGAGATTGATTTTTGTTTATCTGTTTATAGATTACTTTTGATCAACAATTGCCTGCGATTCTAGCGATGTACTCAAACGATTCTGACATTAGTTAGAAAGCCGATGCTTCAGAGATGCTGTTTTCAATCTATTTTTCCGGTGCAATTTTCCCTAACATCACTCTTTCGATTCCCGTTTCATCTTTCCCCAAGTCCAATACGGCGGACGAACAGTCGGACCACGACACGGACCGGGGGCAGGACGGCGAGTCGAGCGACGAAGGTGTTAATGTAAATCGGCCGCCGATCGGCCGACCAAAGATGACATCCGGCATGGAGTTTGGCAGAAGTCCAGACCATCACTCGGAGCTAAGGTTCGGACAGCGGCCCCGAATCGCCTCTGCCACGTTGCCTCTAATTAATATCATATTTTATGTGTCTGTCCCCCCGCTCTCTCTCTCTCTCTCTCGGCAGTCAAGCGACGCAGGCGGTGGCCCAGCTTGGCGCAAACCACCCCCTGGGCGTTCTGAGCAACTTGACGGCCCTTAACATGAACGTGCCGAGCCTTTCGGGGCTGGCGTCGGGTCTCCATCATGGGGATGTGCTGGAGAAGCTAAAGATGCAGGTGCGCGACATGAAGGTCGGGGCGCTGATGGGCGAGCAGATGGCCGCGGACTTCGCGGCTTCCCTGCACGCCGCCTCCCCGTTCGGGGCGGCCCTCGCAGCCAGCGCGGTCAATGGGGCCGCCAACGGGGCGCTCGGAATGTTCGCAGGGGTCGGCCGAGATGGGGACCTTCGCGGCAGTGCCGGTGGCAGCCGGGACGCATCGGGCAGCGGTAGTTCTGGTTCCGGTGGTGGTGTCGCCGCCAGCGGCGCGGGATCGCAGAACCTATCGAGTGGCGCTCAAAATGGGGCCAACTTCTCCTTCACGCTGCCGAACGCTCCGATCAGCAAAGACGGTAAGCTAGTCATACATCCTCCCTAATAACCAAATATGATATAAGATGTAAATAACCCGCAATTATTACTATTACTAACTTTTTTAAGCATAAACATTTCGATCATAATTATATTGTTCGTTTTTTAAGTTAAAGTTTTGTGACAATTTGCGACAATTTTTGCATCTAAAATATGTATATATTATTCTTTTTAAAAACGTGGAATGATTGCTATTTGAGAAAAGTTTCTTGTAGGAACCGTCTCTTAAAGCATCGGCGTAGAGCAAAATCTTACGTCAAACTCAAACAATTCTTCGTTATCTGTTACCTTTAACAAAAACGTGTCCCACATTAACGTCCACAGTAAATCTCTGTATATTGCCGGCTATTGCTTGTGAGACCAGACCTCGCGATTCTTCGTTTACTGACATATTTTAATAAAAAATCAAGCCAGCGGACCAATCGGATCTAATTGATACTCGCTCGATGCCCATCGAAACCGCATCGAGGCGTGCCTTGCAATAAGTTGCACACCAAAGATGTTGAGTTGAGTTGAGTGTGTTTGGTAACACTTTCACCCCGACATCGGCGAAAGAGAAATTCTAATTTAATAGCACCTACTGACGGGCCTTTCCTTTTTCCATCCCTAAACTGCACCGCAGGCAATCCCGGTTCCAATTCGTCAACCTCGAGCGAAACGTCGAACTCGTCGCAGCAAAACAACGGCTGGAGCTTCGAGGAGCAATTCAAACAAGTACGACAGGTAAGCCAAGGAAACAGATACGGCTGCGTTCGCCGGTTTTCGCAACGCCATAATTTCGTAATCAAAAGATGGCAATTTTATAGCCATCGGCAAAACCTCCGATGATGAACAGTACTCCCCGGCACCGGTCCCGACGATGGTCCCGGCCCCGGATCCAGCACCGACGACCGTTCCGACGCTGCGCAGTGCAGTTGCAATTTGCAGCGGCCATTCGCGGGCATCAATATTTATGGTTACAATCATTCACGATGTTTACAATTTTAATTAACTATCAAAGCAGCAGATAAATATACTGGCCCTCGTGCCGGTCCCGCTGATTTCCACTTCGCCAACAGCGCGCGCAACTATGGCCGGAGATGGTCGGAGAAATCTGGCCCCCATCATAAAACCCTGAACCAACCACTGCGACTCGGCGAGCGGCTCTGAGAGGTGGCTCTGAAGAGCGCCCGCTTAGTGCAAGATAAATTACGCCTATAACTGGCTGATTAATTGCTGATCGAAAGTCAATAGCACACTTCTATCAATTAATACTCTTCGCCATCTTGAGTAACGTCCTCCAGACGTTAGTTGGGGAGCGTCTTACAAGGGGCATTCGAGTGGTCTCCGGCACCTCCGGATGGATCGATGCATTTTGCACTTCGGTGCACCGCGATGCACAGCGTGTTCGATGTCAATCGTCGGTGCATCGTCGGTTTTCTTGCACAGTGCCAATAATGGGGGAATTTGGAGAGTGAGCGAAGAGAAATGCATCATTTAAGGTGCACAGCCATTCGGTGACGGCGGTGTCCAGTCTCCAAAACTGGAGATCCACTTTTACCAGTGGCCGTCGTTGGGGAAATCGTTTGTGTTCCTTAAATGGATTTATTGGGGAAAGCTTGCCGATGCAACGAATTACAACGTTTGCCATTGGAAGATGTCAAATGTCAGGTTGCTTTGATGGAAACTAATCTAAGATTGGATTGAAATCTGACCATTAAAACAGAAACGGCAATATGCTGATCTGCAGTAAACGGTTTACAATTAAGTAACATTTTGGGCAGAGTTGTGTAACAAAATTGTATAACATAATTATGGGACGTATTTTGGAAGCAAACCAGGATTTGGCAAATAGTTTAAATACGGTATGCTGTATAAGTTAGATCCGGATTTCAGATCGAATATCTTTTTCCATGAATTTTACCCTTTTTCAAAATTACTTCCAAGTTATTGAAAACTATTTTCTTCAACAATAGTAAACTGCCTTTGTAGCATGTTCGTAATTCTTTATTCTCATCACAGCAGCTATAAATTTAATCCTCAGAATCAATGGTATCAATTGTCAATAGACTACCGACGGACTCAGACCGTAGGACTAGATCATCACTCGCTTAATAAATTTCCTCATTATCTGTCCCATCGAGATTATACGAAAACCTTATCTTTTTAAAAGAATGATTTCTTCCTGGATACTGTCCGAAGCTTGAAGGAGCATGAGGATTGGCAAATTGAATTACTAATAACATAAATTCAGCTGTGTAAGACGATTCGCATTCATTTTGAGATGCATTTTAGGTACGACAACCCTTCCTATTTTTCCGATGCGATTTTTCCAACCGAAACTGTCCGATCGTCCAAAGCAATCGCATCTTTTGAGCACAAACTGAAACGATTCCCAAACATTGTTTCTACAAAGACAAGGAATTACCCTTCCAATCGTCGAATTATAAACCATCACTGTGTGGTCGACGGTACTCGAAATGTGTTTGGTAAAATACTCCTATGAAATGAGTGATCACCGGCCAACCCGTAGCTGTGCCCCCTGCCGAACGAAAATCGTGTCACGTAATCTGATATAAATTTACCCCCCAAAAAAAAGGGACTCTTTCGGGGGTCGCTGCGCTTCGGTCTCATCCGTCCATGCCCAAGCAGCATGTTCGATATTATTATTTTTTATGTCTTTACTAATCGATTTACGTGTGCCGGCGGTCCACGGGGCATGCCCACGTCGCTGTCGGTAGTCGGTAGCTGGTCCAGAAATAGCTGCCTCCATTCTCGATCCCATGGTCCGCGGTGTGGCATTCCACCCGAATTCTAATCCACACCACATCATCGACTCCGTGTGCCGTGTGCCATGTGTGTGTGGAGGCACTCGGCCTCTTACGCGGTGTCCTGTCAAATGCCGACGTCGGTTTGAATCACCGGATGGCCGTTCCAAGAAAGAAGAAACACATCAGAGTTTTTGGGGGGGTTTTTTTTTGCTGTTCGGTTGACGTTGATTGATTAATAATTTCGCTCCGATGATCGGAAAAGTGTTGCGCAGTTTTTCCACATTTCACAGCGCGGTTCCGTGCAATTTGATTGACACCAAAATGCCCCGCACTGTGTTTTCCGTCACCGGTCACAGTATTGTTCGGCGGGGCTGTGTCCGCTCGATGAGAGGAGGAGTGCGTCTACAATGTGGTCATCGAAGGACATCGGACCGAATGGCGGTGAAATCATCGGCACCGTCGCTGACTTTTCGACGCCGATTTTCATGGCCGTTCGGCTGGCCGCGGCTTAATTAGACGTCCATATTTATTCCTTCATGCGCGCGAGCGCAAGCGTCATACGCCGAGGCGTTGGGAATTTGTCGAGCATGTCCACCACCACCACCACCACCATGATCATGTTTGCACTCCGTCTGTCAGCCAAGCCGCCGACATCCGACTCGAGGAGGTTCGGAATAAAGTAATCAACCGCAGGAGCGGCGCGAGATAGAAGCCCGTCCACTCCGGACCAGTTCGGGTGAAGGGTGTTCAGTTTTTTTTTATGGTCCTTGTTTGCCAATCGTCAACGTGGCCCGATCTTCGTGCTTGATCGGATGATCGTGATGATCGTGGCGTTGCGCGGTGACTGTGCCAATGTTTTAATTTGACATAATGTCACGTCCGTCTAATTAAATTAACTTCACTTGGAACGGAATCGGAAACCGAACGCGGATTGTGTTGCCACCGTCGAAGATACGGCGGAGGCGGGTGCGGGTTCTCATTGATGCAACACACCAAAGCGACCGGAGTTTAGTTGGCGCAGCCGTCCTCTTGCAACAATCTGGCATTTTTATTACCCAAAGTGCAGATGGCTTTCATCACGCCTGGCCCGGGCGGGGTTCGTGTGGAATTTTGCGTCTTGAACCTTGCACTGCACGCCGATTGCAGATTAAAGGGCCTCTTGCTCGAAAAGTGCATCTTGGCCTCGCTGTCTCTTGCGATTGAGTGATCAGAGTGCAGCGCAAACGGGGTCCATCGATCATCACGCACGCCAAGGTGGGAAGGATGCTCACGCACGGGGTTACGGTCGCCAAACCTAATTGAAGCCAGAAGGAAGCCGATAGAAGCTGGCAGATCGTGACTAGCGGTGGGCAGGAAGAGAACACCCGGGACGCTGAGGTCGCCCCAACATCACAAAATGCATGCCCAACGCAAAACGTAACGCATCGTGCGTCGAGTCTGTAATATATGCCGATGCATTTGTCTTTTGGCCCCATTTCAATTTGGTTCTATGGGGAGTGATACCGCAACATAGTTGGTGGGCTCTTTACGTGCGTTCGCTTTGGATGGACCGCTTGCCCCGGAGGTCACCCGATGCGCATGTCTTCGCATAACAGAGCCCATGTACCATCCTGTCTAAGATGATATTTCATAGTGCATGGCGCACCGATGGCCTGTGCTGCGCAACAATTTCGCGGGCCGTTAGTGGAGTGGTCGAAAAGGGCGATTGGAATTGCACTCAATCGCTCCACACGTCAATCGGTAGTTTCATTTGAAGGATTCCAGATTGGCTTATGCGGCGTTGGCTGTCCATTTGATGGTAGAAAGTATTGAGTACCTTTTCCAAGATATCCTTTGCAGTTTCCGACTTCCGACTTGTGGTTTTTGAATTTGGTTTCACTGTCTTTTGTGACGGAAAGAATCAAGCATTCAGTTGATTCATGTTATTTATTTAAGAAAAACAATTTTGGTTGCAGAAAATTGAGAAATATGAAAAACTTTTTTCCAAAGTGGTAGTTCTTCAACTCAGACAGGTGGCTATGTCAATAAGCAGAATGGTCGTTTTTGGGGTTCGGAAAACGCGCACATCGCGCAAGAGAAGCTAATGCACCCACAACGAGTGACTATTTGGTGCGTATTTTGGCTGATTGGTTCTTCGACGAAATTGAAGCTGAGAACATGACATGGTATTTGATTTCAGCAGGACGGCGCTACGTACCATACAGCGTCAGAAACAATCGATATGTTACAATCGATTGTGTTACGCGAACAAACCATCAACTATTGACAACCTCAAGACCCAAATTCAAGTTGCCATCGCCTAGATAGGACTACAGACAGTCAAAAATGTATTCAAAAATAGGTCAACCAAATGGGCTAAGCCAGCCGTGGTGGACATTTGACAAAAAATATTTTTTATCCGCAAATAACATGAACTTTTATTGGAAAAGTTGATTCAAGTATCGAAAAGACTTAACCCGTTTTTTTATCAGCAAATGAAAAAAAAAACGCTTATTTGACCACCACATTTGATTGGTTAGATTTTGGCCGCGCATGAATGGCAGAATTGTTTTGAAACACTTGATCGTCTGGCTCGTGTTTGATGAAAATAAAATTGTTTACAAAATTGGTTGATCTGTAAAACGGTTGCATTCTAATTATGACCGATATAGCATTTAAACTACAAACGAGATTCTCGCAATGCCCTAAGTGATTCATGAGCTGAAAATCTCCATCTTTCGCAAGTACACGGAACTGTTTTAACCCCCAAACGCCAACATCCGTGACCTCAACCAACATATCTGCTTTCCATTAGACGGGAAAGAATGCTGTGAAATTGAGAACAACACCGTAATGGGGGTGATGGGCTCCGATAGGAGTGAGCCAAAAACAAACCTCAAACCAGCAACCGGAGGACGTTTCAAACGGCACCTGTGCTTCCTACGCGAGACTCCCGGGGCCGGTTTGGATTCCGATAGAGTCCATTAATTCATCGCTGTGTGTGTTCGCGTTCGGCGGAAGCAACGAAACCCGGTCAGCCCATCACCTGAGCGGAGTGGAAGGGTTGAACGCCAGAATTGACAGGTTCTTTGCACTATGACTGTCGAAAACAGCAGCCGCCCAACGCGTGGGAATATAAATGACATCGATATTAAAATGATTTCTGCTAGATGGAACCCATCTTGACGGCGTTCGTTCGGCGCTCCCCATCGGAACGGTCACCCGAGATGATCTTGACCAGTCAATCGAAGGATAATGCGGGGCGTAAAAATAATCTCGACGACCACGGCGACGCATTACACGAAAAGTCTGGACGTGTTCCACGCCGGTGCTTCAGTTTTGTGCAACTAAACCATTTCATCTACAAAGAATTGGCAGACGCAGGAAATACGGGGCAAGGTAGCGGGAGCCATTTAAAATGGGAATCAATTGGAGGTGGCCCTGAAAAAGGGTTGCATTCACGATTTTTGACCACCGCACGTCACGATCGGGGCTTGAATTAGAACGTGCACATGTCGGCAGCACAATAATCGCGAGCACATTCTTCCCGATCCGTCTGACGTTGTAATAATTTATCCCAAATTATTCTTCGCTTCGCTCCACCGCGGCCATGCGGAGTACTGCCGGTGGAGCAATTTGCCGCTGGTCTTTATTATTTTTTTTTATAAATAAGCTGTCGCTGTTCTTCTAATTCATAAAAAAATGGCCCGCTCGGCGGTCAGCGGGAATGGCAGGCTGAATATTCAAATTATATTAAATAAGCTTATCACGAAAGCTTCTGAATTTCGGTGCGTTAGCGCCCACGGATCACGGCGCACAGTTTTGGGCGCACCGCAGTCCCTTCTTGGGCTCGGTTTCTCACCTTCCCTCTGCGTTTAAGGGCAGGCACGGCCAAAGGGCAGTGTTCGCTCGCCTCTCCCCCAGTCCACCCTGCAGGGAGGCATAAAAATTATCATCTCAGAAAACCGGGAGCACGTTAGCCTTCGTTCGCATGTCTTCGCCGGCGCAGCCTGAAAACAAATGATCAAACCCAGGGCCGGGCGAAGAACTTTTATCAGCCTGCGTGAGCCTAATGATGCGATTCCGGTCGATTGTGCACTCGGGGAGCTGGGAAATAATATATTTCGACGATACCCATCCCGATCCCGGGCATGTGGCCGTCCGGCCGTCGACGATGCAACCACTGCACCAGCCAGGCTCGCAACGGACAGGGGAATAAAATAATCTTCGCAGCGGCGTTGCGTAGCTGGCCACGTCTTTGGCCACGATTGATTGGTCAATTTGTTGCTGAGCACCAACTGCTACTGCAGAACGCAACCGGCCACAACGCTGGAGGCAATGTTTTCGACGCTGAACAACGCAACGCCGTTGCAGTCCTGGATCTGCATCCTTCTAAAGGCACCTTTCCGTCTTTCCGGACCCGGAGGATGAATTCAACGTCAATTCGTCAATGTTCTCGAAAACCTCTCGATTCCGGTGCAACTCAACAACCAATAACACGAAGACATGCTTCTTGCTCGGGCGTAGAGCCCATCATTCCTTGCTTTGCGATCTATTTACGAACCTTTCGGTGAGCAATCGCTCCTTCACAAGCACTCTTGTACGCGGTGTGTTCCCATCGATCGTGTTTAATTCTTCAGCTTTTGGAGAGATGCTGATAATTTTATTTCGCATCAAACATTTGTGTTTCTCATAGAATTGAGGGATTATAAAGGTTCTGCATAACCAGAGCTTCGAGCGTCTCGATACCAGATGTGAGCGAAATAGTTTCCTCAGACTGCAGAATGGCCTCTTTGCTGGTCGCTCTTAATCAAATCTTTTGACCCTAGTTCGAGCTTGAGGCAACTTCGAACTTTCGCACACTTTTTAGTACGTCACCTCCACGTTAATCCCTACTTCAGTTTGAGCTACATCGGAGAGCCTTCGACACATAATGTCTATGCCATTAGCGATGGTGAAAAGGAGACAGGTTTAGCGCAATCCTTTTGTGTTAACGAAAGGATTGAATAGTTTTCCGTACATCTTCACCTTGTGACTTTTGTTCATGATCATTCTTGTAAAGCTGATAAGTCAGGCCGAAGATCGTGTAGGTGAGGTACATGATGCTAAGATTCCAGTCACAAGGCACCAACTCATTACCCTAGCTATGATTCGATGAATCTCGATCTACACTATTTTTCCTCGATTCTTTACGTAATCGGCTACAATCCCGTCGGTTACTCGTTATTCTTTTGACGTTATGCTTTAGTCGATGAATGAACCTTCGGATCCCTTCGATGCTCGAAGGCAGAAGCAGATTTCTACATTATTATTTCTACACATTATTTGCACAACATTACATAAAGAGCATCAATTTTCGGGCAAAAAACATCAAACGCGCATTCACAAGGGTGTTAATAGCTTCTAACTCAGGCAAAAAAGGGTCGAGTGGCGGCCGAATGCAATCCGGTCGATTCGGTTTGGTGGTGCATCTTCGAAACTGTGGAATGTAGCAACCTCCGAACCAGGAATTTGGAATAAATGCACTAATTGAGTTAACACCCACCGCTGTTCCGCGCGAAAATGCTGCAGCCGCGCAAAGTTTTCCGTGGGCGTCTTACTGTTCCACGTGGAACGGTCTTGCCGAAAGATTCATTCTAAGGACTCGAGATTCGATGTTCGACTGTGGAATCTCCATTGGGTTTGGCCACCACTGGCCAAAGTTTAAACACCGTCAGGCGGGCAAAACAAAGGCATCCCGTTTCCCAGGGCACCCGTGTTCGGTGCATTCCAAGTGCATGCACGCTGAACTAATTAAATCCTAATGTGCCGCAAACGCCCCGGCAGTTTTTCATCACGCTTTACGACCGACAACCGAGCGGACCGCTTCCGGGACATAATGCCCTCAAAAAAAAAGACGAAAACGAACGAACAACCGCCATCAATGACAATCATCGCAATGGCGCTCGCGTGGAAGAGATATTTCTCAATGCGAATGTGTTTCTCTTCGTTGCGAATGTGTACCGAAAGCCCGTAAAGTACCACGATTTAAAGCGGCCCAAGAGGAATTTCGCGACCCGTGCCTTAGATCTCGGCGGTACACAGGTTGTAAGTCGCGCCGCTCGTCGACGGGAACGCCTGGCAGTGAAGTGTGAATTGACCGATGTTTCACGGGGACGCTGATTCGTGCACGACGCCGACCGCCGCCTGACTTCACGTGCTGGCGTCCTCGTCTCGTTGGTGGTAGATTAATTTGCTGATAGATGTTTTATAGTGTTTTACACGATGTACATTACTCTTTTTCTCGCGCTTGCTCGCTGCATCCATCATACGCGTTGTGGCGTTTCCTCGCAGACGCGAAAGGACGCCTCGTGCTGTGGCTGTGGCTTCTTCGCGGCACCGGCCAGAAAGGCCAAGAGAATGCTAATTTCGCCCTCGCACGTGCACTCCCTCAACACTTCACTTCGCCGTTCGCGTGATTTGAAGGGCCTGGGAGCGGCTGAGTGGTGGCTGAGGGGCCGTATCGTTGCCATCCCGGTTGCATCCCGGACGCTAATATGCAACTGCAGTACGGAACGTGAAAAGGAACGCCAATGGGCCAATGGGTTTACGTGCGATGAGCCGTTGGTTCTCGTTGGTTCCGTTTTTGGCCACACCAAAGGCGGCGAACGAAACGGCTTCTTTTTCGGTCATTTCGTTTGGGGGGATTTATAAAAACACCTTTTTTTCTAGTTGAAAATATTATTAGTCTGTGCTGGCAATTAATCTATGGAGGGTAGGAAAATTGATTTATGATGCCAAATCGAGTATTACACTCAATTTTTTGCTTCATAATATTCATGCTCGAAAGCATGCTTTTAGTAAATGGTTTCGAAAATGTAACTAATTTTCTGGTTCGCCGTGAATGGTATCAGGTCTAGATATGATAGCCCGTTGGTAAAATTTTCGGTCCCAGGCGGACCCCTCTCTCAGTTCAAAACATTTCCATCACTTTTCCAATAGGGGTTTTAGTACAACAACATTTTGTACAAAATAACTTACATTTACGCTTTTTCAATCGAGCTTTGGTTGAACGCTATGGTTGAGTTTGTGCCGAAATGATTAGAAAAATGTGATGCGAAAACTGTCCTTTTTTGCAAACCAAACCACCAAACCACGATAACCGAAGACAACTGCTTACTGTTATTTTTAGGCCACAGCACTAGAATGGTGAACATTCTGAGACTATTCACGCGACATTTTGATTTTGACTGTTTGCTCCGCTTTCGAAAGCCGAGCCTAGTTTTATCGATCCTCATGAAAATAGCCCACGAATCATGAGAAAAAATTAAATCGCATAGATAACAGTTTTCGAATTGCCGTACATATTTAGGATTTAAAATGTGATTTGTTGGGTTTTGAATTGTATTAGGTCTGCTCTGGTAATTAAGGTCTGTTCTATGTTTAGCGTAGATTTGTATGTTTGATGGTGATTTGTGCATTACTTGTTTGGTTAAACAGAGTATCATCGTATAAAAGTATCATCAATCGTATTGATTCGCACCTGTATTGTTACATACAAAACTACGTAAATCGTCTTCTCTTGTCAATGCAGCAAGAGTATATTTGTGGAAAATCAATCACATGAACCAAGAATCGGTGTGGCTCATCCGTCGTAGATCATCCGTCTCGCTGCACCGAGAAAAAGAATGAATAAAGAATGTCTTTCTCATGGTGTCCATAAGAAAGACGTTAGTTCGAACCCTCTAACAGTGCACCAACTTGAGTGCAGAACTGTAAGTTGATGCTGGAGAAAAGGGAACACTTCGGAAACTAATCACGTATCACGCAGTAAAAACAGAAGGAAACCCCATCAATGGTAAATTGAGTCTCTACTTCGATTAGATTAACAGCCCAAAATCTGTGGCACATGCGATCAAAACAGCTTCAATTCTATCTGCGATGCGGTCGTTAAACGTCGACACTTTCGGGATTCGGAAAGCGACCGTTTGCTACTTTCCCCAACGTTCCGGTGACCGAATTGAAGTGTGGAAAACCCTTTCCTCCAATGGGCGCCCTTCACGCAAGAGGGATAAATAAAATTTTCGCAACCAACCGCCGCCAAAACCTGATACCGAAACGATGTCACGTACGTCGCACGATCATGCTGGTTATGGTAGCGTACGATTTGAATATGAAATCGTCACGCGGTGATGCATCGGCATGCGGGTATGACGCTCGTCTGACGGCTGTGGAGCGTTTAAATTCCATATTTCATAGCCCCACGACACCGGTGAGAGATTGTAACACTTTTATGGCCCGCGCCAAGTTCCTGTGCCGTAAGAGGTCGGTACTGGGGCCGACTCTCACTGCCGACGTGTTTGATAAATTGTGGTCATACCACACGGATAATATAAATTTTATTCCCATTCCCGGTCAACATTGTGGCCCGGTGTGGCGCATTTGGGACACGGCGACGGTCCGGGTCGGGGCCATCGCTGGACCCCCTCACGAAGCACGTCGTCGTCTCGGTCGAGGTGAAAGAAAAGTCAAAGCGGTGTTAATGGCGGGCTCCGAAACAAATTGAATGAAAATGAGACTCTTTTTTAATAGAGTCGCCAGTCGTGCCGTGTGGGGACCGCGAAGGTGCCCCGGTCCGACGTCTTCGCCGGTTGGAATGAATGAACCAAGTCGACTTTTTCCAAGTCGCCTTTTTCACACCTCTGCTCATCGCCGTGCAATTGATCGCCGGGCCACGGGATTATGAAGCGACCGCGACCAGAAAGGGGGCTGTGTGACACCACGCCGAAGATCTTTTATGTCGGGACAAAACGGTCGGCTGATGAATGTGGCGCAAGATTATGCGCACGGGACGTGCCACGATCACCTGCCCGGCGAGGCGACTCCCACGGTGTCGAAGTCGTCCACTTTTGATGTGATAATTATTTATTGCCTTCGCCACAGATGGACCAGGGCAGCATGGACCCTCCGGCAGGAAATTGATCCATCATGCCCGGGATATCCCTCCTGAGTGGGTGGTGTTTTGGGGGCGGGCGGTGAAAAATACGCCACACAAAGCGGTCGACGATCATAATGGTGTTTAATAGTAATCCTCTCATCGCCAGCACTAAATGGCACTTGCTCGTTCCGAAGGCATAATTATTTTCCTATTTCAACTCTCGGTTTCGGTTTTTAATTTCTCGAACTTGCCCCCGTCCGGTCGCCCGGTGATCCACTTTCCGGTGGGGAAAGACGTCGCAAGTGCCGCTCGCTTCCCGCGGTTCCCGTTCGTCCCCGATGAGCGACGCTCGGAGCGGGCAAATGGCGGACGGTGGGATGATAAATTGTTTGGAATTATTCATTCTTTCATCAGAACGACGATAAATTACCGACTTTTAACGAAATAAACATGCGGACGGGGGACACAGGGGAGCAGTGTGTCAGGGCCGCACTTCCTCTGTTCAATCCGCATGATCGGATATTTAAATTTTGACAAATTGAAATCAGCATTATGAAGCTTTTCTTGCTTCTTTTATTTGTTCAACTTTCAAGGCTCGAAAAAAGACGGAGGTTTCATGCTCTTTGCGCATCTAAATACCCGATTCATGATGCTGCTGCAACAAAAAAAAACGGTCCATTATTGGGGCTGCCACAATACCACAGTTCCGATTGTGTAATGGAGTTTTGTGTTTTTTGTCCCGAGTATCGAAAAATCAATGGTCAGTGCTGAGAAGAACGTTTTTGCAGGTTTTACTCATACGTCGAAACCGGTTTCTAGGTTTGTTGCAACATGTTTTAAAGTAATGTTGATCAACAAAACTTGTTTACACTTTACTTTATTATACTTTAACACTGTATGCTTTACTGCTTACCGGTTCCATATGCCGCGTTGATTAATTTTGTTATTCGAAAATAACTTTATTTCGTTGTCTTTTATGTGTAAATTTATAATTCCATCGGAGTGTAACTACTGTTCTGATTCGACGCATCGACGCAACACGTTCGCAGCTCGTTATCGCATGCTATATTTTGGAATTCTTTTTTTATCCAAAGAATCCCACAATAATTGAAACAATTGTTGATCAAACAGCGAAAAGTCGTGTCCAAACTCAAAATTAATAATATTGAGTGACTTGGTTGCTTATTAAAGTATTGCCTATTCAACGGAAGCTTCCCAGTCGCTTTTCAGAACGAATCATTAACGAATACCTTCACAGTAATAGTAATAGTAATAGCCAAAACAACATTGTATTTTATAAATACGGCCCAGTCCGTTCTTCTAAGATTAAGAAAAAAACATTTCATTCAATCTACTTTTCTCTACAATGTTAAACTGTTGACATAATTGTTGATCTTATTGATATTTTAGTTCTAATGTTTTGGAATTTTCTGTTGCGGCCCTCCTTACTTACTTAGCGACTACTTACTCTTACTCCTTATCATTGTTAAAGAGCAGACTGGATCTTATTTCTGATCTACTACCCGTCTTTGCCAACTTCATTCTCTCCATTGTTTATTCTCGGAAACAACAGCAAACGTTCACTACACCCGATAATTATTCTTTCATCGACATGGTCGACATTGACATGGATAGATATCGACATAGATATGGGGATTTATGGGAGGGTGTAGGGATTGCTGGAGGCCTAATCCAGAGCTTACACGGTCATTAAGGCTCTGTTTGAACTCACTTAAGCAAGTCCAAATCAAATTGAGCGCAAATTGGACAATTGTTCTTGATCGATATCGAAATCATGAAACAAAAAATTTATATAGTATTTGGGCACGAGCTGATCTATAGATCAATCAATCAATAGATATTAATTGCATCGGCAACATTCGAAGGAAAACTTCTGAGTGGATCGGGCGCTATCGGATAGTGCAAAAAATTGCTTAATTTGTCGCATTCCGTATCTTGCCGTATCCTTCGTAGCGATTCATCGACCGCAAGCACATCTGTGTCGGGATGGTTCGAAAACCCGTCTCGAAACGATGATCGTAAACATCATTAGCATACGTGCACATGCTCCAGCATTCCAAATAAAGAGATTTATCATTTTGATTCGCTCGAAGAAACGTGCGCCCAGAATAATTTGCTTAATGACTGCTGAAGAGGTCGGCCCGGTGCAGTACCGTCCGTTGGCCGCCGTTGGTGTCGGGGAAAATTTAGAATGCGCTCCTGCAGCACCGTAGACCCCGGTTCCCGGTCGTCCCGGTCGTAAATGCTCCAGAAACCTTTCACACGAGCGGCGCGCACAGCGACGGCCGCCGGCAGTGACACTCGCTGGCCGCAAATGATGATGCGCCCCTACCGCCCTCCACCCGAGGGGGTGGACACGGTCACAGACAAATGAGACACGGCACGTCGGGTCGGGTCTGGCCGGCCCGGGCGGCGTATAATCAACGGAACGCCTCGCGATTCGCGACTGACCACGCGCGGCTGTGTGCCTCCGAGATATAAAACTAGTAATTACCACTGATTAAAATGATTCCTACTAATGACCACTTTCTGTTCCTTCCTCTTCTTTCTTCTCTCTCTCTCCCTCTCTCTCTTTCTCTCTGTCTGTCTGCTCGTTTTGCGTCTCGGTTCCGAACATCGTTCCGTGTCTGCGTCCTGCCATGTGCTGTGTCACTCTCTAGAATATCTACATGCGGTTCATTGGTGGCCAACACCGATGAGCCCTTGAAAGGTCTTCACCGGGGGGGTTGCGAACTTGTGTTCGTGAACCCTACGTGCGATGATGCCCTGCCAGGTCCTTCGCCGATCGCGTTTGGGAGGTGTGAGCCACGGGACATATGTTTCCGTTTTGAACTTTCTAATGTTATTGATTGCCGGGGGTCAGAGAAGCGAACCAAATGGGCCTTGCACACCCTTCTCTGTCAAACATTGCAACATTGCTGCACGTTTCGCATCACGTTTTCGTGAACCGTCCGTCGTTGATAGCCCTTCCCGGAGGTGCCGGCGTGCAGCACAATGACAGTGCCAATAGAAGTACATTACTCTCACCCGTCATTCAATGCACCACCAACGAGAACTGCGAAGCATGATGTTTTCTCTCCAATTTTTTTCACTTACCTGAACTTACACGATCACTTCAAATTAGGGACTTACACTCTGAGCGTCCCTTTGAGCTCTAAAAATCGTACGGTTAATGTAGATCTAGTCAAATTTATTGGTTCATCTATTTAATACTTCGTGGGACTCAGTGAACTATTGCTTAGCTAACTATACTTAGGCTATTTTGATCAATATTAGTGCCGAGGATAGACATCCCACTACCATACTAAAAGCTTCTACATTTGATGATTTTTACAGCTGATTTTACAGCTACATTTACAGCTGATCAGACTATACCCAGTTAATTTCGTAGAATAATTATTACATGCATGGATTAGTGAAAAACTGATCATGAAGAATTGCGAGCAAAGACAATTGCCGTCAACTCGTTGGTACAGAGCATCATGCTTTACATTTATTTCCAACAGAACCTTCCACTAGCTTGTCCAACTTCCCGGCAACTCCATTGCTTGCCCATCTGCACATTACAAAAGGACATTACAGGACGTGGATGATCCAACTCACTCACACACGGAGCCTGAAACATCCTGTTTGCATGTTTCTTGGCACTTAACACGAAATATCGATCATCATCCCGTTTGGTTGGCACGGGTCGGGGCCACCGGATCCGTATCCGGGATCCGAACCAGTTTGAAGGGTAGTAGCACTCGCTATCGTGACCGTGAAAGCAGATAAAATTGGTAATAAACACAGCCCAAGGATCTGGGCCGGATAAATACACTCTTTCTCTCCCGCTCCCGCTGCACGGCTGTGTCGTAAAAGGACGCGGCCTTTGGTTGCGCCCTCGCCCCCTGGGTGCATTTCAGAACGGGGCAACGTCAGGGTCCAAGACATCTCTATATTTAGCGCTAGCGATTAATTTATCGATTGTCACGGCTTGTTGGAACAGTGCCCTGCTGTTGTGTGGGACATAAAAGGATGCACTCATCAGCATCGACCGAAACAATCGGAACTGGGAGCAACCGAAATTGCCATCTTTGAGAGCGGGGCTCGCCCGGGGTCGGAGGTCGAACCGTTACACCGAGAAGGGGCCCGGGGTCTATTAATAGTGATCACTTCATCAATTTCCAATCAAAATTAATCGTCTTCGGCGATACGTTTCGTTCCGCGGATGCTGGTTGTGAGCGGCGGCGGCAGCAGCAAGAGCGCGTCCGAAGGGTCGGTAGATTGCAAGATTTAATTAGATCCTTTCGACAGTGGGCACCATTTATGAGGGCGCTCCCGACGGAACCACACACTTTTCACGGCCATCGTGGGTGATAATGATACTCCTGTCCTCGGCCCCGCCCCGAGTTGCAGCGGCACTTGGGAGAGGAACGGTTTTCGGGGAAACCCAACAGCTGGAACGGGGGAAACGCATGAAAAAACGGGCGTTTGGGATTTTAATTTCCACTTTCGAATGCTGATGTGCTCTGTTGTGTGAATGTTTGTCTTGCGACTCACGCTTGGTTTTGGCTTTTTGCCTGACTGTAGTTTGCCTAAAACATTGTCCTATTTCTAAACACGCTTCTTACACACATTTGGACTGTGCGATCCGCATTTCATTCGAAAGTCCCAATACGAAAGACGTTTGTTCGAATTCTGGTGAGGTACATGTATTAACTTGCGATTAAATTAACGTTTCCAGTATGCTTCACACAGTCTGGTGTACTGCTGTGGCCAAACAATAATTTGCCTATAACACAAATACTCTCCATTTATTCTTTTAAATCTATCTTCTAATCATCACTTTTAAAATGATCAAAAGTCTATAAAATGTCTACATATGTTCCCATTTTAGAAAGGGTCTTAACGTTCGTTTTTGGCCATTCTTTGTTTTGACTCCTATCTCAACTGTTAACTGTAAAAGATGTCTACGGAGTGGCCTCTTGAATTTAGCGAATAGCTAGAAGTCAGCTGGTGCTAAGTCATACGACTGCGGTTGTTGCCGAACGATCTGGGTCGAGTTCCTGGAGACATGATCATGAATTACGAGTACAGTGTGATTTAAATACATTTCATTTTGTCTTGTTAGTCTAAAAACATCGTTTTACACATTTAAACTTGGCGATGTATTCCCATGAAATTGAGCGTTTTCGGGACCAATTGACATTTCACTGTTCTGAGGTTACTCAAAATGGCTTCCATTGATCTTTTCGATATCCCAAAAGGGACAATTCCTTAATTTTATTGAGGTGTAGCTGTTGATGATGACAGTCGTCCTGTCCTTGTCTAGTCTTCAACGTTTTCCCGACCCTCTTTGAACATTTTGTACCACTTATAACTCTTGTTTTTGATAGAGCTTACTCACCGAAGGCCTTCTGAAATATTTTCGGCATTTTTGGCAGCAGACATCTTATTCTACTTAAATAGTTTCTGAAATTATGAAAATCTAAGAATACACTTTCGATTGCTTACAAAAGGATCCGTATCTCAAACACTAGTAAATATTTTGACGTATTTTTTGGTACAGATGTTAGTGACAATGTGATCAACCTAAAAATATTTATCCCCATCGAAATGACAAAGAAGTTCAAAATCAAAATTCCCGTTACTGCTTGGCCACAGTGTTATGTCCCGTCCTATAAGTTCTCGATCATTTTCTCGAAGAAGATTGCAAAACGAGACTCTGTCCGGAGAGACAGAGAGATAGACAGAGATAGGGGAGTAAAAAACACAGCCAAATCGTAGCTGCAAAGCGCATCGACGACCGACGTATTGTCGCCATATGTTTGGCATTACATTCACGGATTCGGCGGCTTGGCTTGTCCCGACCGTCGCCGGCGCGCCCAACCAAAGGGATAGTAAAAGTGGCTACGTCACAAGACAAATGTACCGATTTTATTACTTTTCCCCGAAGTGGCCCCGCCACTCTCCGCAGCCGAAAGATGATGCTCAGATGACGACAAATCCGCCGGCTTCTGCTTCCGTGCGCTCGGCTCGGTTTTCCCGTTCGCGCCGCTGCACTTGGCCCGTCCGCGCCGGCCTTCGTTCGCTTAACATGAATGTCAATTGTTTTTATGTCCCCGTGGCCGCGCTGCCACCAGACGGAGGTTCGTCAATATTTCGGTGGGTCGCGCCGAATGTGGGTCAAACTTTAGAAAACTCGGCGTCACTAACGTGCAGCTGCAGCACCCTCACAAGCTGGGGCCCTGTATCTGTGTTTGTGTGAGCGTGTTTATGGCCGTGGAAAGCGAGCCGATAGGCCGGAGACGGAGCCGGAGCCGGAGATTGCCCTTTTTCAGCCCAGGGATCGCGCGGTGGGATCCCGTCCCGCCATCCGAGGAGAGGGCCGGCTTATGCAACATTTTTCACCGTGGTGTAGGTCATGGTGGTGTCGGTGCTGATTTTGTGTCACATTTCCACGCCAACTGGCGCGATCATGTGATGCACGATCTTGAGAGGACGCAATTACAGCTTCCTCCGTGCGCTCCTTCCTATTTTGGTCCCGCACTTCCGGTCCATTGTCGTGAGAATGGAGCCACAACACTTTATTATTAATGGGACTGTTGTTTTGCGCCGATGCCGATGCGTCACAGGGTACGTCCTAGAGCCTTAGCTTTCCTTCAAGAATGTGAACGCCAGAGAAAGTGATCGGCTTAGGGGGTTGGTTAGTTACTGTGGATGTGGGCGAACGATCCTAGGCTTATCGCTATTTTAACATCACAAATTAGACAGGGACCACCATCATCAAATGTTCGTCGTTCAGCAGAGAATTCAGTTTGACCAGCACTTCCTGATCCTTGAGGAAACTGCGATACTTTCGGTAGAGGAAGAAAGAATGGACAACTTCAATATGGTGCGTTAGATAACTAGTTGTTTTAAACTTACATTTTTGGACAGTTTTGTTCATCTAATACTGCGATAGTTATCGATCTAGCTGTCAATTATCCAATCAATATTCGATTATAAGGGGCACACTCGCGCTACGATATCGAGTGTAATGTATTTCGTTAAGGTGTAAGAATATTCTGTACGACATTGCTTCTGTACGTTCATCAAAACTTCCTTCAGCTATTCTCCATTTTTGTGTTTTAATATTTAATAATTCGATTATTACGACATTCTGTCATGCGCTCTGCCGAGACCCACAAACACACACATTCTTTCGCACAAAACTCTGAATTGCGAACCCATACAAATCGAGCGGCGTATCGAAATGGAAAACATTGCTGACGCGGGACCGATTGGGAAAATCAAAACGCTGTCAAGCAATTTTCCTTGCGCCTTGCGATTAGGCGCAAGCAGGACAGCTGGCTGCAGCGTGCACGCGCTCTTTCTCTCTCGCCGAAGTGAGTAGGTTTTGTTAACTTGTTTTATTTATGGGCCAATAATTTGATCATACGATGCTGGCTCTCGCTCGCACACATGGCAGCGGCGGATTCGCATCGCTACTCACACGCCATGTTTCGAGAGAATAGGACTGTAGAGAGGGTAACGTATAGTAGGGGAAAAAACGTGCTCGATTCTGCTAGCTTCGGATCGCATGTGCATGTGTAGTGGTGGTCCAATCGCTTATCTCAAATGTGCACTGTGCGCGCGCACGAGAGAGAGAGCTCTTTTTGCTTTACACGGGAAGCGAAGAGTGTATGCGTAGTCAACGATAGAAAGAGAGCTTATTAGAGAGTGAATGAGAGTGAGAAAGACAGCGTGCTGCCGAGTGCCAGAGGCAATGTAGCCAAAGGCGAGAAGCGAACGGCGATATCGATCATCTCGCGGTATAGCAACACGATAGGCTAATCTTGTGGTGTTGGTGATTAATAATCGGAGCGAGAGAGCAGCAGCTGAAACGGCAGCAGTCAATACGACCGTCGAAGAGATACCAACCGAACTCTTCTCACACTCTCTCACTCGTGCTACACGACTCGTGCGCACTCTGTCCCGCGATCGTGCGCTCTCTCGCTCGGCCGAGACGCTCCTGTGGAAGCATTTTTTTCTAAATTGCCATGTATTTAATTTTAGTTTATCGTTGACGCTGGCGATCGAAGTGTGTGCGCGATCATCGGTTGCGGTATGCTCTTCGCGGTTTCTCGCCTTCGGCGACGCTTGCGACGTGAAGTTTCATTTTTGTTTCAATTGTTATTCGTCCGTCTCGCCGTTCTATTGTCTCTGTGTGATTAAGATGCGAAATGAAAGTGGATACTGAAAAGGACCGGCTACCCAGTTCACTTAGTGGATGCAGTGACAGTTTCTAAAAAATTGATCACAATCGACGCGGAACGAAAAGCGAACGGAAACTGTCGGTTTTAATGGTTTTGTCGAAAAGTGCTAACCATGCGTGAGTCGTGCCAGACGGGACATAGTTAGTGCGTAGTTGGAATTGTGTCGCCAGGCGCCGAGCAGGATCGAACGTGCCGAACCGCATTGTCCTGGAGGCTGATATCATTACTCTTTGTGTCGATCGTCGGGTATGATTTAAGAAACAACTGTGAAACTGTGTGCGTGTGCATGTGCCCGTTCCAATGAATGTTAGTTGAACGAAGCAAACGAAAACAAATTGAAGCAGGCTGTGGAGTGGAAAAATATTCGAAATCTCGAAAAGATCGAACCAGCCTCGGAAGCGTCGGCATTTGGGACACCGTTCACCGACAGCCCTAGCGAGAGCAAGGCTTCAAAATGCTACCCGTCGATAATCAACTCAGCGAGGTAGGAAATGTGTTTTCGGTTAAATGTCGGGTTCCCTGAAAATGTGTACCTCGTAATCGAACGAGAAAAGGGCGAGATAAATAAATTCTGCCGTCACCGATCTTGTGCGTCCCTCGTACATGATCATCCATGGCTGTGTGTGCGTGGAGGAGGAAAAGTACCTCACGTAGTGTCGGTGTTTGGGGTAACTGTTTTCCTTGTTTTTTTTTTCTTCAAAACTGGACCCGCTCTTCCTTGAAAATGCTGATGCCACCTCGGATCCTGTGCAAACACGGACCACGACGGAGCCTTTTGTTTCCTCCGGTCGGTCGTTTGCTTTTGGTCATATCTTCTCGAAATTCTTTCAAATTTCATATGCAAATCCTAGACTCGGATATTCTCGAATGATCGGAGAAAGGTTCCAGAATGGAGAAGAAGCTGCCCACGCTTTGACAATCATCCTTCCAAACACGGACGGGCCTGGCAAACGGCGCCGTTGCGATCGTAAAACGATGGCTCCGATACATCAATGTCCCAATGTAATATTTGTGCTCTACCGAGCGTACTTTAAGCCTAGGCAAAAAAGCTGTCCTGTATTCGATTCGGTGGTTAATGGTCGATATGCGTGGTAAGGAATATTTACAGTTAAAGCATTAAACCACTGACAAATCTTTATTCTTGATAGTAACATAATTACGTCTTGTTTCACGCCTTAGTTAATAATCAGGCAATTTGAAAATGGTTTACGTATCAATTTTATAATATTGCCTCTTTTCTATATCGATTGAATTCAATACGGTTAATATAAAAACCGATGCGGCTATCGAAACAAAAGTGCATAACTTTAGTTGACCATATTAACTTACCAGTTTATCGGTAGAGCGAGTTACGCGTTTCAAAAATACTTTCTTTCAACTCATCACTCGTCCAATATTCCGACATCGTCAAAGACACACATTTTCCCGGAGGAGTTCGTAATCCACACCCTCGTGTCGTTTTTGATCGCTTCTGAATGACCCCGGGAACAGCATCGCCGCTGTGTGAAGTTAATGTGACAAATCTCATAATCCTCGTCGATTGCTTTGTCGTTCGGTCGCTCGCAGCCCATTTCCAGCTGTGTACGGTCACGATGCCCGGGGAGTGCCGGGGAGTAGCATATAAATAGCATCACATGTGGGTGCCGAGTTGTGTTTGGCTTTCGTTTCGTGTGTATCCTGTGCGCACCAACCGCTTCACGTCTTCGTTTGTTTCCACGACGGCGACCTCCAATCCGTTTCTCGTCCTCAGAGTGGCTCGAGCCACCACCCACAGCCATCCTTACCCATCCCTTTTCGACCGGCCCATTCAGCTGTTGTCCTTTTCAGAGTCCAAGCATCACCTTCTAATCTGCCTCAATCTTGCATGTAACGATTAAACCCGAACCCGGTCCGGCGTTTTATTCAGAAGCTGAACTCGAAGCGGATAATTGTAACGAAGTCATCCCTGTGGCGATTCGATTGATGTCACTCGATGAAGCGATAGAAAAGATGAACGTTTTCGTCGTCCTTCTACCTGTGCGGTTGCGGTTGCGATGGCACGAGCCGGACGTCCCTCGTACACCTGGACAGCCTGTCCTTTGGAGAACACGTCGATTGCATCAACGTCTTTATCCCTCCGTCGTTAGGGGCACGTGGAAAGATTTCATTGGAATCGACACCTATCGATTTGTATCCCCTCGGAGAGGCCGAACAGGAGGCAGATAATTGTGATGGGCTCTTCGAAGTGATGTCATCTGTTACAAGAGTTGGTGCTCTCTCCTTGGCTACCTGTTCGCTTGATCGGCTTTTTTACCTCGCGACCTTCTTCTCGGATGCTGATACGTCTCAGATTTATTGCCGTATCCCCGCAAGCAGCATAATGGGAGCTTACCCATTGTAAGCCCTCGAGAGCCCTTCGGAGGTGTGCCATCGCATGGATCGAATAGCGGGTGCAATGATTAACGACATCAGGTAGACAATAAAGACAACCAGGTAATAGTTGGGCAGCGAACACAATCAGATTATATTGCTTTATTTGGTAGAAAAGGACAATAGGTGGTCGATATCTTTGGTCGGACGGTTGTTGCAATATTTCACCAGTTACACGAAATTCATTATGGAGTAGACTGAAATAAATAGACCAATTGCCTTTGACGACGATCGGGTATGAAACATTTTGAAAAAAAAACAGATGGACGATTGAAAGCAATGTTGAAACACATCGTTCTAAAATAATTAAACGAAAGTGGTCATTTTGGCAGTGAAGCCAAGGGTATCCTTTTACTTGTTGCAACTCCAAGAAAGCGAAAGCCCTTAAACCAGTGGCGATGGTTTTATGCTAAGTGCGCCCATCACCAAGCCCATCTCAAGCTGCCGAACCGAGGCCAATCATGTCGAAGGTGTCCGAGCCCGTAGAAGGGACCGTCTGCCACAGGAAGTGATCAATTCAGATGTTCTCGATGCCGAGCAATTCAACCACCGCCGACTGCGTGGACACCCTTGGGCCCGACCAGCACCGAAGATCAAGATGTTTGCCATCAATCTCGGTAATCTCCTGCTGGGCCGGGCGCTGTTTCGTCCATCGCGTCCGTTCGGTTCGGTTTTTTGGAAGCCTTCTGGGAGCAAACGGATACGGTGCCGCATTTGTGAATGAATTCCGAGGCCGCCGAGTAAGAGAATACGAAACGTGACTTCGCGATGCCATGTCCGAGGCGAAGGACCATTTTGCCTTCTTCTTCGGCGTCCTGGATATTTGGTGTCCATTTTTATCACTCCCGGGCTCGGGGCCCCGATCACTGTCTCGGGGGAGGTACATTGGCCAGGCGGGTCCTGTGGCTGTACAAGGACGACCGGCTCAGCTGCTGTCTGCGTTGACATCCGTCTCCGTCTCGAAAATGGATGTCGCGGAGCAACAAGAGCTTTCGACCCTGCCGCTTACTGCTTGTTTACCGCCAGAAGACTACGCACGACGGCTAGGCTGGGTAAGGCTGCCGAAGGAATGCGGGGTACAACAGACGAGCCAAGGATACGGACAGAGCAAACCCTCGGTAACGGGAGAGGATTTACGGAAGAAATGTGCATAAATTATATCGGACGAATCCGATGGTCAGGACACTCGAGTCGGCCGGTGCAAGTCGGCAGTATTTCACCAAACAGCCATTACTTATGAGCTGCAATATCTCGTTCCTATTGTCCTGATGACGTCATGTGCTGCTCCTGTAATATGATCGTAGCGGACCAGTTGCTGGACAGTTTTTCAATAATTTATCACTCCAGCCAATCGGTGAATCCTTCGCAACTTATTCTAGTTGAACGTTTATCGGTTGCCCTTCAGCCTGTGAAGAGCTCACTGTTTCAATAGCGCGGTTTGCTTAATTAATTGATGTAATGAATGAAGTTATTAACACACACCAAACATTAAAACAAACGGACAACGTCCGACAAGACCTGACTCACCGCCGAACCCCCGGGACGCCGGCACATATGCAACAATGGATGCAGCATCTGCTTAGCTGCAACAATGTTCGCAAACGACGTTCGGTACCTTGTTTGCTGTTGTAACAGTAACATTCTAAGCCTCTCCGTTACGGCGAATCTTCTTTTATGGACTGTTTAAAATCGCATTTATTAGCCAACGCCGCCAATCCGGTCCGGCGGCGAAGGCTGCGGGACCTGCCGATCTTCTGATGCGGGCCCCCTTCGGGCACGTGAGAGCTTCTGAGTGAGCGGGGCAATAAAATCGTGCGCAACCGGCCTTCGTTCGGTAGCCGGGCCGACGATTCATTCATTGCTTCGAGACGCATCATCGCGGACCCACGGAAGCGCTGATCCTTTTTCGGTGCGATCGATGCCTTTCGGATCGATCTAATCGAGAGACGCATTCGCACAAACACAACCGGAGAGAATCAACGTCCTACGTCGTTGCGAGCTGAGTTTTACTACTCAACCCGCTCTCGACTTCTCGAGGGGCCGTTTGTTCATTAGCTGGCGGGTGCTAATATATCAATACGGTTGATTAAAACACCGCCTCATCTCACAATGTTGCAGCCGCGGCTGTACTGTGTTGGCCGCTTTGATCGTCACTTCGGGTGCGCAATCGGTTTTCGCCGCGACGCTCCGAACGCTCCCCCCTTCGTAATTATGTTTTAACGATTAATAATTTAGACTGGGCGAAGGAGCTGCTCGTTGGCTGCCAAGTTTTACACCGAACCGAACCAGAAAAGGTTGCCACCAACCAACCAACGCAGGGAACAAGGAACCCACATAAGTCGCGCCGCAGCTCGAGATTAGCTAATCTGATCGAAGGACACTGCCGGTGTCCGACGACTTAGCCCTACGCGTACCTCCTGGCAATCCATCACCGGGCGCAACGAGTTTGCTTTTTGTTAAATGTCGAGCCGAAGCCCGGGAGACGGGCCATGGACGATCGATCCCCGCGCGGATCGTCTGCAGAATTATCGTCTGATCCGATGTTTATTGATCGTAAAAGTTTCTAATAATTATGAAACCGAAAGGACCGAAAGGTACGCGGCCGCTTCTTGGAAAACCAATCCGCCTGGGACTTTGACGTTTATTTTTTTTTGCTTGTTTCGTTTAACTACAAATGGGTTTTTAGTTTAACTACCGACTGCGCCCGTTGCTGCTGGTCCAAGGTCTCTCGAAACGGGTAGGGAGCCTATTAAAGATGAGTTTTAATAGTGACCGCGCGCGGTTTATGGCGCGCAGAATATGTCTCACTCGAGAGAGACGAATTGAAGGTTTTTTTTTAAAATTAGTTTTAAAAGAAGGTGTGTGTCGGAGTGATTGTTGGAGTTTTGCGAAACTTCTGGCAAATTAGTAAAAGTTCTTCGATTCACCAATTTGATCTGGAATGCGACTGGTCGACCGTTGAGGCTGTTCTTCTTCTTGCGCCATCTCCACTGCTGTGTGCCGGTCAAGGTGTAAAATGATAATATTTGAGACTTCAAATCTTGGTCCGAAAGATGGGCATCGTTATCGCCAAGTCGGCCGGTTATTACGAGAACAATAAATTGCGATACTGAGTCAACTTTGTTGCCGATCTGAGAGATGAGAAGTAAGGCGTGATTCATTCGGCCGTGCATTCGCCGGAAAGTCCGGAAAAGCGCCACCCAAGCGTGGAAACTCAGGGCCCTGCCGAATGGCTTTATTGAACGACCTGCCGTGCCTTTCTGTTGTTTGTTGTCCGATTGTTGGTTGGCTCGTCGGCATTCTTCAGGCTTCGGCTGCGGCGTATTCGGGTATTTCCAGCAGCAGCAGCGTTGGTCGTCACCGTATTTAGTGGTCTAGATTATGTTGTTGTCCTTTCGTTGCTTTCTCCCTTTTATGTTTGCCTCCCCGGGTGCCAGCCTCCGTGCGACCCTGTCGACGCGCACCCTGCTCGCGTCCTGCCGGTCTGGTTGTAAAGTACCGGGTAAACCCTCGGCAATGGCGGCGGCAGCAGCGAGGCGGCCCATTAGTGTAGGGGCCGGGTCGCGCTGGGCACACGATGCATTGTCCTGGAATTAGGTGAAAAGCATAATAAAAAAAACACATCATCCTGTTGAATACCTGTCGCCTACCGGGCGAGAAGAGAAGGGACGGCAGGGCAGCAAACCGGGACCGGGTCAACATCTAGCTGCCACCGCACGCCGTGAAGAGGGAGCCGCACAAAGAGTATGTTTTGACTTGTTGCACGCGTCCGGGACCTCGCCGGAGGGAACGCCGGCTGAACCAGGAAAGGCATAACGATACGATTAGCCAGAGTCCTTAGCAGAGGCCGCCAATCGTTGAGGCTGTGGCTCTCAGGCAGGACCGCGGGCTGGACATTAAAAAAGTGAGATAAATCACCGAGGGTCACGGGTCCAACCAAAAACCGGAAAGTCTCTCGCGCGCCTCGGCAGGAAGAACGGAACCGTGTTCCGTTCCGAATATTTAGGAAAATGATTCCAACAAACCGAGCGTAATTTCGTTTCCTCTGCCATAATCACGCCACGGACCATCCATCCAATCTTGGGCAACATGAGCTGATTTATTATTTCAAACTGCGCGGTCGCGCGCGCCCGCCCCAGAGAGGTGTAATGATCTTTCAGCAGCAACCCCCGGTTGGTTCTAGGGTGGCACGACCCCCCCAGTCGCCTTGTCGTCCCGCGCGCTCTCTGGCGTCTGGCCGGTCGGCGCAGACCAAATCAATTTCATCGGGTATTAATTTAACGTGGGTCAATGTTTTGGGTTTTTATGGTTGTTACCCGCGCGGACCCCATCTCGTTACCCCGGGGGCGAGATGATCCGATGCGCCTAGTTATTGTAATTCAGCGTCTCCCGTTCGCCTCCCTCGAACCGATTGAAATAATAACTGATGGAGCGGTGCCGGGATGGGTGCCGGGAGAAAAAGAACTCAAGTTTAAGAAAGTTTTCGGGCGGGGCTGGTTGAATGAAATCGATGGATAATTGCGTGTGGTTGTGTGCGCACGGAGCATAACAATTGGTAATGGATCCCCGGTACGTAGGAGACGTTGGATGGACAGCGCCGCCACAATTCGCAATGGAAAACCGTGGGATCCCCAGTACGAGGAACCCGGGTGGCGGGGGACGACTTCTTTCCCGGGACCACCGGCTTTTGAAGCGTGTAATTGATATCCACCCATCAAGGGGACGAGCATAGAGTTTTTGTTTTAGTCTCTGGAGTCTGGGACTAGAAGGGCCTTTTAGGCTTTCTGGGGTCTCCCAATACGAACTCAAACCAAATGATGCCCGTGAGATAGCATCAAAATGGAATAACAAATGACAGTTGTCAGTCCGTTCAATTGGATTTCTATTAGACGTACTATAAGTACTTAATTACATATGAATACAGAGATATTCCACTTTGTGATTGCAACTATTTAATGATCTATGTCTATGATTGAAATTAAAGTGTTTTCCGTTTATATCTTTTTCAATTTTATGTTATGCCACGTGGAATTGAGTCATGTTATCCTACTTATAACTAATAACTAACGACATCTTACAACCAGTTAACTTTAAAAACTTCAGATAATTAGCCCCCGAATTGTTGCGTGGATAGAATTATTGCATCTGTGGATTAGGACTTCGTTTAGTTGGTTAATTTCAAGTCTTTGAGTCTTTGCGCACCCGCAAGATTTAGGACACAATTCGTTGGTGTTCTCCAGTGTAAATTAAGGATCATCATGAGAATTGAGAATTTTATTCAGTCTGATTTGGTTTGTCTGGAAGTTAGTTTTGGAGCATTGCGACCACAGAGAAGAGGCATAGGTTAAGAGAGGGAGGAAAATGATTTTGTATATGAGAAGTTTATTTGAAAAGTCTAGTTTTGATTTTCTGTTGAAGTCCGTTCAATTCATCGCGCGTTATTCGTAAAACATCGCCACCCGAACACTCGCGTGCGATGTTTTTCTATTGAAATTTTTGTCGCACGCCTCCGTCCAATGATTGTATGGCCCTAGTTGGTTATCCTAGTCACAAGCTTAACAGGCTACTTCTATCGAAAGCAAAAATCCGTCGATTTTGTCATCCCACTGCACTACTGGCGGATGGTTCTCGTTTACGCGGAGCTCCGGGAACGCTCCGTAAAGTGTCATTACGCCAGTCTCCGCCAGTGCACGAACCACGCGGTGTAGCGATATGTAGCCTTGCGGCGGCCTCACTCTGGTGCGCGCGGGATTGGCCGCGGGATTTTATGGTCGGTCCGATTCGGATTGAAACCCATCGGAGGCCATCCGCGTGGCGCAGAGCGAGCAGCGAGACTCGTTTTACTGTTTTCACCCTTCTCCGCGCGCGCTTGTCCGCCCTTCGTCCTCGGGGCCGGGACGGGGGAAATGTTATTAATAATTGTAATAAGACATTTTATATCCAAACGTCAAAACATAACCCACGGAACATCATCGGCTGATGAGCTCAGGTCGGCTGAACGGGCGTTCGACCCCGCGGCGGCGCCGGCGGAGAGACCACGAGGGAGGGGAGCAGGAGGGTCGACCCAACCGGGGAGAGCGAAAGGCAGATTTTATAAGATTCATTTATCATTATGATGATTTTTTGCTGTTGTTTTCACGATCGCGCTCAACCTCTTGGGCGCGCGTGGCTTGGACCGGGTTGGACCCTCTCGGTACACCGTCCGGGGCCAGTGTTCCGCAATAAACCGGTGATGGGGTGTCTGTGCCACGGATCGTGTAACGCACACGCAGCCGGGAGACCGGAGGAGGAAGTCAGCGTAGCGCCTAGAAGGACGCTGGTTGATTTTTTGTTTGGACTCGGCCGGACGACTAGAACGGGCCTCGGACTTTGGGACGGGTCTAAGAATTTTCTAATCGCCAACGACGGTGGGAATTAACTACCCAGACGTACGTGTGACGTACGGCCCCATCGGACGTCCAGAAGACCTAATGATGCTAGGATCCCCGGCCTCGGCCTATCCCGTACCGTGAGGGTCACTCCAAGAGCGCTCTGTGAATGCTTTCTCATCAAATTGAGTCGGGTGAAATCAAAATTCTGCATCTCTGAGTTGTTTCCTCGCGCCCGAAGCCCGTTGAAGCCCGTGTGCAATAAATCAACCAACCGAACTTAGCATTCGCACAGCGCACCTCCCCAGAGCCCTGATTGGCGCGATTAATTAATCCTACACCAAGTCGAGTGGTCGGTCGGTTGGTACAACGTGGAACACGAAATGAAATAAAATGAAGTAAAAATGATTGAGAACCCCTCGCCGCCGTCGCACACCGTTCCGTCGAGGCCGGGCCCGCGGTTCATGTGTTAATACTTTTTTCTGCGCCGCGACCCGCTTTGATGAAATTCGAACTTCGCCCAGTTCGAGGGACGATGCATTACTCCAAATGCAGCGCGGGGCTTGTGTTGTGTCGGGGATGTGTGGCTTGTAGTTGGAGCGCCCGACTCGACTCGGCTCGGATTTTGATTAATTGTAGAATAATTACAGAGAATGGTGCGCGGGGTGTGCACCTAGTCCACTACATAGTCCACCCCTTCCGTCCGTCCGCCTGCGGTATAATGGACAACTTTTCTGTTTCACCCCACCCGGTACGGTACCGGGCGGACGAGTGGCCGGCGAGCATTACCGGAATCCATGGCGGGCCGTTGGGTTCAAGAATTTTGATTACACTCCGACACTCGCCGGTGCCGGTATAATTAAGGACATCGATCAGTTGCGTCTCCTGCGACGCGCTCCGTCAGGATCACTCGCCCGCCCTGGCCCAAGAATGATCGAGACACGGCAGTCGCTCGAGAACGCATCGCTCCTTAACGGGGGGACATCCACTAGTCGTCCGGAACCGAAAAGACTGGCCTAGAGAACACGCAAGAAATATCGCCGAAGAACATGGCTCCACTCCGGCACTTGAACTAAAGCTCCTCCCAAAGCGTTCGAATCGATCACCGGGAGAGAGAGTGGAGAGACCCCAACGGGCGCCGGTCGGTCGGGGATGTGTTGAGTGTTTTAATTTCCCACGGTTACGGGGCGCGAATCTCAATTTGCAATTTTGATTACAAGAGGATCACGGCACCACGGCACCCTCCACACGGTGGCCGGGGCCGTCAGAGCGAGGCCACTTCTCAGGCTCCCCCGGCATCGGTCAATTGGGCTCAGGAGTATTAGCTCTCGCTCAGCGTTCGCTCCTATATCTACTTCAGTCGATTGGATTTCGCCAAGTGTGCGGGGATACGGGATCTGAACAGGCCTACGCAACGGAACGCTTACGCCGATTGGACCAGGGGATCGAGAATCGGGACCCGCGGAAGCGCGTGGCTCATGTTTGTGTAGCAGCACACGCCCAGGCCGAGCATCCCCAGGTCTGTAACGGTCCGGTCGCAGCCAAACATGGGAAGCCCACGTTCCCCGGGCTAGGCACACACCACTCCAGTGGTCGTGTCTAGCTCTCTTGGTGCCCCTCCGGCCGGACCCAGCCCGGCCCGTGATTCGATCACGGTTTATAGATTTCAATAAATTAATTCTCCAAGTACCCCGGGCGGGCTCTCTTCGGATCGGCCAGCTAAGGATCGTTGCCACGGTTCGTTGGGCCGGGCCCTTTTGTTTTTGGGGCCCCGGATGATGCGCGCACACTGAAGTGGGCGGAGGGGATCCTCGAGAGGCCAGAGGCCTGAGTGGGCCCGAGGCAAAAATGGCTGACTCACGGACGGAGGCGCGTGTAGGCGCTCATCGAGCTGGCCAGCCAGTAGAGTGGCGCGGTCCATTTCCACCGCCCAGCCCAGCCGGAGATCCCGTTTAAGATGATCACCCTTGATCGGCTGAGATCATCACGCCACGCGGCCATCCGGGGTCTGCTGCTGCTACTCGCTCGATCTAGGAGTCGATCAAAAGGCGCGATCGAAACCCGGCATCTCCCAGCTACTTGTTGGTGATTTTTCGGGTCCTCGGTCCTGCTTCACCGACGGACGGAGCCAATCAAGTGGTCCTTGTTGGGGTACTGGCGAGCTTAAGGGCACAAACACACGCTGGGCATGTCGGATCCGAGAAGAAAGTGTGCGATGAGAAGATCACTTCTCGATTGTGCGCGCGCGCGCACGTCTTCGCACGCAACACATTCTATCGCCGAGGACGCCTGACAGTTCTTAAGCCACAGCGCGCATCCAACTTCCCAGTCGGGTCCGGGGCGTGTAAGGGTCTTTGATGCGCAAGTGTCAAGTGGACCCGCGCCGCGGTGAGTCGCGACCGCACTCTCGTACGCGCTCAGCGTCTGCCTGGCGTTCGTTCCCTGATTTCGTCAGGTTGTGCGTGGAAGGTTTCGGGCTGAAGAGTTTATGAATGAACCCCGGGCGACGACGGCACACGCTCTAACGGTGAGCAGCTGGTCGAAATGTTCAAGTGGCCCGCGGTGCTGGTAGCAAAGTTGATCGTCTGCTTAAGAAGTCTCGGCGGCGACCCAACATTCGGTCTCCAGACGGTAGCGCTCCTCCTGCTAACATGTTGATGTCATCGTGGACTGCGACTGATTCTCGATAAACTTGAGCCGATCCGTGATTCTCCATCGAAACTGAAATATTTAGCGATCAAATGGTGAAAGAATGGAGCGTGCGTTGCATGCTTCGTGTCATTATTGCTCACCAATGGGTTGTGATCACAAACCGTAGAAGAATCAGCCAAGGCCCAAGGGCACACCGATCGTGTGAAGATCGGTCCGATGATTGGCTGCTATAAATTTTTTAAACGATGTTATAAAAACGCTACATCGTCCCTAATTTAGCGCTCCCATTCATGGATTCAGCGTCTCGTGACGGAGTCCTGGGACCCTGGGGGCCGTTTGGCGCAGTCGAACGCATTCGCACAGGTTAATCACGATCGCTCTCAATCCGAGACCCTGGGCTGCAGACGGCTCGTCGGCTCACGCGGACGGGACCACTGCAAACGCCGGCGCATCACAACGCAGACAGGGTAATCGATGAGCCCGATGAGACTAGAAACGGGTCAGCAACGGGTGCCTACGATGGAAAACTTGAACTGCAGATATAATCGTCAGTACCGGTTGCCTCTCCGGCAGGCAGGGTCTTGACGGCGGCTTGTCTCACGCTGGATTACTCCCGTGGCGCGCTGCGATGCCGAGACACCCAGCTGCGATCGGCGGGCTGCCGTTCCCGTGGAACGCAGCACAGCGGCCGCAGCATTGATCCAACACCTAGCGACGGTGCCGGTCCTGGTCCCGCGCCTTGCGTGCCACTATCCACGATCCGTTTCTGCCACTTAGCTTCAGATAATGAACATAATAGGTGAACCATAATCATAATAATTTGCTTACTGAAATACACATTAATTATGGTCGTGAGAATCCCACAAATTACGATAAAGCGACGCGACGACGGGCGAACCTACGGGAAGGAAAGTCGACCAGACCAGGCCAAACGCAAACACCGATTCGAGCACAGTTAATTGAATAAACATCCATCCCTCGGCTCGGCTCCGGCGCGAGGTTTCCCCCGGGAGACGGGGCGCGACCTTCTTGTGGCCGTTTCTATGTGTCCTCTTCCATCATCATCATCAGATAGAGATTTTTCTCCTCCTTCTTGGCCGTGTTCCGCAAGTTTCCTTTCCCACCGGCCGTTGTTCTAAGCAACGCGATTTCAAACCGGGAGTGAGGCATTAAAGCGGGAGCGTTCGGAAAAATGATCCTTAATCCACCCGGTTACTGGTAGAGGAATATGTGCTGCGCCACCGAGTGTGGCCACAGTGGATTAAGGATTACGCCGGTAGCGAGGACCTCCTGCTGCGCAACCAATCAACAAGGGTATTGTTGTCGTCCACTGAACACCAGGATCGGCCTCAGGCCTGGTGTGTGATCCGCCAGAGTTTTGGGCTGGGTGCTAATTGGTTGTCACTGTTTACGCATCCACCGTGTAAGTTACAGCGTTTAGCAAGCCCCAGGATGTTGACCGGCAATTGATGTCTTCTTTTATAGTAAAGCCTACTAAATTCACAACCAATGCACACTTGCTGCCAAATACACGAATAAAACTTTGTAAAAAAAATAGAATCAATCCCTTTTGATGATCTGCCAAGATAGAAAAGTAAACACCGAGAACGTCAAACAGAACGTTGACGTTTCTGACATTATAGCAACCGTCAATTAAAATTATAGCAACTAATGCTCGTTCGCTGCTTTGTTACTAATACTAAAGAGTAACTGGGACCGGCCCAAGGTTATGATAAGGAGCTCGATGTTGATTGAAAGAATTGATTGGTTTTCGGCTTTGTTGCGTGTTGCGTGTCCGGTCCGTGCCGATGGTCTTTACCGTTAGCCATGGCCCATTTTCCTGTCTTGAGCCCGGGAATGAACGAGAAAATTAATCCCCCTGCGGAGAAGGAAAGGATCATCGGGGTTCATGGGGACGCTTGAATCCGGGGCGAACTAAACACCGCGCTTCGTCTTCGAGGCATCTTCGGCTGCGGCACGTGAACTCTCAAGAGGTGAGGCGTTTCGAAATTCGACCGATCGATTTACGATTGTCGAAGAGAGAGGTGTCTACGGCAAAAGTGCAGGCAACGGAGGGCGTCATTCAGAAACGCGGCTTGACACTAATAAAATCAGCGCGCAGCCTCTGCCGCAAAAGGATGCGAAACGGTGGAGTGATTTTTACGACTCTAAAATTACTACCCTCACTTCCTTTTCTCGATGGACCCTGACCTAGCCCGGCTGGTGGACCTGGATCCCCGTCGAAACCCTGGGTGTCCTTTCGCCTCGGATGCGCGGCTCGCGCGGGAAAAAGGTGCCAATTCGTCGGCCGGGCTGTAATCTCCTCTAGCCTTGGAACGGATTATGCTTTTTCACGCCGGAACTTCTTCTCCGGCCAGCTCACCGGGGCGATGTACATAAAGTGGTGAAATTTATTCGTTTCCCATTCGAAGAACCCCGAAGAGGGCGAGAACGGGAGAACAAAAACATTTTAATAAATTTGATGTTTCGTTCGCGTTTGGCGATCGATTTTTGCCAACGGAGATCACTCGTCGGCGACCTAACGAAGGGCTGAGAATCGATACGTCCTCTGTTTACGGACCATGCGTCAGTGTGTTTCCCTACTTTCAACATTGTTTTCAACATTGTTTTCGCGTCGGGGATTAAGTAAATTATCGCATTATTCTCGTTGGAAAAAGCGTGTGTGTGTCTCGATTGATGTTGTTGCGATCCGCGGCCGTCGGCACCACGTTTGTTCAATTAGTTTTATTTCGGTCCAGCGATGCTGTGGGCGCGAACCACAACCGAAACGATTTGGCCAACGGTTTACCCCTCATCGTAAGCGGATTTGTTATGCCGCGTGTGTTTGTGTGCCGGCCCCGCCGGAAAAACTGCAACGTTGTGCTGCTCCGGTTGTGCTCAGATGTTGAGCTCTGGTGGCTTTACTTAGTAGATGCTGGAGACCGTTGTTTTGGTATTCCGCATTTTATAACAATTACTGTTGAAATAATTTTGTACCTCGTTCTCGACTCGTTGCAGGTAAGCAACCATTCCAAGAAGCAATCTGCCAACCGAAACAATGTACACTAACGGAGCCGCACACTAACGGTTTGGCTGAAGCACTAACGTGTGAAGCACTTTTGTTTAGTAGTGTTTGCTGATGTTCGGTGCTTGTTCAATCATATTATTCGTAGTGGATAACTCCCAGCTGCTCCCACCAGCTGCAAAAGCATCGGTGGAATCCTTCCGTTTCCTGAGCTGCTGCTGATGGTGCAGTCGAAACATTTTCGTTTTGGCGCATCCTTCGGTAACTGGTTCGTGCCAAACTTGTTTATCTTCCGCGATGAGGCCAACGAGTGCTAAAATTGCTGATTTATTAAACGATTCCCTTCCTGGCCGCAATACGCGAGCGATGGAAAGGCGTGTCAGATTCGAGGATGCGAGCTTATATCCATTCGTCGTGGTGTCGTGGCTGAAGCTGAGGATTCCCTTCCGATGAAGCGGACCGTGTTGCGGCCAAGGCAACAAACAATAGGAGCGAAGATGGCGAAAAATTGCTTCCATTTTCTGCGATTACCGTGCGCCCTTCGTCGATCGTTTGGCCGCCGATAGGGGAGAAGTGGGTTGCTCGATCTTCATTTGCATCGTGATCATCCATGCTCGGAGTGCTTCAATGTTGCTGCCAGAGACTGTTTGATGTGATCCGCTCAATCCGCACACCATCGGTTCTCCGCACTGACTGACGCGTGAATCGTGGCCAATGCGCTGTGGGCACAGATGTTAATTGAAAAAAGGCGGCCGCCGCCGTGCCCGGCGGGTGCCCGACGAGCTACAAATCGATGTCAGGTGTGTCTGGCGTGTCGGGGGCGGTCGCACCTGTTCCCGAAGACTCACGGCTCGTCCAGCGATCCGCTGCATACTACAACGTTGCAGCCTGGCCGGCGCGCGGCTTATGCACCAAATCATGCACAGAATGGACCATAAATCACCGCCGAAACCGGCGGCACCGGTATGGCGCGCGAGGCCAGAGGACCGTCGCGAATCCAGAAGACGACAAACGCGCGCGATGTAGTTTAGCGCGGCACCGCCAGGGGGAGCGCATTATTTATGGGCGACTATTAAATATATTTTCGCATCGGAACCGAGGCGGACGCCGCCGGAACCTCTGGCGGAACCGCTTCTGATAAATGAAGCAGCGTACCGTGATCGAATCATCAAAACCTAAACCCTGACTCCGGGAATCCTGATGGACGCGGGGCCCGAATCGAAGCCTTCACTTGACATCCTCGTCCAGCTCATCCTCGTAACGCGCCAACGCGGCTTGAGATGTTCCAACCCTGGCAGGGACTCATCGCGATCGCGATCACGAGGAAAACTTTATTACTCGCACCGTGCGCTGGGGGAGCGTTGATTGATTGCGTAAATTATTCCACTACACGGTCGGTCGGCCCCAACTCTCCAACCGTTCGTGGCCTAGACGATCTCGCCTTGCTCGATCCGAACACAATAATGACGCGTTTCGTTTCGATGATAATCGTTTGGGGGAAGAAAAATTGACCGGCGCGCACCATCTTGGCCTTGCCTTGTTGGCAGATCGTTTAATTGGGATGAAGAACTTTTCTATCGACCACCAGGAGCCCAGGAAGGGAAGCCGGGGCCGGGGCTCTCTCGTGTGGTAGTAAGTGGCCCCGGAAACACGGGCGCATTAGAGGCGCGCGGGTCCGAGATCGACGCTGTACACTGTGAACGTAAATGATCTCGTTATAGGCATTAAGATCATAAATTGTATTAATATAAATTAATTTTTCGTGTCTGCCAGAGAGTGTGCTCTTCCCGGGTCTTCCGATCCGTGGGTAACGACCTGCTCCTCTTCTCGTTGGAGCGGCGATCGAAATGAAATGATTGATTATGCCGTGGCTGGCCTGGACGACTTCGTGTGGTCAGGAAGTTGGGGCTGCTGCCCTCAGCCCTCAGCAACACTCTTCTCTCTAATTGACGATGAAAATAGTGATTTGATCTGGTTAATGATGCGCTACAATCGTTTAGGTGTTTTCGGGTCCCAGAGTTGCGACCCAGCGTTCACCGCGCGCCAGTGTGCTTCTGTTGCATCCAGCTCTCGCGGCGATGTCATCTGGTGAGGTGCTAAAATCGGCGACGCATCCGTCTCTACGCGGTACAGGATACCACGGCCTCGTATATAAATATAATCCTCATTTTGTGCTCGTCGCCCCGTCCACTGCTTTGACCGGTCTCCCCGTTCCGATGGAAGTCCATCAATCAAATTCAACATCAGTCTCCGGCATCATCTCACGTTTGAGAAGGTTTGGGACTCTTCAGCGCTGGCCGCCGCCCGATGACAAATGGTAACGAGCTTATGGTACGGTTTACTACGGTCCACTGGCGCCAGTCTTCGGTGTGAAACTCAGGGATCGTACTTATCGATCGGTATGATGGGCAGTGTTGCGAATTATTAGGGTCCTTCCACCGGTGCCAAACAAGCGAGCGACAGCGTTAGTTCAACCGGCGAGCACTAGGGGGCGCCGGAGAAAGTCAGGCGAAAGAGCAGAGAGAGAGAAGAGAGAAAAGGAGTGAGAAGGGAGAGAGAACGAAAACGAGGAGATCGAACTAGCCCGCTGAACAGAGTAGTCGATTTTTTATTTGCACGCCACTAATTACTATACTAAGTGCAAATAAAAATACGCTCTAGCGGCGATCTTCACCACATTATACTATATTCTACACTATAGAATATAACAATAAAAAATCGACTAAGTGAGAGTGAATTAAACGCGGTGAGAGTGAATTAAACGCACGCGGTTGCGCGTGCTGGCAATGACCCCTGCCCGCACCAAGGGCACAGCGGCGTCATCCGCGATGACGCCAGCCGGCACCGAGCAAGCGAACCCAGCCAGCAGGAAAATGGCGTCACCACCAGCACCCGCGATGGCGGGTAAAACCAACCGACAGGCTGAACGGAACCTCTGCCGGCTGAAGTTGAGGATGCTGGAGGAGGAGAGAGCTGTAGAGGCGGCGTACCTCGCCAAGAAGTATAGCCTCCTGGCACAGGAGGCAGAACTCCGTTCGGGAAGGAGTTGCTCGACGATGTCGGGCCGCTCCATGAGACGGACAGTGACCTCGTGGACGAAGGCAGACGATAAGACTGGCCAAAGCAAGAGCGGCAATCGGCTGGACCTGATGCGGCACGGAGCAGCCAGCGTCGGCATCACGGCCAACCTGCTCGTGGTCGGCCACGGCCAACAGGACGCGCGCACGCGCCACAAGTCGTCCCAGGCGGAACGCGGTGCTCGCCCCGAGGCGCTGCTCGAGTCGAACTTGAGCAGCTCTAGCAGCTGTTCGAACGTGAACCATCACCGCCATCAGCTGCAGCAGCAACGGCAGCAACGGCACCGTCACCGTCATCATGATCATCACCAGTCGGTGGATCACGCCGGGGCACCAGCGCCATCGCACATTGATTCTCGCGCCCGCATTCTATCGACGCGGAAGGACAGCATCAAACGGGAACCACAGCCCGACGGCACGTCTCAGCAGGGCGGTAGCAGCAGCAGCAGTAGCAGCGGCGGCGGCCAGGGTGCCCAGATCGAGTTGCCGAAATTGTCGCTCGGTCAGACGGAGAACCTCAACCCTTCGATGCTAAAGCGTACGCTCAGTCGGCGGCGCGGCCCCGCCCCAGCGACCGTGGCACTGCCACCGAAACCCGGCGACGCCCTAGGGTCGGCCACCGTGTCCGACAGCGGCAAATCGTTCGTCACCAAACCGTGTGATCGGATGCGCCGAGGCTCGACGCCGGCCGATGCCATCATCCATGCCAAGGATCCTCCAGCGGCGCAAACCATCGACACGGCCGTCGATGGTGCGGTGGACGCTATCACCGTTCCTCCGATCATCGGACCCGGCGACGATCAGCTGGCAAAGCAACCGTGCCACATCCCCGGCCTCGATATTCGCGATCCGAGAACCGCGATCGCCTATGGTGGTGCAGCAATGCCACCCCAACCGATCGTGGCCAAGAAGGTGTACAGTGACGCCGACATTGCGCCGAGTACGGACTGGGTGCCGCCACCTACGGTTGCTGTGACCCATCCGCACGACGTTTCCCCACGCAGCAGCAGCTCGCTCGAGTCCGCCCCACACCACAAAGACACCATCCTGTCGACGTCGAAAGTGGGCGACCAGAAAAAGACTTCGAATGCGAGCTTCAGCGAAGAGAAATACGAAGCACACGGCACCACCGCCGGCGCTGGCGGTGGGACGACCGAAAAGGGCTCCGAGATCGGGATGAATATGAAGCGGAGGCGGCTATCGTACCCGCCGGCCCGAGTCAAAGGGCTGACCGGCGCAGGCGACGAAGGTGCGAAGTTAGCCGTCCTAGATGTGTACGGCAGCAACAAGGTCGCACCTAAAAGAGAAGTTAATGCCTCGGTGCAGTCGCTGCAGAGGGAGGAATACTTCTACGCGCAGAATAATCGCTACAAGCAGCTGCCGGCCGATGTGTACCGGATGCTGCTCTGGATCCTGAAGGAGTGTGACGAACCCGATCGGCTGCACAATGCGTCGGCGCTGGTGGCCAGCACCTTGCAGATACTGAACGAGGTCTGGCCTCGGCTCAACCCTTCGGCCGCCAGCAGCACCCGCAGTGTCAGCATCTGCCGCAATCTCGACCTACAGCTAATCGAGCAGACTGAAGCACTGACCTGCTACCTGGTCGGTTGCGGGTGCCCGATCGAAAAGGATCCCCAAACGATCTCCGGAGTGCCTCACGATCCGAGGACGCAGTGCCAGTATGCCGAGCACAACACTCCGGTGAACGACCTCTGTGAGACGACCAGACGCAGCGAGGAGGACTGGTACCTCGCACCGATACCCGAGCAAGGCCGCAGCACGCTGGAGAAGATAAATGTCAAAGACTGGTTAGCATTTGACAATTGGGATCTGGAGTACTACACAAATCCGTTCGTGAACGTGTTGAAGCGGGACCCGACCTACGCGGAGCTGCTTGATTATGCCCAGTGCAACAGTGAACATTCGCGGCACTGGATTTCGAAGGGCAAGCTAGTGGTGACCGGCCCTTCAAAGTCGCAGCCGTTGATCGAAACGGAGTGTGACCCGCAGCGCTTCCGGAACACCAACAACACGGTTCAGGCGCTCAGGGATAACAGCAGTGGCATCAACGGTTACAGCCATAATGCGAAGCGCACATCGGGCGACGACGGGCCGGGACCGTTCGGGCAGCGGACCGGCAGCGGACCGAGTATTGGGAGTGGTGGATCGCCGTTCACCGGCACGATCGGTTACCGCCGTATGAGAGGCGCCCTTTCTCCGTTAGTTAGAAAGTTAGTTTAGACCGAGCTAATTAGTTTGACACCGGGAAGAAGTACGGGGGGACTGTTGCGAATTATTAGGGTCCTTCCACACCGGTGCCAAACAAGCGAGCGACAGCGTTAGTTCAACCGGCGAGCACTAGGGGGCGCCGGAGAAAGTCAGGCGAAAGAGCAGAGAGAGAGAAGAGAGAAAAGGAGTGAGAAGGGAGAGAGAACGAAAACGAGGAGATCGAACTAGCCCGCTGAACAGAGTAGTCGATTTTTTATTTGCACGCCACTAATTACTATACTAAGTGCAAATAAAAATACGCTCTAGCGGCGATCTTCACCACATTATACTATATTCTACACTATAGAATATAACAGGCAGCATCAGACCCATCGTAGACAAGCGCATTAACATCCCGCACTCAATCACCGCCAGTTGGGGAAAACCAATTCTGATACCTGAATTGATTTGCTATTTCTATCACGTCCGCGCACGCTCAGTGTGCTATGTTTTCGATGTATTTGCAATGCGATGTTTTTCATTTGACAATTGCGAGCGATCGCTAAAGTTCGACACCTGGTTTGATGGCAAAATAGCTCACATCATTATTCCGAGCTTAAATGGTGCGATCTCCACTGTCGATGCGTCAGGCGATGGTCTCACATGAGAAGCCCCGGCCCGCCCTTAACAATCGCACCGGGTCTTCGTAGTCACAGAAGGGGCGAAAACAATCGAACGCATTGTCGTAAAAAACGAAAGTGTTAAAAATTATTGCTGCTTTTTGCGGTTTTTATCCCTCGGAGATTCTCTCGACCACAACACATGGTGGTGGTGACGTGACCCGCTTGCTAGGACCTGCTTTAGTGGACTTGCCACATTTAGGTCACTTGGGCGATAGTGGCCCCCTGGTTGCTGTTGAATGTCGAATAATGTCTGTCTCTGTGGTGAGACCCAGTCTCACTCCCTGGGTGGGGTTTCTTTTCCTTTTTTGTGTGCTGTGACCCGCAAGGAGTAGTTGGGCCCACTTCCCACGGTGGTACTTCGTTACACCTGACAAAATGGCTGCGGTAACGTTTACGATGTGAGGTTAGTGCGCCCAAGAGCAGCGGCAGACAAATGGATGACTTTTTTGTGGGTGTCGTGGCTTCTATCGCCGTTAATCAAGTGTGAATCTAGTGTGGAAACAATAGACCTCCCCGTCGCTATCGTGGAACCCATTTGTGGTGGCCGAGTTTTGAGGGCTTTTGAGCGAAAATCGTACCTGGCTTGGTAGCTAAGAACATCGACTGAGCGATTGATCGTGGATCGAGCATCAACTGTCACTTTTCGAAATTACACCTGTCAGTGACAAGAGTGTGACCGAGGCCGGGTGCTGCTTCGATCGATGTTTTATGCAGACTAACTGGCTCCTCGGTATGCAAAATTGCTCACGATTTCCCTCGCCGATTACACGATTTGCAATTAGTGTTCCCGTGTTCGGCGTTCGGCGCTGTGTGACTATCGTTTGTATTTGGCTAGTTTGGCCGTTGTTGCATGTTTCGGGTCTGCGCCCCGAGGGCTTACCGCCGATGCACGGTAGCAGCAGCAGCAGCATCGTTTAGGGGCGACCCAAGAACTGCCGCACCGGCGACTTGACATGCACGCCACGTTGCATGCTTTGTGGACCTCTCGACGAAGCGACCTCGAAAGATACGTAAAGTTAGCCGTCAAGGACAATTACGTGGAAGCGCATTTCGGGACCGAATTCTATCGATCAGCACTATCGATCATCGCAGCCCGTCGTCGTCGTCGAAACAAATCCTTGGCAAGCAGTTTTAGCAGTTCCTTCCATCGCGTGACACTTCCATCGCGGCAATATCACTGGCTGGAATCGGTCGTAATTTTTGGGCCCCTTTCCAGCGTCCAGTTGATTGGGGCCAAGCCGGGTGCTGTTTAAGGCTCTGTGTTTCTCGCACACATACCCCGGCCGGTTTGAGATTGGGAAAGAGTAGCGGAAAGAGCTCTGGAAAATCAGTGCCCCGCAGAAGACCCCAAGAACGTCGGAGGTTTTGTTTATGATCTAAAATGATTTTTACAAATTATAATTTTAAAGAAAAGGAAGTGATGCGCCCAACGATCAAACGCTCAGACAGCCGTACATTGTTGCGTTTATTCGCGAATTTATGTAATTAATCATCACGGGCCGGTGTCGGTCCTGTGTCCTCTGCAGTAACATCTGCAGTACCGATAATGACACCGTCCCCGGCGGCTGATTACTTTAAACAGTCGGACCGCATTACGGCGCGCTACAATTAGTATCGCTATCGTTACGGCAGTTGTGCTGTTGTTTCTTTGCTCCTATTGGTTTTTGCACAACTCGAAACAGTAGCGCAGCGAGCAGGCGCCAATTTCGGTGATGGCGTTCGCGTAACGGTTCCTGGACGACGGTGGGGTGGCCTTCATTTTCACACGCGATCGGCCTCGCTGATGCGCCCCAATGCCGGTGGTCAGTTATTGTCCGCGGTGTCCGCGGATCGCTTTCTTCCGGGTCCGGTGCACCAAGCGGCGCATTAGCATACTTATGATTGGCCGAGTTTAATGAACGACCCACCTCGATTTGCTCGAAATCAATTAAACACCTCGCGCAGGAGCACGGGAGTGCAACTCTCACCAGCGAGTTCTCGTGTCGGACCTCGGACACTCGGGCTGGGGAGGCTTCACTCGGTGGAACCGACGTTGCGGAATGCCCCAGCCCGCTGGTGGTTGTTGCTTTGTCTTGCAAATTAATTGCCAGCCACCCACCACGTGAGGCAGGTTGCATTGGGTGGGGGTGCAAAAACAACACCCCTTTCGTGGGGGAGGGGTGGTGTGCGTGGGCTGTGTTGCAACTCGTACGCTAATAAAAATAATTTCAAGAAGCACGCAATCAATTTAAATAAGTTTAATGCTGCGCTGATGCCAATCGTAATTAATGTTGGTCCACACACAGCCACACACGGTCAGGTGTTTCGAGGTGTGTATGTGTGTATGCACACTCAACAACAAACTTTCCCGTCGTAGCGCCTCTTGAACGATTAAAATTGCGCTGGAAAAGGTCCCTAGTAGAGTGGCGCTGGGCAAATGGGCTGCAAAAATGGGTGGATCGATGGCAATGTTGAGCATACCGGACCGCGGACCAGGGCTCTGGCCGCGGAATGCACGCACGCACGCTCTGCCTATCAGCACCCCAAGGCCAGGGCCTGGTCTTGATGCGATTGATTTCCCTCAAAGCGGAACAAAACATTAACTAATTACACCAGACGTCGGAGCACACGATAGGTCGGTTTTCGGGGACCGCAGGACTTCGTGGGACAATTTTATCACACTCTCTGGTGTTTCATATCTGGTCTTTTCTCTCTCCTCTCTCTGTCTCTCCCGTGGTAGCTGTACGAAATCAACGATGACCCGAAGCGGAAGGAATTCCTGGACGACCTGTTCCTGTTCATGCAGAAGCGAGGTAAGTGCGCGCCTTCCGGTGCTGATTATTCGGTGACTGTTTTAGGTTCGCCTTTCCGGGGCTCGGTTGGGACTCAAAACGGGTTTCCGGATCCCGAGCGATACAGGTGCAGACGCTGGCCGAGGGAAATGAAATTCCATTCCGCCCAAAACCTCACCGAGCGATAAACGGGGAGTCCGGAACGGACCGGTCCCGGTGCCGCGCTGTGAGTCACCAGCAGGATCGTTAGAATGCAATTAATCATTCCGCAACACACACCGGGCAATTACCGTTTTATTAGAACCTAGCTACCAAAAAAACCAGAATTGCACGGACGCGCTCCGATCATTTCGATCCCGAATAATTTGATTTGTTTTTTTTGCGTCCAACTTCCTGATCCAATGACAGTTAATTGCCAGCCATTGATAGATGGTTTTATGCGACGCACCGGAGGGCACCGAAGGGTTGCCTGCCACCGGAGAAGGAAGCAGTTAGGGGCTTTCGGGTTTTAATGGGCGAAATTCCGGCTGGCGAAAACTCAAAATAGAACACACTCTATAAATGGTCCCCAGCCCAGGCGGGGTCTGCCCCGCTGCTAAGAACGTGAGCTTTGGTCGCCCATTAGCCGTGTGCCGTTTTTATGGAGATGCATTTCATTCATCAGCCTCCAACAACGGGGGGATCTCGGGGAGCTCGGATTTTCGCGCAAAGTTTTACGACTTGCCAGACATCATGCGCCGCCGCCGCCGCCGAGTCGCGCGGCAGCATGAATGATCCGAATGACCCGCGGGCATCTCTCGGGGTTGAAGCTTGAATTACATTCATAAACCCGCATGAATGACGAGTTTATGTACCGAGACCATGTGTTTGCGTTTTTACGTTACTCGCGTGACATGATTTGCATCCCTCTTGATCCGCGCTAGTTTCGGAACCAATTCCAACCACAGTCCCGATCAAACCAGTACGTCCTTCAAGTCGACCGTCGTCCGGCCCAAATCCGTTCAGCAATGTTTCTGGTAGCTATTAACACCTTCGCCCCGTTTGATTCACCCGTCCGATGCCGATCTGCGGTTTTGATACCATTTTTGAAGTTTGCCGACGACGACAGCACGTGTCATTTGGGAGAATTGGAACAGAACTCCGACGGGGTGGTGTGAAGATGTGGATTCGCTCAGTTGTGCGAATTGAACTGTTTTGATTTGGGTGTCGCTCTGTTTCGTAGACTTCACTTGCTGTGCTTCTTGTGAGTTCGGTACCAAAATACTACCCCTTTTGTCCCAAACCTTTGGTCGGCACTAATTACTTTTCTTTACTAACTTCAAAAACAGTTGGTATCAGAAATATCGCCCGCGGGGTGAATGTGGGGCGCAGCACCCCGCAGACCACCCCGATACACCGGCCATCGTGTTGCGCGATCAAACCGAATAAAACAATTAATCAAAGTCAAACTAGAAGCTCGACCTCGTACGAGATAATCGTAATTTACACTGTTATTGTGGTGCTCCGAGGTTGTCCGAGTGCCGGGTGCCGGGGGGGGGTGTATGCTGCTAGCCCCTTATATGATGTTATATGCTGCTGCTGTGGCTGCCGTCGGGGCTGCCGAAACATCACTCATAGGCCCCGTAGGCGCAGGCCTTCGGATGGGGTGCATGTCGAACCTTTCGGCCACGAGGCGGGCCCATCCCGAGTGGAGTGCTATATCGCGGCCAAGAAATCACGCGTACCCCATTAGTCCCGCGGAGCATAATGTGTGTGCGTCTCGAGGGCGTCGATCCTTTTTTTTTTTTTTGTTTTCCTCAATGGAGTTCACGATTTGAATCAAATCATGATCTCCCCGTGATCGTGTGTCGAAGGGACGAACCGGGGGCCAACCGGGGGACGCCCCGAAAACCCCCACCCCCCGGGGGCAATCAGGAGAGATCGTGGCCTCGCCGAGTGGCGGAAGAAGAAAGCGGGAAAAAAGGAACGCAATTTTCTCGCTGTCAAATCGATCCGAAATCAATATATCAATCCTTCAATCAATCCTGCGTCTCGCACCGCGACTCCAGCGATCTCAAGATGCTCTCTGTGGTGGAGGCCGCTTTTGCACACCTCTGGGGGCTAGGGAACTTGTGGCCATTTCTCTTGCGTGGCCAAGACATCAAGCTCGGGCCACGGGTTTTCTACGCCCGTCGTCGTCGTGTTCGTAGCGGCCCCGGCCGGCTGGTGATTAATAAAAGTTTATGATGAATAATTGGAAACGGGACACACGGCGCTGAGGCGTTGAGGCGCTACAATCAAGTCAAAACAACACCGGCCGCCGTGCCCCAGGACCCAGGACACCGGAGAGGACTCGGATGAATGATCGGTGGCGGGTCGGCGCTGATCATCATGGGCACCGCGGAACGCTACATTTCTTCCCGTTCGATCGCGGATCACTCCGCGGGAGGCATCTCGGACGGAGCCGGCCGGATTGTGCGCTGATTGGCCCCGGTGGTATCTGATTTTCAACAGGTCCGACGGCGACGACGGCATCGACGACTGCAGCCAATTTGTTAGGCGAATTGGCGAGTGCGTGGCCAAACGTGCCGTCAACTGCTGATGCACCTAGAGGGCTCGAGGTGCAACACCGCGGTTGATGAGAACACGCTCAACACACTGGGAGTGATTTATCTAAGCCAGCTCTTTACGCTCGCCCTTCGATTTTGTAGCGCAATTTGTTGACTTATTGGAACGCAACTTCTTCGTCTACACCCGATATCGATCGCGCCTTGCGTCTAGCCGGCGATCCCGGGACAATCGCTGCCGATCGAGGTCTCACAGTGCTTCACGGAAGATCGAATGGCACATGGAAGATTACAACTTCCACCACAACAACACCCGTCATCGGTTGAAACACAATCGGCACACAATATTTATCCGTCGGCCGGTCGGATTTTATTTATTCATAGAATTTCCCGCAATGTTGCTCGGTCGGTGCGCAGTCAACCGTGGGTAAAATGTCAACAATCGGCCTCTCGGCGGGTTACCGTTTGAGAATTTAATACGCGCCCGTGAGACGTCTATATCAGCCTTTGATCTGGAGATCCAAGATCCAACTACTACGCCACGCCACGGTTTGCGTTGGGCGCGTGGTTTTGGCCATCCGCGCGTTTGATCCGTCCGTTTCCGACAGCTGGCTGCTGATCGTCTGCATTTGTTTCCGATGCTGTTCTGGAGGAACCAACTCTTTGGGTTTTTTTCCAAGATTTTCCCACTCGTCGCCGCCGCTCATTTGCTCGGTGGTGTTACGGCCAGGAATAGTTCAACCGATGCCACCGAAACGGTGTAAAACTCAATTTGTGTCCGTTGTATTTTTGCATGAATAATGGATGAGAAACAAACAAATTTTGACATAAATTAAAAGTGCGATCGATGCCTTAAAAAGCGCAACCGATCTCTTCTCAGCACCCCTCTTCGGCCGCTCCGAAGCGCTACGATGAAAGGCTCCAAATTGTCTGGCGATTGATCGGAAACGCTGGTCGCACCGCGGACCTACACCGCCTCATCGCCAAAGGGCCGCCGAAGCGATTGAATCGTAATAACAGCCGATGATGGATCATTTGTTTGCATGATTTAAGAACCGGCCGTCCCGGAGGAGCAAGCCGCCGAGCAGAGGAGGAACACCCGATTTACCCGGTTCCGAACGGCGTGCTCTTGTTCCGCACACTTCCTCTTCTGCGCCGAGCGCGCTCGGCCGATTGTTTACAGGAAAACATCACAACATAATCAACTTGTTGGTTGCCGCCTGCGAGATACCGCAAGAAACATTGAGCCGGGGGGTTTGGTGCGGTATAAAAAGAACCCGAACCCGACCCGACACGGATACCAGAAGCTCGCGCGACCGGCACGCGTCCTTTTGAAATGTAAGCCTTAGTAGCGGCACTTAGGCAATTTTGTAAACAAATTCCGGCCCAAGTGTTACCGTTTCGGTGGGCCCCTGATGGATGGAATCCGACGGCCGGCGGCCAATCAAACCGGCCGCCCCCCGGGATCGGATCGGCCGCGGTTGTGCTGTGTCATCGGGAGTTTCCCTTTGGCCGTTTCCATGTCCGGAACCAGATACGGCGTATCATGGTCGCGCTTCGTCGTATCGAGATCAGATCGATGAGGGCACAAACCCTCGACATAACTCGACGTTCTCGTCGAGTCACGGTCGAGTCGGAGGCGCTGAGGTTGTTGGTTGCTCCGATCGAATCGAATCGATAATCGTTGAAAAACGCCTCTCACTCGAGGGTGGCGGTGTGGGGCTGCTGCGTGCCCACAGTAGCACATCTTAAATCTATTAAACGTCAATCAAACGCCAACAACCTGCCTGCCCAGCAGCAGCGATGAGTTTTCTTATTTTCCCCTGTTCGCCCCACGAGTGAAGGAAGCGTGAAGAATGTGTTGTGTGCACATTGTTGGATCGTGTACATTATTGAATTAACATGGAGCAGGGGCCAGGTTGGAATGCTAATTTGAGATACGAGCGTCCTCTCTTTCTGGTCATCACTGACCGGTGAAGCCCCAGTGGAAACGTTCGTCAGTTCCCTGCTTGAATCGTTCTTTTTTAAAGCCCCACATCGAGCCATTCCGTCGGGAGACACACAACATGGTATTTGATTAATTTTAAATTAAGTCGACGAGTCAAGTGACCTAGTTGAAAACTCAAATTTAGATAGAAATAATTTACAATAATACAGAGAGCAAAGCCTAGACCGAGACTAGTAAAAGTAAAAATAAAAACATGTTGAGGTTCAGCAAGTAGAGACTAGACCACGTTTGATGAGAATAAACTTGCGGACAGATGAACATTACCCAACAAGAACGGAGCATCAATTTCGGAAGCTAAAAGAAGGAAAAAATTGAAAAGAGCCCGAGATGCTACCGTGGCGAAAAAATAGCGGGAATTCGCTTATAACTCGAAGAATGTTTCTTAATTCTTCTAAACCAATCCATTCTTTATTCTTCTAAATCTATGTCATTACCTTTAAAATAATCATTGCTCTATGCAATGCTATTTCCTTTTTTGGAGAAGACTTCAACACATTCCTCGCTTCAACTCCTATTCGCTAAATTCAATGGTTGAGTTGAATTTAGCGAATAGCCAGAAACTAAATTGTGCTAAGTCAGGTGAATATGATGATTGCGGAACGATCTCGATTGAGTTTGTGGTCGAAATGAGCATAAAATGATCACGAGAATGTGCTGCAAACACTTCACGAGAAAGTAGAACCAAGATTTATTTCTCCACAAATCCCGTCTTTTTGGGTTGTTATCATCCTGTTATTTTTTTACCACAGTAGTATTAAACGCTTATGTGAAAGCGGGCGAATGCCAAGCAATAGGCAGCGTTCCCTCTTTTTCAAGGTATCGCTTCTCTGATCTACTCAGAGCGAGCCACCAAGACTTGCTTTTATCGTTGTTTGATAATTTTTACTTTATCGTTTGCTATATGTTGCTTGTGCCGCTACCTTCTGGACAGTTTTAATACTTTTGTCAGCAACTTCCAATCCCGTACGAGGAGGTGCACAGGCTCACGGGATATTCCGGCGTACCCGTTGACGGGCACCCGTTTGGCCGCGAACAATCTTTTCCCAGGTCAGCTCGAAATCTCTCACTGCACGACTATCGACCCGATGTTAATCGAATCTGTCGATCGCAAAGGGTGTTTGCGTCGCTAAACGTGGCCACTCGTCGCCACTCGCCCCAGTCGCCGCGGAACGACCCGCCGTGCGAAATTGTAAATTAAATTTCAATTAGTAATAAATCTGCGATCTGCGATCGCTTACACCGGTTTTATATTAAGCATTGATTATGCGCGTGATTCCGGCAACTGGTGCCGCCGGAGGGCGAACTGCCGCTGCGTCAGCTCGTCCCCGAATTCACACCTCGCCGCTGTTCCGCTTCGCTTTTATCATCTTGGCGATCATCGGCGGTTGAGGGAGGGGCGCCGATTCCTACTGCGAGATACTGCGGCCAAGAGATCGGTCCTGTCTGCCCGCGGAGAGAAGAGCGTCTTGTTAGGGGGAAGCCCAGCTGTTGCGATGGCGGCACGTTCGCCGAAAGAGAAAGGTCCCGGAGCCGCGTTAGGCCCGGATCCGCCGCGCCTCACGCGTGCGCGCGGTAGGTGATCTCCGCTCTGCGAGCCTCCGCAAGCGCTAACAGCGCCGCCAAATTGACAGACTGTAAATTGATAAATTGAAGTGTTATATTCACTAAAAAGGAGAGCTTGTGCGCCTCTCCTCGCGGTCGGACCGGCTTCAGCGGCCCGGGTCGACAATTGGCGCGATCGATTAGCAGCAACCGCAGCAGCAGCAGTGCCCCACACACCACAGCGAAACCCCCGAGACAGCAGTTTGCTTGCGCCCGGGTGAGTTGATATGTTTCTTGACTTTTGCACCGAGAATTGGAAAAGGTCCAAAATAGACAAACGCAATTAAGTGTGGACGCTGACGTGGTATGAATAATGCGTTGGGCAGCAACATTTCAAACGGCACCAATAAATGGGTGGAAGATTTGGTTGAAAGATTGACTTTCCCAATTCAATCTTCACACACCCCACTCCTTATCCTTGGATCGGTAAATTTAAAACTTTCCGCAAGAATGGAAATCACTTGAAAAGCAAGTTTTTTTCGTGTAAATCTTAATAAACCGGTATTTGATTCAAGCATAACTTACAAAAGTTCGAATAACGTTGATAAATTATATCCACAAATATGCACTGCAAAAATACTAGCAAAGGTTTGACCGAAAACAGTACTCCATTTTAAAAATAAAACGGCTCTCCCGAGAAATGTTTAAAGATACCATACTTTAGAAATGTGCCCGCAATCTGTGAGGAACTTAACTTTACAGTGTCAAACAAACGCATAAAACACCTCTTTATTGTTTTATTCGTTCCACGCTGGAAACTTATCGATCCACGGCAGGAATCGAGAACGAAGCGCAAACGGTGTTCAGGTCGAGCCGGTGTCCGATCCGATTGGCAGCATAATTCGATTATAATATTTATAAATTGCGTCCGGGCATCTGCATCGGGCGTTCGAGCATGATGATCGGGGGGGGCCGATAAGTGTTGACGTTTCGGGGGCCGACCTGATAACGACCGGGCGCGTGTGCGCCCTTAACAAGATTTCAATCCATTTTATTTATTGCACATTTATCACTTCACTTTCCGGGTCCGGGAGTTTCTGCGATTCGGTGGGGTTCGTGGGAAAAACACAATCCTCGCTCACAACAGCTGCTCGTAGACGGTGCCCGGAGTCTTATGCGATCCCCGGTTGATGACGTGTGTGGCTCGGCGAACACATTGATCACGAATTTTTCCGCTCATTAGCCGGGGATGCGGGGGGCGGGTCGCTATTAATAGCCGGTGGCCCAAAATTCACCGCCGAATGGAATTGTCATCTGCATGAAAATCGCTTCTCAGATCTCGTTCGATATCCTTCGGGGCCTCTGGTGGGGGTGGCGGCCAGAGCACACACAAAATCAACAACGAATGACATATGATTCCTTTGGCCCGGAATGGCGGCCCCAGGGAGGCGGCGCGTCTTTCGAATCCAACCGAAGGCGATTGAGGAGAAAATGATTGACGAGGTCCCGCGGCGATGACAATGGCGCGGCATCCGCTGCCCGGGTTTTTGGATGGCGGGGCTCAAGAGGATATTTTTGGGTCAGCCAGCCGGCCAGCCAGCCAGCATCGGTTGACGGGTTCCGCTCTGGCCCCCGGTGACCGTGCGGGGATGCTGCTGATGCTGATTGAATGGCCCCCGGTGGCGGTGGCCGTGGAGTCGCCGACAGGAAGCCCACAAGGAAAGGCGGCCTGGGCCGGCGGTGATAATGGTGATTCAAGTGACAGATTTCAACTGAAGGGAAAAAATAGATCGATCCCAGACCGGTGGCGGGAGAGGACGAGTAGGATGCAGGGGGCGCAGAAGGAGGGCAAGCAGATCTACTACACAATCGCAACTTCGGCCACGGATGATCGCCGAACCGGTGACAAATGACAAAATCTCCGTCGATCAGAGACAAACGCTGCTCGCCGACGACGTCCGGCCCAGGCGACTCGGACACTCCTCCGATGGCCGTGGTGGCCCGGTGAGACGGGGTTGGAGGGGGGGAGGAAATGTCACTTTGAGCGACGACGAAGGTGAAGCGATTTGAGGTTTGGTCTAAAATTATTTGTCCATCATTTCCGTCGCGCACAGAATAGGCTGCGGCGGATGACGTGGACGTCGCTTTTGTACCAATATGTCGGCGACGATTATCGACCCCCGGGGGAGGGGCGGGGCAGGGTGGAGTGGGACGGTGATGTGAGTCGGGCACCCATCCCCGCGATACACAGTTGTCGGCACCATTTTTGTTTCGAAAATGGCTCGTTCCTTCATGACGACGAGGCAGCCGAGGAAGGCAAAAACCGATAAGGGCAGGATGCATCGCGTGACGATCATCTCAGATTTGATACGGATTTTGCATGAATTCTTGGTGAAAAGGAATAACTAAATATTCATGACTGCTGTTGCGAAGTATAGTTAAGTGTCTTTAATATTGGCGTGTGTATGATCAGTGCGAATTCTTCGAGAACGCTTTGAACGCTTCTAGAATTATGCAATAAGTTGTGTATTTTTTGGGATTTCAATTTTCTAAGGTTTTTTTCAATTTCCGTTATTTTTATTCCGTTATGAAGGATCTGGTTAAATTTTAGTCATATAATTAGAATTGGGTCATTTCTTTCGGTTCATGGCATTTATTCCAATGTCATTGTCTTTAGTTTTTCCTCCAGATGCGTAGACAATCAAATCTGACGGTTTTCCAACTTGTAAGCAGCCCAGTTGACTATTGACCGTGGGAGAAGCAATCATTTAGTAGATTTAATCCACATATGATGCTTGTAACGAATGTTCCTGCGCCTTGTTTATCGCAAGAGCAAGTCGCACGAGAAACTGTTCACGTTGAAGATTCGTCGGTTATAAGGGAATCCGGTGTCCATGATGTCCTTTAATTTTTCGTGATCACTTGAATTTCGGCCATAGCAGAATTAGGCTGGATTGATATTTTCAACTACATAGCTCCAACCTTCAACTTCAAAATATAGGAGGACAGTTCTGGTGAATCACGTGAGTTAAGAAATTCTGGTAGATTGACAGTATCGATTCACGTGAAAGTCTTCTCAAGGTATTCCATCTAGGCATTCCAGTTAATAGAATTTACGTCGTTGCTCTGGTTGATTTTTTATGATTTTTGTAATTTAAGCTTATGTGTGGGAAAATGTTGTTGATTTGTGGCTGTCATTAGATTACCAAAAAGGTTTGGCAACACGATAGAATTTGTAGACGCATCTTTTAGCATGAAACTATTCCTCATCAATATTGACCATCAACATATTTCATATGCGTTGAGACGAATTTCGATCCAGAAACAATGTTTTCCGAAACGTTTATCCAAATTCAAACCATATAAAGCAATTGCTGTGAATGCAAGCATAAATTGTGCTTCAAAAAACGAATTATGATTTATGGGGTTCCGGGGTTGAATGCATCCCAACTACGTGATCGTCAAGTTTTCAAAAGTTGCCTTTGCAGCGACGGCAGCACATCGTGAGTCACCGAAATGATCAAAACATCATAAGTAAAAGCAATAAAACCGCATGCCGGACACATTCACGTTTGTGTGTGGTGCGGTTGAAGTCGGCCGGAGCATTATGTGCCCAGGCTGATGCGCGGCTGCAGCAAAAGTCGTAAATGCATTCCCACCGTCAAAAGGCCGAAAATCCAATTCAATTCCCCATCCAACGTTGGGCCGGCAACGTTTTAATGCTCGGCCGTTCATGGAATTTGTCGCTTTGGAAGGCGGCACAAAGCGGGCCGAAGATCGGTCCCGAGTGGAAGATGCGCAATGCAAGTTATAACTTCATTTCCACTCCCAAGCGCACTTCCCTACCGACAAGCCCCAGTTCGCGAAAAGATCCCTTTGGGGCTGGCGAAAAAGCCGCCGTCCGCCGTTGTCCGGGAACGGGGACTGCATTGTATTCAAATTGTAACGTTTTACGAGCGCAATTAAAAATCACAACCACACACGCTGTAGATGCAGCGCGCGCAAATGATGCCGCGAAATAATAAGTCCTCACAACGTGTCACAGATGTCTCCCAGTGCGGGTAACGTTCTCGCGCAAAAACGGCGCACGATCCGATGCGTGGAAAATGTGTCTCCGTCTCCGGGACCACTCGGTTTCCCGTGAGAACACAAAGCCGACGACGATTTGATTGAATGCTGGGTACTCCGCGCGGCAGTCGAAAAACATGTGGGTTTTCCAGGAATAAAATATAAAAATTCGATCGGAATTCTTTCCGGAATGGGTGGTCAGTCCCAGGGCAGGGCTCGCAGGAAACGACGCCATAATTCACCGCCTTCCTTGAAGGTTTTTACACCGCGGCCACATCGCGCGATTCTGTTTGATCGCACGGAACAATCCCCCCGGGGCGGGTTTTATGAGTTTTAAAAGTTCCGGTCGCCGGAAAACAAACGAAAGCGAAAAGCCGCTTGTTGTGTTTACCGGGAACTAATAAGATTTTGTGCCCGTCCGACGATCACGAAGGCTTGACAAGATCATGAGCGACCGAGAAATTAAAGATTAAAAATGGTCAGAGTGTGATGTTGTTGTAATATAATTTTATACTTCAACTACACTGAGCTGACCATTGCTCTAATAGTAATTAGAGTTAAGATAATTATGATCATGTAAAACGCTTGGTCTTTACTCGCTAGTTGCTGAAGATATGCTCTCAACGTATAGATCTGAAACCATTAGATAGTAAATTTTGAGTGAAAACGAGATCTCAATAATAATATTTACAAACCAATCAACTAAATATGTAACACTATTCTTCAACGAAGACTACAATATATAAATTGAAACTTCACGTTATTCCAAATTATTGGTTGGAATGACCATTGTTAAGACAGTAAGACCAACGAGTTATAGCATATTTCTTCTTAAATGCTTTCTAGTTCATTGTGCTTTAAAACGCTTCCTCGTTCCGCGACAGATTTCTATCTGATTAGTCCTCAGCGCGCAGAATATGTAGGGAATCTTTGCGCGAACTATTGGACTCGACGGGTCGATCGATACATTGTCTCAAGCGATCGTGTGCGCCGTGCTGCCGACAACTATTTTAAGTACACAAATCTCTAATGCAAACGGCGGCCACGGCGACGTTCTCGTATTTCAAATTAGAGATTGAAAGGACGGGCTTCCAGAGGGATCCGCACACGAGATCCATATGTTGGGTGCAATTAAGCGGCAGCTGAAAGCGACGCCGATCTCTCCCGGACGAGGGCGCCCTCGCCAAAGGGCACCTCCTATCTCCGCAGAGAGCGGGACCAGAAATTCAATCCACTCGCGGCACGCTAATGCCGCACCGCGGAGACACCATTTTCCGATTGAACCGCCAGTTCCCGTCGCTTTTGGCGTCGAATTTCTCCGCCGCAGGATTTATAATTCTGGCACGCCGCCGAGTAAAGTGAATTTTCCAATTCACCACGGCCACAGCGCGCAATGATCCATCATGCCAACCCGATTGCCGAACGCGCCAGGAAATTGACTGAAAACACATCCCAGCCAACAACCGGTGGCGGCCATCTTCCTCGCCTAGATCCGGCACATCCTTTGCCCTGCCGCTCTCCCGGCTCGACTCTAATTATACGTATAAAGTTATTTTTTGTACAGTCTGCGCGTTTGCGTGTGTCTATAAAGTCTATTGCGAGACGCCAGACCCGGGTGGACTTGTTTTCGGAAAAACTCGGGAATGCTTTCCGATCGTTCGACAGAAGCCCGCGCACCCCACATCGGCCATCGGCCGCCTTCCGCGCGTTGCGGATTTACCTTCCGTCCGCCTTGGCGCGCATACTTTTGACTGACATTCGATGTCTAACATATGTTAATTTAGTGTAAAAACATTTCCCTGCTCCCTCTGTCGCCACTGAATGCCGCCGCTGTCTGTGCACCGCTTTTGACGTGTGCCGGTGGCGCGCCAAGCATCTCCGCACACCGTAATATGCTGCTCTTGTGCATAATGTTTGTGAAGATTGAATTGTGTAAGGATGAAGTACCATTGGGTGGCGCTGGTCGGGCGGCATCTTTTTTCGCACGCAAATGAAGAGTAATGTGCCATTCGGTGTACCGCCATTTGCGGGGACACGGACTCTCGTTCCCCCGTGGCCTGTCCGGTTCATTCCAGGGGCAGAAAAGCACGGCAATGGAGGTGGGAGGTACCGGATTACTGTTTTTTCGTCTTCCGCTGTAAAAACGGCCGTTAGGTAGGTCCCCGGGCATGGGGCTAATTTTCGCCAACCGTAGAGTGAAAAAAAAAAAACAGCAGAACATAAATATTGATTCATGTCGGCCTGGGTGGGGTCAGGTGAGAGTGGCGGCGCGACCGTTCGGAGGGAGGTTCGCAACAATGTTCGCGTGATGGTTAAGCCGAAAAAATCCCATAAAACCCCCTTTCTGGTGACACGTCAGAGCGTTTGTGAGAAGCACCATTTAAGGCACCATTTCCTATCAACACGTGCGTCGTCTTCCGTAGATCAATGGGCAGAGCCGCGCTGATCTGATGCGCGGCAGACGTGAGTTCAAACCCTTGACAGTATATCAAAAATATTAGAGGACATTTATGAGGCTCCTTTTATCTTTGTTGACTATTAAACTAACTAAATCAATGGATTGTATCTGTATATTAAATAATATAATATAATCTTCTATATATATAAAAATGGTTGTTTGTCTGTCTGTCTGTGCGTACCGCTATCCGCGTGAAATTTTGCACAGCGTAGTGTTTTGATCCCGGATTTTGAATAGGAAAGTTTGACCCTCTCACACTTCCGGGAAGAAGGGACTACCATACAAACGTAACGTAACGTAACGTCTCATACGGAACGTCCCAAGCAAATCGAACCAAATTCGCCAGGTGGTAGTTTTTGAGAAGAGGAAATGTCCTGGTGAATGTTTGAAACCCCGCCGCCCCTCTTTACAAAGAAGGGTTCCCATACAAAATCTAAATTCATTTCAGTTAAACTCGGATAGTTTTCAAGCACTTTGAGCCAAATTCAGCTGGTGCGTGTTTTGACATGTATCCAACGGGAAGCGGGAAGGGAATCCGATCATATACGTCACCGGGAATCCCAATTGTCTGAAAAGGATGAGCAACGGGAAATGAAAAGGGAAGCCGATCGTCCGAAACGGAGGAATAGCGGGAGGCGGGAAGGGAAGCCGATCGGACGTCATCTGGAAGTCCGATTCTCTGAAACGTCGGATAGTCGAGAAATGCGGATGAAATGCGGCATGGCGGGAACAGCTATGACTTCATGACGTTTTCCATCCACAACAACATCGCCGCGATGTTTGCAAGTGACAGAAAAATCGCCTCCAGGCGATGTTTAAAAAAGGAGTGATATAAGGACAACGAGAAGCGACGAGCAGGCATTTTTTCGAACCAGCAGAGAATGAAGAAAGTAATTTTTTGGTCCTCCACTAATTACAAGCAAAATTTAATACAGTGCTAAACCGCCGTTAACAGATTGCTTTGAAATCAACAGACCAAAATCCCAACTTTTAACGCATTACAGTACGGGCAGCTCAAAGATCGGTCGATTAACGGGGAATAGATCGGTTGAGATGTAAAAATAAAATGTTCACAATGAGACAGCTTTCGCAACAACACACGGTCAGCGGTAATCAACCGCGCAAACCGGATGTTTACGAACGTCTGGTTCAATTCGAAATCGGTAACTAGATTCGTGGTTAAAACAATAGCCGCGGACACCATCGGCCCGAGATGGGTCGCAATTTTCTCGAAATGATGTTGTCGAAGCAACACCACACGCGCACGCAATGCTTGGCTCGTGTTGGAGGCCCCGGCCCCGGAGATAGCTGCGAACGGCCAATATTGACTTAATTAATTGAATCAATATTGACCCGTGCGTTGCATCATTCTTCGTCGCTTTTTTGTTTTTGGTATTGGCCCCGAATGCTTCGGAATCTGATTTCCGTCGGTCGCCGCGCCTGGAGTGCTGTTTGTGCACCGATTGTTGTAAAAGTTTAACTTTTGTTTAATGTTGGTTGTTGGGGCCTCGTTCCTTGAGGACGCTGTCGGCCAGGCTGCCCTGTTGCGACCACGCAACCGGCGGAAGGACTCGGACAGTTATCAGATCCCCCGAGGGCGCACCCCGGTGCACACGAGAGGGCGAACAAAATGGCGATCGGGCCCCGGTCACCGCCGCGTCGTTCGGTTGAAGCATAATTTTATTGCTGAGCACTTACGTCCCACCCTGGCCGGCCGAAAGGGTGCGCTGACGCGGGGACCGGCGACCCCGATCCCCGTCCGTTATGCTCGGACGGCCCCATTTGGAACCGCCCTACGACGCCCCCCCTCGCAACCGAAAGGAGGATGCGAACACTTATCTTGAAAATTGCCTTTTTATATACAGCGCGCGCGCTGCAGCGAAGGACGGGCGCGCAGGAATCGATGGAGATGCATCGACAATCATCGAAGGCATTAAAATTAGTTTTTTCTCCTCTTTCACCGACTGGCGACTGTCTCATCCGCTCCCTCTCTCTCTCTCGCACATACTCTTCTTGGCTTTGCGTTTGCGTTTCTGCACTTTTTGCCGCGAACAATGCAGAAACGTCATGCAACTAGAGCGGAAGGAATCATGTTTTCAGGCCCCTCTCCTCACCTCACCCGTTTGCATATATATTCAGGCCAACAGCAGCACACACACACACACGTACGTGGCCATGAACATCGATCGCCATTTTCCCATTTCCCTGTGGCCGGCCGGACGGCCCAGGAGCAGAGAGCACCCTTCGCTTCGTGCCTCAGGAATTTCCTTCATTTCGCGCGAACGGCGGATTTGAGGACCGGGCGATCGGCACCAAGCGAAGGGTTACACCGAGATAGAGCATAATTATATTTAATAATTTTTATTATACATTCATGTAAGAAAGGGAAAACAGTATAGACTGGAATTTTCTTCCTTTTCGTAACTTTATTCCTCTTTCGTAGTTGAGATCACTAACGTTAGACCGCTCTGGTCTACTGCTGTTTTGCGACTGCCTAAATTCTGCGCTCCGACCTCCTTTTATACTCGAAGTTGTTCTCGGGGTTGTCCTCCGCTAACTCTCGCTCGAGACAACCCCGAGACCTGCTTTCCTACATTCGGCCATCCTACGAGTGGTCTGGCCCCCAGACCCGGTACTTTTTTTTTCACATTACTGGTTGGCTGTTTTGCCCGCAAATTATATGACGGCCTCTGCTGTTCCTGGTCCCTTTTGATGGCATTTCTAGCTTCCTCTCTAATTTCTCGGCGTTGGTCATCGTACTGGGCTAGCTTAACCTCCTCTAATAACTCTACCAATCTAAAATCTGTCTCTTGTCGCATTTTTACCCCGAAAAGGGCCTCGAATGGTGTTACACTGATACTTTGGTGTACGCTCGAATTGATTCCGCTTTGAATCTTGGCTACATGCTTGTACCACTTAGTAGAATCTTCTACACTCAGTTTTTTCAACATGGCTAGGATTACCTGATTGACCCGTTCTACCTGTCCATTTCCCCTAGGAACTCCTGTAGTGGTCTCGACGTGTTCTATGTTTCGCTCGTTGCAAAACTCCCTAAAATCGTTGGATGTGAACGCCGGTCCCTTATCACTGATGATTCGTCGTGGGTTCCCAAAGAGCTCACTCTGTTTTGGTTCACTTTGGTTCACTTCAGCCGCAGTTGTTGATTTGTCGCGATCGAATTGAACACACTTCGGGCGGTTACCATTCGATGCCTCCTCTTCGACGGTTGTGCAATCTTTCTCCTGCTCGGACACTGGGTTCGGCTGGGACTCGTTTCCCTCGTCGCTTTCCACGTCCTCGTTGTCTTCGCGGTGTTCGGATGAATGATCGATCGGCGGCTCCTCACAGTTGTCAATTTTGGCTTCAGACTGCACTCGTTCCGCCTCGTCGATGACCTGGTGCTGCTCGC
>NC_071285.1:34516316-34534319 GCF_943735745.2 Anopheles bellator
CGCTAACTCTCGCTCGAGACAACCCCGAGACCTGCTTTCCTACATTCATGCAGATTATCTTACCTCGGTGGTGGGCACACACGGAGCGAGAGCGGTTCCGGTGCAGCGGCCATCAGCTCTCTGGGTTTAGCTGGTCGGGTCCATGAGGTTTATCAACCCTCCCAACAGGAGTTTCTTTCGAAGCATGCGACAAGGGCTTTCAAGTTCTCTTCACCCAGAGCTGCTGGCTGACTGACGGAGTATAAAACAAGGACACCGAGACTGTGGTCAACAAGTAACGGGAATTTAGATTTGGAAGTGGCTTTGTGTTTCCGATAGGGACGAATGTTTTTATTTCAGTCAGCCCCCCATCTGGGTCATATCTGGGGCCTTTTGTAAATAGTCAAATTAATTCTTCGTTTTTTCATAATGTCAGAAACTGTTCCACAATGGAACTGTTACATTTTGTGTACGCAACGACATTTCCTCCAAAATCTTCAATTGAAAGTCCTTTAATTTAATTGACCTCAGAACAGTGAAATGTCGATTGGTCGCATAAACGCGCAATTTCATGAAACAACAATCGTCACAATTGCAAGTAGTTCGTATAGCTCGTTGTAGTCTGTCAATTCCACTCGCGATGACGTTCCTTCGCAGGTTGGACCTTGGTTTTTGTATAAATGAAAACAGCATTGAAACGTAGTCCAAAAGGATCCATGGTTGAATCAAATTATGGATCACGCGCGTCGTGATGGTGGAGAGCAAAAACAAGAAATTTGCATAATATTGGAGCACCCGGTAATTTGAATAAAAAAGTGCGAGTGCTCTGCGTGCCGGTTCGCAAACGAGCCCCGGATGTTGTTGGCCCGGTGTTTGGGGTTGGCGGATATGTTGTTTCCCGCGCGCGCGCGCGCGCTATCATTTTGTGGCAGGTGGCTTTTTGTTGCTGGGTTGAGATTAGTCGGAATTGGTACAACATTTCCTACCGGTCCGCCGTCCGCTTCTTTTGCCCTCGTTCGGAAGGGCGCTTTTCGTCCTCCAAGAAAGTGCGCCCGGTGCTGCGTGCGAGCGGAGGGTCAAGACCTCAGTGCAAGCGCAATTAAACGGCGGCCAAGGAAGCGAAGAGCGAATGCTCGGCATGCGTTTATAAGGCTTACCCCATTTTTTTGTTTTGCATCCTGCGCCCGTCGTTGGCCCCTTTTTTCGACGCATTTGGGCAGAGCCCTGGTGCCCGCGTTCTTTGTTAAATTGTAGCCGCTGGGCCTGTTTCGCGTGCGGGCAACGTTCCGTGTGTCATTCACTGGAAAAACGATCAAAAGTTCGCCGAACGAAACGGATGACAGTGTGGGGATCTCATGATCTACTCGCGGACAGTCCGTATGTCTGGATGGATATCGAAGAAAGTTGATGAGACGCGGCGGTTGGATAAAGTATCTCGCGTAGTATTCGGTGGAGTTGGTTAAACCTGGTCGTGGTGGTGTAACCAAACCACCCCAGAGGGGCCGTGTCCAGGAATCCTGTCCGCCCGGGCTGCTCTCATATCACCACCTTCAATAAATCTTCGACACATCATCATCACATCTCTTCGGCTTCGACCTTCGCGCGCGGTACGGCCTCGGACAGGACTACCACTTGTTTACATTACACCAGTCCAACCAACCGGCTTTCCCTTTTCCCGGGTGGTTTTCGGCTAAGAAATAAATTTTATATCAACATAAAACGCGCCCAAATCGCTTCGGCAAAATCGGGGCCCCTGGAACGCCTGGGAGCTCTCTTGTGGGTAAGATGAAAAGTAAGAAGCCGCCACTTGTGGCCAGAGCCGAACCACGCACCGGACCTAGTGGTCGAGGGTTTTATAGCTTTTTAATGTGATTTATAACGCGGTTGTTTTGTGGCAAACAGTGTGCCGATGATTTGATCGGTTGATTGAAATGAAAAATAACACCATAACAATCCGACACGCGCAGGTCGAGAGGAAGAGCGTAGGGGGCTCGGGCGTTATTACCAACTTTGCCAGCCCATCACCAACTGCTGGGGTCTATTACTTCTTGGGGCTGTTAGGCAGTGTTGCGTCGAAATATTTATTCAGAAACGCACATCTAAGCTGTCGAGTGGCCTGCGCACCACAGACACTGTTAATCTCTGTTGCTTTCTGTAACGTTGTGTTTTTACGGGCATGTCACGCCCGTAACCCGTGTCACGGGTCTCGAAAATCGAACTTGGCACAGCACAAATAGCACTCTGGGCACTGAGAGTGGAGCTAATTTTCGTATCATCGTGCCATTGATAAAGCCGTTCGCGCGAAGGGTCGGAAAGTGGAGCGTGTATTACGCCCATCAAGCGCAATGTTGACGAGCACATGGCAATTAATCGATATCAGCGGCCGCGCCCGAGAAGGCAGATTGAGGCTCACCACTCGAACCACGATCGGGAACTCCATTTCCACCCACTTTACGCATTCGCGTTTCATTACGAACCCCCATTTTTTTTATCTATCAAAACACCAAAATTATCTGTAACCAAAGCGCGACGAGTGATGCTCTCGGTTCGAAATTCGTTCGTTCGTCTCTGGAGTCGACAGGGTGACCTAGTCGGCATCAGAAGACCTCTCGGAAGAGTGGTGGAACGACAGCGACACAATCGAACGGCAAGCGTTCACCGAAAATTAACCAAACTAATGGATTCTGTCGTGCCGGAGAGTCTCCTTCGTCGTCGTCGTCGTCCTTCGGTCGGACTACGCGCCCGGAAAATTCGATGCTACCGGCTTTTAGCCCGGCTATTTTCCTGTGGACCCTGGCGGCCCCCACAGCCTAGATTCGAAGAAAAATCGAAGCCGAAAAAAGAAATATCGGACGCAATCGAGAATTAAGTCTGACAGATCGGAAAACATGTACACGGCAACACCCGGCGGCAGCACACCCGGGTGGACCGACGATCAAGATTATCAGGCCCCTCTCCCGGGCCTCCCAGACCCGGGACGGCGAGGCCTGCGTTTGATTAATGCATCGGTGACGAGATTTGTTATATTAAGTTTATGTTTTGTTTCAGCGGCCGGCCCCGATGCCGTTTGGCGGGGGGCGTTCTCGTCTATTTTCGACCGAAATATGTCCGTAAAATGGTGAATGTGCCGCCGTCGCCGCCGTTGGTAGGCGGCAAAGATGATGATGATTGCATGCATATGGATGCTGGTGTGGAGTGAGAGAGTGCGCTGTGACCGCGGGAGTGTCACGGAACACAACCCTGCCACACGCGAGTGCATGTTTTCATTTGACACGAAACTTGGTGATCGAAATGATCCACAAGGGGCCTGCGACACGCGGCTAGATTCGGTGTCTTCGCAACAACCAACTAACTCAATTTGCATTCGTATCGTTATCGCGGTGCATAATCGCTGACCACGGAGTTGCTGCAACGGAATGGAATGAATGCCGTCATTCGGGGGTGTTTATTTTCGCACGTAATCCTCGGACTCGTATCAACCGGAGGAGGCCGCCAAAGCGAAACCCGCCAAGTGTCGCAGAATATCACGTATCACATATCGTTCCAGATTATAGTGTGTTTTTTTGCATCGGGCGCTTATAGGCTCGTTGTAGCAACTGGCAATGTTTCAGCTAATTTGTTGGCCCGTGAGCTTAGTTTACCGACCAACGATCAGATTCTCTGTCGTCGAAGTGCTCGGCGATCGTTAGTTAGTTAAGTTGAGTCGGATCTCTTTTTTGGGTTACAATCGGTCGCATTTGTACAATTTTGCCATCTTTTTTTAACAGCAATATTTCGAGATCGGCATGACAGCTGAACAGAATTTTCGTGTATAGTATAGTCCTTAGAATCACTGGTATCGATAGTCAATAGATTACCGAGGGACTCAGTTAAATCATTAACATGTGGATCATCACTCTCTTCATACATTACTTCATCATCTGTCCCATCGATATTATTCGAAATTCCTGTCTTTTTAAAAGACTTACACAATGACCTCTTTTTGGATACTGTCCGTGACATGAAGGAGCTAGTAAGAAATACGTTTACGCTTCGCAATCATTTTCGGTTGCAGATAATCACAATCTAAAGTAAAGAAAGAATAAAAATAGGATTGACCAGCACTATGCAAGAAAACTAAGCTTGAGAAAATAACAACTTGCCTACCTGTCTAAAAGTTTAACGAATTAAGTGTCAGACATATACGTTCGTCACGCTCACTTCCAAGCTCTCTCGGTTTGTTGATACGAGGAGCAAAGTAACGCTTGGTTTTCTTCGAGTACAAGAAATTTTACGTCAACAAAAAGTGGACGAAAAATGCCACTTAAGTAGGATAAAATACGGTAATCTTCGCCGTAGATCTTCATCGAAGCATTCATTTTTAAACTTATCATATATCGTTAAGTAAAGAGATTCTGGCAACCCTGTCGATCCAAGCTATCAGTGTTCGTTTTAATCGTTGGACAAGTAATTGGAAGGTTGATTGGTGCATGTTGGCCGTTGCTAGGTGCTGCTGTGCTAGAGATTTCTTCTTTGCATCTAACATGGTTTTGGTTCAATTTCTATTATTTAGTTTGTTCATGTTCTACCATGATGGTGATTGCTCTAAAATATAGCATTCCTTTTGTGCATCAAGCATTCAGTGAGAAGAATTTCGCGATCGTATCAAATATTGGAAGCACTGAAACTATCACAAGCAAAATTCGCATGAATACACACAGAGGGTACACAGGTTTGTAGTTTATGTATTGAAGTCCTTTTCGCTATCGATTGATATCTTATCATCAGCGAGGTCAGATGTTTGAAACTAACTCATTTTTGTGTAATTGTTTTTTTCATTTTGTTCGAACTCTCAACCACTTCGGGGCTCTGTATTCTCGGAACGGGACCGGAACCCACAACCTTGTTAACAGTCTTATATTGATCGAATTTATGGCACCTTGGTTACTGAGTTCGTTTCGTCGAGATTAGCAGGATGTGACAGAACTCCTTTAAAGTATGTTTTATTTCTGAGTTTTGAAAACCTATTACAACCGTGCGCTAATTAATATCCCCAGCAAATTGATGAGTGGGGCCGCAGCGTTTATCAACAGTGTGGTTAACCTCACCAAATGACTTGGAGAAGGCGAAAATGTTTGTGTTTAACGTTCCGGGCAGCAGTTTGTAAACAACTCAATCCCCCTGGCGGCGAGTGACGAGCTGACCTTTCACCGCCCGAGGAAAAGCAGCGTTTGGACAGTTGTAGCCCAATGGAAATTCCGCAAGTTTTTCATCTTCGTGGCGTACGTCGGTGGCTTCTCTTTTCCGGCCCCGGTTCCACGACCAGTTCCAGTTCCGTTCGGTACTATTTTCCCGCGTGTGATATCCGGAGTGCGTCTGTTTGGAAAAGCGAATGTCACAACATCATCAACGGGCGAGATGGCGGGACATTCTTTTTTTAATGACGATGTTATTAATGTGTGGCGACAGGCCGCGGCCCGATGGGGGACCTCCGAAAGAGCCGGCATTCGTGATCGTTCATTACGGTTTCGGCGACCATCTGCGCGATGATGCTAATTTGTCAAAACCGCCTGTGACACAGGCAAGCGCGAATAGCAGAGCCCCGCAGAGCGGATAGACCACTTTTTTAATCATACACATAGTTGTTTCTTCTTCGTTTGATTATTTATAACCACAACACACTCTCAACACTCTTGGAGTCGAATCAACCGCGAGGTCAACCTTCGTTGGTTGGAGTTTGAAAATTTACATTTCACCCAACAATTTGCTCCACGACAACGATTTAACGAGATCCTAAAATCCGGGTCCGAAATTGACCACTTTTGCTGGCGCCAACCGCTCAGCATCTCGGACACTTTATTGAAGCGCGCGATCGAGTAATGCGTGATGCCGGGCCACGAAGTGGACGGGAACCATATTCCGGTGTGGCTCCCAGGAGCCCCACCGGGGGAAAAGGGTTCAGCCAGTCCTCCTGGCCCCTCTGAACCCTCCACGGTGCTGTCTGATGAATATATTCATCATTTATGCGCGTCGGCAGCAGCCATCGGAGCATCATCGGAGCAAGAAGATGTCAAAATTGATTGTCAGATACGCCGCTCCGCCTGCCCCGCTTTCCCCCTCACGATGGGGACAGGAGGTGTGTTTTTGTGACCGCGACTCGCCCATACCATTATTATTATTATTATTATTTCTGTCTCTCGCGGTGCCACCGGATAATGATCTTCTTCGGCGGCTCCCGGGGGCAAAATATGTGTTGGGGTTTCTGGTCTCTCTCTCTCTGCGCGGGCCCCGGCTGCGGAGGTCACTTTACGTTAGCATAATAAAAGCGAGTAATAAATAAAAATAGACATTTTTTCCCCGGGCTGTCTTCGCTGGGCGTCGTCGCCCACCATCTCGAACCGGATTCGGTCGTGGATTCGGTTTAATTTCGGTCATGAAAAATGCATCCTTTTTGGGGTCTACTATTTAATGTGGGGCCTTCTTATCGACCGAACCAACGGCAGTCGGAAGCAATTCCAAGTAGGAAAGGATTTTATGACATTGCCCCATTTGGCATCTAGTGTAACCTAAACTTTCATTGTTTCTCCGTGCCTTCTTTTCCCCGACAGGAACGCCAATCAATCGTCTACCGATCATGGCCAAATCGGTGCTGGATCTGTACGAGCTGTACAACCTGGTGATTGCCCGCGGCGGGCTGGTCGACGTGATCAACAAGAAGCTGTGGCAGGAAATCATCAAGGGTCTGCATCTGCCGTCGAGCATCACCAGCGCCGCGTTCACTCTGCGCACACAGTAAGTACGGGGGTCCCTACGTTTGATCCAAGACGGTCCAAGACATCGGCCGAGGAGGACGCTGGATCCTCGAGGCACCACACGAAGGAGGTGCCCTTAGCCGGCGCCATTTTGTTCCGCGAGGGCCTAGCCGCGCTCGATCGGTGGTTTGGTCGGAATAAATTAAACTCCGGCCAGCAAAACTCTGGCGACGTCGCCGCGGCTCGCGGAATGAGCCGAACGAGTTGCTCAAAACAAAATAAAGTCAATTAATTCGTCAAAATGTCGTCTTTCGTGCGCGTGCTCGCGCCGTGGACGACGGGAGCACCACCATCACCACCACCAGCACCCGGAAGCCCTCGGTCTCCGATTTCGAAGCGCGGAACGAAGCAGAGTTCGCATCGCGGGGAAATTGAATGTTTCGACCACAAATCGAAAGTCCCGGTTGCGCGCGGCGGCCATTACATTAGAAAGACTCCGCCAGTCCTTCAGTCCCGGGACGCCGGACAAAATGAACACGTTCTGCTCGCTTCTGCTGCTGCGATAAGCATTGATTGCAGACATGGCCGAAGGGGGTTCCTTCTGGGTGGACGAGGACGAGTGCCCATAAATTATGCTCCACGGTACTTTTGCATACATAATCGATCGAACTCTCTCTCTCTCTTTCTCTCTCTGGAGGTGGATGGACCCCTCCACTTATCGAATGAAACGTTCGTCAGGATTTTTGTTCAGGTTTTGCAAGGTCTAAAAGTATTAAAGTGGATTTATTTTTCAAAGAAATCTCATGTTTATTGCATTGTAGTGAAGACCTCTAGTTCCTCTAGCTAGCTATACATTTCTCCCATCTCTCTGCTGATTCGTAGATGCCACGTCGAAAGAATTCTTCAGTTTCAGTTTGTCAAGGAGCAAAATTACCTTACCGTGTCTTCTGACCCATTTTGTTCCTTTTTCGATCAATGCATGATTCAACGGTGAACAGTTCGTCAGGTTTTAGGAGTTTGTGATACACCACACCTTTCTGGTCCTACCAGATACACAGATGATTTTTTCCTTTTTCGTATTCTCGAAAGGAATCCCATTTTCATCGTCAGTCACAATCCGACGGAGAAATGACTTCCTTTGGTACCTGGCAAGCAGAATCGAACATGTTATTTTTCTAGGGCTTTACCAGGACCTTCAAACGTAGGGATATGGCGTATTGATACGCGTTTAGCAGATCCACCAGTTTTTGTTGCGTTTGCGTGTCATTTTCGTCCAAAATAAATTGCAAACTATTTTGTTTTCCAACATGAAATCATTTGCCTGATGCCAAAACAAGACAGTGTTATCAAAACAGCATACTGCTGAGAAGGACTAAATAGACAACACACTTTTGGACTATGTAATTCTTTTTGCTATCAAAAGTGGAGTTTTGTGAGCAGCTGCTACACGTAGAGGTGGCTATTTTATAACGTTTCCCCCCCGGCACAGCACACTAATCAATCCATCGTCCGCCGATCCGACCGATGTGCATCGCGAATCCGGCCGGCCCTGACGGATGCCCGCGAGTGTGTTTGTGTGTCTGTGCGCCCAATGATTTATCGCTTTAATGCCGCCCTTTTTCCGCGAACCGCAGGGCGAACGGCCACCGCCGAGCATTTATTATTTATATTTTATTTTATTGGATTTCATTTTGCTTTTACAGCAACAACAGCCGGGGCGACGCGCCAACGCGCTGCATGGCGGCCAGGCGGCCTCGCCAAAATGGGGTGGAAGTATTAAATTCGGGACCCGGGACAAACTCTCATACGCCGACGCGCCTTCGCCGTCCGTTGAAAGGGTTTGAGGCACTCCATTGCCGCAGGAACCCAGACGGGTAAAGGGGGGGGGCCCACGTTCCCCCACGAGCCCTTTCCGCCAGCAGCAGCAGCAGCAGCAGCATAAGCACGAAGGAAACAGTTTTATAGGCCTGCACTAAATTAAACTGCATATTAACTGCGATGTTTTGTTTTTGACCAGCGCCCCACCGATGGACATCTTTTTCCTCCCCGCCCGTCCCCCGGCTACACGGGGGGGTGGGGGGAATGTCCGACCCGGGTCCGGCCCTCAATAAAGTTGGCTAATTTCATTAAAATACAAATGAGACCCGCGCACAGATCCAGCCATGTTGCTTTCCGACCGTTTCTGGGGCTCTCTGGCACATGGCGCAGTCTGCAGTGGGGGGGCGATGGAATTGATTTATGAAGATCGATCGTTAAAGTGCGCTGCGCTCATTGATTAAAGCGCGTAAGCCAAACGGGGGCTGCCTGGCTGGCCATTTCGGCCCGGTCCTTTCCACCGGAACACCGGCGCGTCGTCCGGTCTGTTTAATTGTTTCGCCTTTCCCGTCCACGGCGATTCGACGAAAGCGAACAAGCGGGCTTCGGACTCGGATGATTCCAATCCGAATGTGCTGCTAATTTCTCGCGTTTTTCGTTTAGTTCATTTAGCAGAAACCGAAAAGTTAGTCAATTTAAATTCCGCCTCCGATTGAATGGCAAGCTGCGCTTTTGGGAATTTTTCCCATCAATTCGCAACCCGCGTAACGTTGTCTACACCCGTAAAGTGAATGTTGGAACTATTCATTCACGTGGCACTCTTCTTATGGAATCGATCCTCATCGTGGGTCCATTGTGATGTTTTTCGGCCACTAAGGCCAATTTAGGTTTGATTTGGAGAAACAAAAAAGCAAATGACGATCGAGTAGTGTGGTCATCACGCCCCGCTACATCACCGAGAGAGTTTCGGCCTTCATGGTTGGCTGTGTCCCTCGACCAGTAGGGCGATCATCGTGGCCAGCAAATCTCGTGCCCTCGGCTGGGCTACATAATGCGCTGTGGTGACCATCCCACTGCAGGGGAAGAAGTAAAAAAACCCCATCAACAACATCAACAATCACTTAATTGTTCAAACAGCGACGTGTTTGATATCGTGTACTAAATTGATTGTTTTCGGCTCTCTCTCTCTCTCTCTCTCGCTCTCTCTGTGTCTTATTTGGGCTCTTGAGCTTCGTTTTATCGAGCCAACATTTACCGTGCCGCAAATGTTTCGGAGGAAACGTTTCTTGGCGTGCGAGTTTTCCAACTTCCCGCCAGAGGGTGTGTTTCCAGCGCTCCGAATCCTGCGCCTCTGGCTATCAATAATTTATGCTCTATCAAAATTTGGGGTCTCCGAAAGAAGCGAAGAGAAACCGCGGAACCTCGCGACGGAACAGAGAGAGAGAGAGAGAGAGAGAGAATAAGTGTCGGTGTCGAGGTGCTTCGAAGCCGGTCTTCGTCAAACACCAATATCACCGACCGAGTGGGTCCGAAATAAAAACAGCTCGTCTCGGCAGCGTGATTCCATGAAGGCTTAAAGGACACTTAGTCATACGCGCCGCGGCAGGGTGGAACCGGAACCGGGTTGGCCGAGTGTGGTGTGCTGCACACCTGCCGTCCCCGGGAGGGATGTTTGAATTTAAATAGACAAATATTTGGCCACGGTGTCATCGCTCGTGTGCGTGGACATAGGCGATGTAATTGATGTTTTGTGTTGGTAATTAGTGGGCGAGAAGCGTTTTGTCGCGTTGCGCTGTCGGCGTGCGCCATTTTACGGGCGTCCGCCTCCTTTTATAACTCAATAAAAGGCAAATGCAATGCAATATTCACTTTTACACAACGGTTGGGTGGGTAAAAAATATGTTAGCACCTCGCGAGACTCACGGAACTGTACCTCAGTATGGTTGAGCCATTGATGCAGCGTTCCTGGGTATTTCTGATAAATTTTCTGAATGCAATCGGTATGATACCTTTCGTGAACCGTCAGTGATTTATCAAGAAACTCTTTGCCACATCATTTCCCTATGCTGGTTAGAGCCACGACATTGAGCCATATTTCTAGGCCCGTACACTAGGCTCACTAAAGAATTAAGCATTACGTCTAACGGTCACGTTTTAAACGTCCCAATGATTTCAAGGACTTTTGCCAGCAAGTTCTATGGCGAACACCGTATTAAGATCGATCGTATTTGATCCATTTTTATGGCCCAAGTGATACCCTTCCCAGTAATTTAAAGCCTAAAATTTTAAAGGTTTATTGACACCAGAAGATGATATGCTGGCTATTAGTTGGGTCTGAAATAAATTCATTCTCAGGCTGGCATTACCGGTTGCGCGAACGGCGACAGTTTGTCTGCTACGCCCGAACATTCCGGAACATATCGGAACCACCACGTAAGAAAGGCGTGACACTTTGATGCCACAGATGGCCCTGTTTTGCTGAAAATTATAGCCACTTTCGGGCAGATTATGTCCCAGCGACACCCATCATTGTTCCCCAACTAATGGGGGTCTCAGACTTCTTGCAACCCCAACTCGGTGCCGTGGTCTCCTTATCAGACCAAGCTGTGTCCCGCACTGAATGGCGCGACGTTGTCCGTCTCTCCATGTCGTGTGGGGTTTTGCGCGTTTTCGCCTCCTTTCGTATTTCTCATAATTCCGCCGGGAGAGGGGGGGTTCCGGCCGCGGCTCGGCTGTGACCCATAAACCGCGGTCCTAATTTTCGGGGGTCTGTCTCACTGTTCGGGATGGCGGCGGTGTGATGGTAATTTAAATATGAAATTAATATATTTTCACTCCGGCGGACCGGCGGAATTAATGTCCCGATTGTCGGCGACGGCGACGGTGTTGATGTTGGATGCCGGCGGAACCACCATTCATATCGACGAAAGAGCATATGCCGCCGTCATTAGTCAACATAGCGCGTCAACGATTTGCGCTTTCTCGTTCCGCGGGGGGGGGGATGACTTGCGGGGGAGGGCTTGCGGGGGAGGCGGCACACCTTGCAATGCCGCAACCCGCATACACCTTCGCGGTAAGTCAATGTTGATAATTTTGTGACATTTATTATGTCTCTCTCGGGCGTTTGTTTTCGAGCTGTCTTTTGAAGTGCTGCGTGTTTTTTTTTTTTTGGTGCTTTATTAGGCATTCTCGGAGGCTGGCGGATGTGTGTGTCACATGGCCACTACTTTGGTTCAGTTTGTTGAATGCTTGACTTTGATGAGGTGACGCATTCATTTGCTCGATGGTAGAGCATAATGGCACAAAGCTGGCGGGTGGATTACCACACAGTTCCTTCCCCTCTAGGGTGGTGAGAATGCCGGAACAGAACATCGATCCGATCGATGGTGGTCTTTGGGCCAATAAAAGAGGAACCCTTTAATATTGGCATTCTTTTGTGGTTTAAATTGAATCGGTTCAGGGTGCGGACCGAGCAGTTAAGAAGCGAACTCCCCAAGACGACGAACTTGGGATGTGGGACCATTGACTGGAGTTGCATTTAATTGCAAGCAAAGCTGGTGTCTCGTAATCCGCTGTGAAGAGAAGACACGACCCGAAACCTCTGCCGAAGATGAGGAAACATAAATCGTTGAATTTTTTATTGCGGCCAAATTTTCAAAACGCACCCATCAATAAATGGCGGATAATAATGAAAACGTTTTCGTCGAGTTCCGCGATGCGGAACGGATACTCGCATTTAACGATTTCAAATAAATACTCAATCCATCACGCTCTGCAGCGGCGGTGGCCTGCGCCATATCGCGAGGATCGGAGGATCGCGATGAAGTGACAGATCGCTGCGCTGTTATTTACCCGTTTTTTTATTTTGCCCATCCTCTAACTTACCGGCGGACCGACCCCAGACGGGAATGCAAAACTATTGATCACCTTCACACGAGGCGAGGTCGTTGTGCCCCAAGCTCCTGCCGCCGAGTTTATGTTGCCGCCCTTCTTCGATGGCATCATAAACGATGGGGCCCATACCACAGACGCATCGGCTTCTGTTTCGTCGTTTGCGAACCACGAACCAGATATTAAAGCTGAGTAGCGGCACACAGTGACTCACCCGAATCCCCGAAAAGGATGGATGTTTTGGGCACCTCCAAAGCTCTGTTCACAACCAAATTGAATGAATCTCGGAGCCCATAAACGATCGCTATTAATGAGATTTTATGGCGTGTTTTGGGCGTTTTTCCCCCCCTTGGGGCTAAAATAAATTAAAAACCAAACACACCGGGCCACAAGTTGTGGAAATAATCCTTCCTCCGTAACCGGAGGCTCTCTCCCTCTCTCTCTCTATCTCTGTGTTTGGGATTGGATTGATGTTTGATGTGGATTTTTGTTTTCCAAACTTTTTACTTGTGGTTTTTAGTTGAGAATCTCCTCCATCGGCGTGTCTGGTGTCTGGGAACTCATCAAACAGTTCCAGGCTGATTCCAGGAATACACGGCCCCTCGGTACGGGGCCCGCGGTCGATCAGTTGGCGTTGGTTCGGTTGAGCGTATATTTGGATTGGCAATCGTTACAAATAATCGATTAATTTTGACCACAATACAAATATCTTTGGATGGTTTATCGTTGCAAATAAACAGGCTCTGCGGTTCGTCCGCAGATCATGCGCCAACGCGAGGCACCGATCGATCGGTTCGAGTACGTTACGTGCACAAGAGACAATGTTACGCTTCTGTTGCTATCTGTAACAATGTGGAAGCTCCCTGTCACGTCGGAACCTCATCAACGCGGGTCAACGACGCCCGACGATCTTTCGGCCCATAGATTGATGAGATACATATTTAAGGAATTGGCTTCCACGCCAAAAAAGGGAACCGCTCGAAGAAGGGTGTGCGCGCGCGACTTTGTAGCATAACGAGCGCAACGGAAGGGTCCGCCCCACCACCACACCAGAAATGCAGACCGCTGCACCAAGGCGCAGACGGCGTTTTGTGTGCTTTTGGATGCACAAGTGTACAATTTTGTTTGCGCAGTCAATTAGAACACACTCGCCAGACGTTGGAATTTCTCTGCGTCGAATTGATATTTGTATTCAAACGCACAGCATTATTTATAGACGCGTCAGCGCGGCGTGGGACGGCGCTGGCCGAGCGACCGACCGGTCAGCGTTTTGCAGCACCTCTGCCACCAGCGCACTATGGGCAAAAGGCGGTCATAAGTAAATTTCAAAAATGGAGATTTCAGTCATATTAGTCTAAAATAGATTAGTTATCTATGACAAATCCGAATTTTTAGCCTTTCATGTTGCGTAGATTCCGAGAATTCATCTGTCAAAGTCGAAAGAGTGATAAAATGGCTCATATTCCATATATTTGCATATTCCTGCCACAAATTTTGCAAATTTCTATTTTAAGAAAATAATTCCTGATGCATGAGGAGGCGCCCTGTCTTTTGTAGTATACGAAATGGCCATACAAAACATATTGGCCTTATGCCTTTTCTATTGCTTAGATTAACTAAGTGTTATTAGTGATCACGGATCAATCAAGTATGCGTTGCCGTATTTGTAGTGCAACGCCTAACCAGATGAGTGATGGTAATAATCTTGAAAATGGTTTTAACCCATAACCTTCTGCATTGTTGTATGGTATTTCACCTCTTCACTGTTAGTTGAGGTTTGTGCAGTGTTTGTTAAGCATTTAATATAAAATAATCTTTAACAACCTCGGGCAGGTATCAGAAACAAGCACTGCTGGAAACATTTGTCGTCTAATATTTTCAGATCCTGAGCGTGCGAGTACTGTTCTTCATTAAAGATCTAATAGACAGGCTTAGGAATATCTTAATATCCATTAGCTGTCAGAAAGTAGTTAATGCCGCAACATTAGACCAAAATTGTAGAGATACATATAAAAAACTCTTAGCGCTTTATAGTTGATTTAACGTACCTGCTTCGGTACATAAAGTATTGGTTCATGCTGGTGATATAATCCTACATAACCCTGTACCAATAGGTTGCCTGGGAGAAGAAGCTTTGAAAGCACGGCATAAATGTTTTAGACAAGATAGGGTAAACCACGCAAGAAAATCTTCTCGAGAGAATAATTTAAGCGACCTTTAAGCGACCAGCGACAGCGACCCTAAAATTAGTTCTATGTCATTGGGTTATAGGCAGCGAAAAAACGATAAACTTAGTTTTCCAGATAAAGTAAAACTAGGGGGCTACACGAAGCGTGAAAACTAGCGTAAAATTAATTTGTAATGTCAAAACGTTTACGCTTCGTGTGGCAGCAAAAATTTAAAAACAAAATGTCAAACGTGTTTACGTTCGTGTTTTTGGTCCAAGAAAATAGAAATAGAAGAGAAATTAATTGATTTCTGAATTTTTTTATCTGTTTTTTCCGATTTTGTTGCTATACCAGCAAATAAAAACATAAATTATTCTCTGTTTGTAAGCAAAGCGTATGAAAAAAATAATTACGCTCGGGTTTACGGCTCGCACGAGGCGTAAACGTTTTGACAGAGGCGCAGCAGTTTGGCATTAATCGTTAATGTCAAAAACATTACGGAACACCTCATGTAGCCCCACAGAAAGAATTTTTAATCATGGAGGAACACATTAATGACGATATTGCGGTTGTACATGTATTTAACCAAGAAGATAATATCGATTTAAGGTTGGATGAAGACATTAGACATAGGGGAGGTATCCCCCCTATTATGAAACTCGAATCGAGTACTCGAACGTTCATCCGAGTTCATTTTGCTATAGCTTTCTCTTTTTGCGTTCTCTCTTGCTGTATTCTGCTTTCTTTGTTACTGTGTTCACTCGATCGTTCGACTTCTCGATTCGAGTTTCATAATAGGGGGGATAGACTAGTAAGTATCCTATCAAACGATTAAATAATAGTTCATGGGTTGGAGACTTCGGATGGTAATAACTACTTGCTTCAAAATTCCAACAAACGGAGTGTGTAAAGCTCCTTGATCATTTCATATCCTTTTTTAAACTCACAAGGCATTCCATTTTTGTAGCAGAAATTCGATATTTGCTTCTTCGATAGTGCTTTACATTGTTTTTGGTGTAATGCAGATTGCATACTTAAGGCGTTCAAAAACCTTAAAATAACGAAAAAATCTTTTTTGATGTACTTGAACGCGCGTATCGCACGTAGAAAGTTGAATTTAATCAAAATACATACAAATAAAAAAAAACGTTGAAAAAAGGCCAAAGGGATCTTCCTAAAAATAAATATGTCCGCCTTTCTCATACAAATTCCCCACTGTGCAGCGAGTCCCCGTAATATCCTCTCTCTAACCCGCCCTCTCTCTTCTCTCTTCCCGCCTCCTAGGTACATGAAGTATCTCTACCCGTACGAGTGCGAGAAGAAGAACCTGAGCACGCCCGGGGAGCTGCAGGCGGCCATCGATGGTAATCGGCGCGAGGGTCGTCGTTCGAGCTATGGCCATTTTGATTCGGTAAGTGCAACGAACGGTCCGGGTCACCAGACCGTTAGTACAGGTGATCGGCCGGCCCATCTGCGAGGGCGTGCGATCACCCAACGGTGGGCGGTTGATGTCCCCTCGCCCGTGGGCCATTTCCCGACCGCCTGCGATCATCTGCGGCAATATTTGCCCTCCTCCGTTCGGACCGTTCATTAATAATGAGCGCACATGATGCTGGAGCTCGTTCGAGGTTTATGCAAAACAAACACCGAGCGCATAGCAGAATGCCCTTCGCGCTCCTCGCGAAGAGCATCCACTTTGACGGGTGGCCGGGTCCCATACGAATCCCGATTCCAATGCTCGTCTTCGATTACAATGTTACGCCTGCAACGATGAGCATGTTTTATCGCTGCTGGGTTGCCCTGCTCGTGATCCCCTGAAGTGCGAGATCGTGCCCCCCGGTCGTAGTCGATTCATGCTTTCCATGCTTGTTCCGCGTAGTTAATTGGTCTCCGCTCCGATCGCGCTCCGATGTTGTTTGTGGTTGTTGCTTCATTTCATTCACGGCCCGACTCACGCGCGCCCATTCACGCGCCCAGCCAGGGTTTCAAACTACGTTCGGTTCGGGGTTTCTTCTTGCGTCCGGTGGCCCATTGGGGGGGCATGAATGGGGGGGCCGGAGGCGTTTCCCGCGTTTGCTCCGGTTTGATCGTTATTGTTTGATCCCTGTCCTGACTGTCCTTTCCGTAGCCGTCGGTGCAGCGTTCGCCGATACCGCAGAGCATCTCGCAAATGCCGCCCCTGTCGCTGGTGTCGCACGTCAACCAGCAGCAACAGCAGCAGCACCACCACCACCACCACCGGCTACTGCCGCCGGTCGGGCAGCTGCCGAACATTCTGCCGGCCGAGTTCGAGCAGCGCATGCTCGACTACATCAAGCTGTTCCAGCCGAAGGAGATGGCCCGCGCCCAGAGCCCGGACCAGGCGAGCAAACTGTCGGCCCTGAACGCGCTCGAGATCTCGCGCGTCGCCCTGTGGAACATGTACAATCCGGCCCCGAACAGCCCTCCGAACTCGCTCAACACCAGCCCGGAGAACAACATGCAGAGGTAAGTGCCCGTGGCAGGGCCACTGGACCTCCTGGACCGCTGGAGGGAACTCACTAATCACTAATTCGCTTGCTTTCGCTTTCTCCCCGGGTAGTGCGCTCGATCTGTCGGAATCGCCGGACCACGCCATGGCGCCGATCAAGCGGGAACGGGCGGAGCATCATCCGGTCGACTTTAGTAGTGACCCGCGGGACTACAGCACCGGACCGCCGCCGGCCAAGCGCAGCCACCACCACCACAGCCGCTCGCTGACGCCGCTCAAGCTGCACAGTTCGTCACAGGACGAGGACGAAGCCCGGTCCGGTTCCGGCACGCCGATCAATCTGCGGGAAAACGGAGGCAGCTCCAGTCTGCACCATCACCACCACCACCACCACCACCATCATCAAAATCCCGACGAGGACGAGGAGGAAGAGGAGGAGGAAGAGGAGGGACCGGCGGAGGCACTAATGCACCACCCGCTGGCACTTAGTCTGGCCGACCACCACCATCTGCAGCAGCAGCGTGCTCACCAACAGGTGGCAGCACATGTCGCCGCAAACATGTATCCAGCGCCACCTGAGGCCGAAAATCTGAAGCTGAACCTTGGATTTAGCATGGACCGCGAACGCTGCGAAAGTGACAAGAAACAACAGGCGCAACAGAAGCATCAGCAGCAATTGATGGCCGAGCAGCAACACCAACAGCAACAGCAACACCAAAGGCAACAACAGCAAGCATCGAAGTTGGCGAAGAACGGGAATGGCGATCACCGGCTCAGCGTAACTCCGGACAGCGAGTTTCATCACACGAAAAGCAGCTCGGCGGCGGCGGCGGCCACCGGTGCCGGTGGGGCTGGCCTTCCGGATCCGTTCAGCTCGCCGCTCGGAATCACCGGCATGCAATTCAAGCTCATCAGCCGAGGTAAGCCAACTTTACTCCCTAGAAGCGCT
>NC_071285.1:34554319-34566719 GCF_943735745.2 Anopheles bellator
AAAAAAACCCGAGCACAAACACACCAAAGCCGTTTGGTGAAAAATCGGTCGAAATGAAAAGTAGTTTCTTCGCCGTGTCTTTCGTTTTGATATCGAACTGTGGCCGCCGCCCCGAGAAAAGCCAACAGAAGCGTTGCGCTGCAATCGGTCCGAGGATCAATCGGAAAACAGATCGCGCGCGCCGAAGAAGTAGCAGCGATCGACGGTCGGTAGTAATGGTCGCCCCGCCGCCAGGTTGAAGTTGCTTTCCATTTTCGTTTTCCAGCTCACGCGCCCACGAAGTGTGTTTGTGTGTGTTTGCTTACTTTTTTCCGTGTTTCATCAATTTCCCTCGTTTAAATTCGGTCGACGACGGCGACGTCGGCGCGATCTTCGACAATCTTTCGAACGCTTCGCGGTCACGGTTGAATGAGCATCGCTGCTCGGCGCACTAGCGAGCTGACGCGGCTTTTGGGGCGCGCGAAAGCAAGAAATCTACGCAGGAGCAATTAATAATAATTGCACCCAGGTAATTTACTAACCACGATCTCGGACTCGGACGTATCTGTGCGGCGACGGCGGTGGCCCCGCCAGGCCTTGTGGCAGCAAATATTTGTGTGCATAATTTATGGCGTGCGGGTGCAATCGAGTTAATGCTAATCAGCTAGCACACCACACCGTGAAGCAGAGCACGGGGTCCTAAATCGGGCCCGACTTTCCGTTACAGCATGTCTGGCAGGAATTACCTCACATCATCATCATCATCATCAAGGTGGTGCACGGTGATCCTAAACATCTCTCGCCTTGATTGGCTCATCTTTGGGGGATCAATATAAATAAAATCGATTCACATAAAATCGATTGCTTGGAATGCGTATGAAAAAACCAACAAGCATTATTTAGTTTAAAAAAACAAACAAACGTGGCCGATCGCTTCTACGAACTGTAACCAAACAGTATTTTAATATGCGATAAAACGCGGTTCATCTGCGCTGCTCTCTGATCGTTCGTTCTAACAGGTGACAATAAATAAATAAAATATGAGATATAAGATTGTGGTGCATTTCTGACCGATGTCGTCATGTCGCCTGATGGTCGCAGCCGCCATTAAATGTCACATGAGCGCATACCAATGCCATCCTGCATGTATTGGTACTGCTTTTCGCATCTTAATCAAACACTACAACGCGTGAAATGCGAGTGTCACAAAAACAACTTCGTCGCGAAGCTCCGTGTGTCTGTTGCGGTTCCACTGATTCATCCATCCACCTACACTGCACCACCGTAAGGTGTCACGAGCATTCGCACTTCATACGCATTTCTGGACCTTGATTTTAACCGATCCTTCGATGGAGACGGCTTTTTTCTACACAATATATACAATCTTTTGGACAGTGCAATTCAAATGTCTTCTGTTTAAGCGAATTACAAGTGAATTGCAGTACATAAACTATCATCGGACAGTTGGCTTGGGACGATGGACCCAGGAGTTAGGTGCTCCTTTGGACCGTAGGTAAAGCTTGATCGTGTCGATTAAAGTGATTGCGTGTGCCAAACAGGGCACAGGCAGTGATGCTTCAGAGTGGTGGGCTCACGCGGATCGCAACACCGGATGCGCCGGAGAGCGGACGCGCTGCCTCCCGGCGCATCATTGGACGTCAAAAGCGATCAATGTAACATAAACACTTCCCCGCAACCAGCGACCCGCTGATTACGGTGATAGCCGTAGCGAGAGCCCGTGTATGCGCCGCCGACCGGTTCTGCTCCCATTCGAAAGCATCTGGGTCCGGTATTCCGATGCGATTTTTGTACTGCTTCCGATCAAACCCAACGGGGAATCAACATGTAATCATAACTATTGCATGCCTCTCGCTCGTGGCGAAAAAAGGAAACGGTGCCTCGTCATTATAGCTTGGAAAGCTGCGTTATGTTTTCAACGCTGCCTTGGAAGAGGACCAACACATGCCGCCGGGGACGGGCGACGGACGGTAGTAGTTGCGGTTGTGAAATGAGAAAATGGAAACAACAAAATAAATCATGCTGCATTCGGGAACATTTATGTTATCGTAAAAAGGTACTTTGAAAGTCGATGGAAGGTTCGCCCCCAAGAACCACTTTCGTGTTTCTAGTTCTTTTTGTTAGTAAGATAGTTATGGTGGTGCTCGTTTATTATCCAGATATAATGTTACGTAAACCCTATTCTGACGATTGAAACGATTGTTGCAATGGCAATTTGACAAATGGTTCGTGCAATTCTCGACTTGGTCACAACGAGAGGTGTCACAACGAACTGGGTAATCTGTTGCTTTGAGGCAGATGCTACGAGATCTGCCAGATGCGGGTTAGATCCATCCCTTTACCCCTCAGTGAAAAATTTATTCTCCAACTCACAAACATTTCGTTGCGATCCAGTAACGGCAATTAAAACTTTACTCGCGCCGAATGTATGAAAAAGCGGCGAATATATTCCGTGACAAAGATTTTGAGTGTTTCAAGGAGGAGAGGGAAGATTACAAGCGCTGCTAGCGGTCTGTGATTTCAAACGAGTAAGTTCAATATTCAAAAAGTAACATAATTTGAAAACATCCTAATATAGATTAGGATGTTTTCAAATTAGCATTAGAGAGTTGAGCATGTCGCCTTTAAAAAAGAAAAGGTGAGATAACAGAGACCCGAGATGTGACAACAGAGCTCCAACACCTGGGCCAGGGTTCTCCATCAAGATAAATACCATTCTATTCGCCAGACTTAGTACCCTGGGACCTTTGTCCCAAACTAAATCCTGGGTGACAAGAACCCGCCACGAGTCATGACCTGCAGGAGATGACCTGCAGCACCTGCCGTTGGTGTGTTTTTTCCAAATATTTCCTAAGTACGTTAAGACACAATACACCATTACAAGACACGTTCAAAAATAAAAATTTGATTTAAAAAATTCAAAAAATTTAAGTCAATTAAACAAAATAAAAACTTTTTTTGATCGGGAAGCTTTAACGTACTGCTTTCAAGTAGCAAATAATTTTATCGTTCAAACAAAACAGTTTACGTGCACTATCGTCATTAAGTGTAGTGTAGTTAGACAAAAATATTCACACATCAATAAACTCATACAAAGGCATATGATCATATGATCACAGTAAACATCACTTAAGCTTTCTCCTTAATTGTCGTTATTTAATTTTGAAATTATAAAACAATAATGTTAACAATGCTCCTGCCACTGTTGATGACTAAGACACTTTGAAGACATAAATCAACAAATAAAAAACCAAACATCAACATTCTTTTGGGCTATCATGTGTTTTTCGTCGAGTGGGACGATGATAAAAATATGAGGGCGGGAAATTTATCGACCAGTTGGCAATAGAAAATATGGTCACCCGCGCACACTACAACTACAGTGATCCTAGTTTTGGTGATGCGAATCGTTTGTCGATGTGCACATTGCTCATTCACCAGCGGAGGCTGTTTGATTGATGCGAAAGAGAAACCAATCCACCAATCCACTAACACACGTCAGAAGAGAAACTGGCAATTAATTGAATAATCGTCCGAGTATCCACGTTCGCTGCAACAGAAGTAGTTTGGAAAAATCGATCGGCGGACGCAGGAACAACTCCAATTGATCGATCGGCAACACCATTTCTTCAGCGACTCAGTCCGAGGAAGGCACAACAACTTCGCGCTTTCCGTGTGCGATTTTGATGCGGCAATGTGTATGTATTGCGGGTCGAACGACTAGCGCCAAACATTTTGTGACTTTGGATCACTGTAGCGGTCCCCAGTAGTTGGGACTACTGATCTCACTGATCTCGGTGTGATCGAAGCGTGTGACGTTGGCGAAGAAATTGAAAGTGGCCGATTGATGATGTGAGTTGGTTAATGGTCACCAGATAGAGACAGGAAAAAGTGGCAACCAAAAGTCCGTCCAAACGCTCCTGATTAGAGTTCAAAGAAATTGTTTCGATTGTATTAGCACGAGTAAAATAATCCATCAGTTTTTTAACGAGAATGAATGTTTAAAACATTTAGCAACTGTGAGCATCTTTCTAGAAGTTATCATATTTATGTCTTTAGCAATATTTATGTTGATTAAGACAGCTTTTCTTTACAAAACTTATAGCTTTCACATCACATCAACTGCTTTTTCAAAACAGCTATAGCCTAATGTGTCATATTTTAAACTAACGTACATTTGAGCACTCAAACCATGGCGGCTTCAGACAAATCAAAAGTACTCGTACAATGCAAAACTAAATTCTCTAACTCTTCACAGCAGTGTGAAATCGATCTAATTTTCCCATCACGCTCTACCGAAAAGAAAAGAGTTACAAAACTTGCACCACGCAGATAGGAATGAAGAACAACGTTTCAGATTATCGACAAAACGCACGCAACAAAGTTTCGTCAAACGTGAACGTGTCCGAGTCCCTGTAACTTTTATCCCTAACAGGATGGTACAACGGAATTTGCGCTCTCGCACCAGAAAAGCAGTTAGTAACGGTGTTGTGTGATTGGTGGCAGTTTAAAGGGTAACGGCCAGAACTTTACGGTAGGTCATACATTTTGCACAACAGACATTCAACAGATTTTACAAACAAAGGGAGCTATCAGGCTGTGGTCTACGAACAAAAATGAATCCGTCGAAACAACCTTATCACTTATTAAAAAATGGAAAGTGCACGATTAAAAACTGTCAAAATTCGAATAAATTCTCTCGCACATTAAAATGTCTAAATAAATCCGCTACCTACTGAAATGACGAATAAATTATATCGTTTCTATGGGGTGCGCGTACATTTGAATTTCTAATCGTTTTAATACAAATTGCACAATAAATTTTTTTTATCATTGTGAGTAATGACCGGAGCTTAAAAATAGCCAGCACCACAATCAACATTTCATAACTTATCACGAGGCCACTGTTAATGAAATCATTTTAACACCATAAATACAGTCGATCTCATGGTGGGAAGTTAAAAAAAAACAGAGCAAAGTGACCACGAAATAAGAAAGGCACAGCGATTCCACCACCATCGCACCACGAGGTAAAAAAAATGTAAAAGAAACCATACTATGGTGACATCAATTTCCCTCCCAGCGCATTCCATTGGCGAGCCCGATGGGTGGGTACAAAATAGTTTCCTGAAATCTGAAGGTGTGGCAACTTGGGCGCAACATACCGGAGGCACCATTACGCGCCGCACGTTTAACTCTTGCCCAGCTTAGAACCTTCGGTAGGACGAACAACAAGAAGCCAGCGATTCAGTAGAAAACGTCCGTACAGCATAGTCCCATTCCGTTGCAGTTGAATGGAGTCACTCTTGTCGACGGCGGCCTTATCGCGCACAGAGCAGTGGTTTGATCGCTTTTTGCATGACTGACTGACTTCGTTTTGAATTCGCGCCCTTGCCTTGCCGACGTTGGCACACTTTTGCGAGCATCGATTCGTGATTTATGTTTTGTGCAGCTCGTGGTATGCTGCAGACGCGCATCACTCACGTTGAGCTGAGTTTATAGCGGAATGTCGCAGAATTTCTTAACGGTGTACGCCTTGAAAAAACCTACGGTTGCTACGTCTTCGAAAAATGCGGAACAGATTGACAGCGGCATAAATAGCCGGGCACTACAGTAACGACTCCCGTTTGTCGAGTGGGAAAATGAACAATGCACTCATTAATATTGGCTTATATTACCTCGAAACATTTAAAAAGACAGCCATAAGCGAAATGGCAACCGATTAGCACACAAACCGGTCCGATCCAATCCGGGTTGTATTAGCCCTCAATCAAACACAAAACTCGATCTTGACGAAAACTCAAACTCAAGCCAAAGAGCGAATAACAATAGACGACAGCAGTGCAAAGTGCAGACGAACTGTACAGACATATTAAGAAGAAGCACCGATGATGGATTACGTTTTAGGATAAATGAGCGAAATTGACAGCAAAATTTAAGGATTATAAACACTCAACTCAGACAAGTCTTCTGAAAACAGCTTCCGACTATGAAAACATAGTCAGATGAATAGAAGATAAGAGAAAAGGTTAGAGACGATATTAAACAAAAAATGTCTCAACATTAGACAGACCGCCTTCTGGTAAAGTACTTGCGAAATTAAGCATTCCTTTTCCAGCATTTGCACAGTGATATCGATCGTCAAACGTGTTAAATTTATGACGTTGAGCTTTTCTCCTAGCTTGTTACTGCAACCGAGAACCACCTACTTTGGTTTGAGTGTTCGGTCCACTCAATGAATTAATAATTCAGTGAAATATCAGACTCGCACTGACAAGGTAACATTAAAAAGTTCTTAGCTCATTGAAAAAACAATACTTTTCAAACAAACCATCATAACATATAAATAACCATATTACTTCAAAGTAAATTTCCTCTAAATACCCAAATGATAAATAACTTTACACGTAAGGAAATGCTCATTACCACTCAAGCCCAACAGACAGCGTTTGCCTTGTGGTCGTTAGAGGGTTGCTGTGATTACGGACCTTTTTTGCACCATACTTTTGATTGCATGTACCATATCCGGTGAGGTACGCCCAGGGCGGCAGAACACGCACGAAACGAAGTCGTTCGCTGAAACAAAAAAAAAGAAACTCCCAGCAAGTACGTTCACTTTCACGGCACGCGCATTCGACCGCCGGATGACGCCCGTTGACCATTTTCTTCCGAAATTGCGGCTCCAACAAATATTTCCCACCTCCGACTCCGGCGCTGCCATGCCGTTACCGCGGATGCTGGTTCCTATGCGTTTCGGCTTTATTTCACATTTTTCCTTTTCAGCTTCCCTTACTAGTTTGGTTAGCACGGTCGCAGGAAAACTCAACCCGAAGCCGTGGCCGTGCCGCCCGACCGTTGCAGTCGGGCGCGGCACTCTCGCCCACCGGACACCGAACACTGCATCGTGAAATCATAATGCACTTTTTTCCACCACCATTTTCCACGGGCGTCCATCCGGTACCGCGCCGATCGTTTCATTTTCCGGCTACCCCCCACCGTGAGAGTACCGGAGGTGTAAAATGGCGGCAGCAAAGTCCGAATTGAAAACCGAAAAAGGAAAGTCACGCAAATCCGTGCAGCGCGCGGCGACCAACCCGACTCGTATCGTTGCCAAGCCACGATTGCAGATCACGAACCAGGGGCGTTGCGCACCTTTCTCCCGGTTGAACCTCTTGTTGGGTCGTGTATCCGATTTTTAACCTTTGCTGCCTTGACTCACTCACATGCCGAGTGGTGGAGGATTTCCCGCGGGAGGCTTATAGATGTGGCTTTCCCGCTTCCGACCAGCCCGAGGGGGGCCAATGGACACCTGTTGCCGAGATGCCGTCGCCGTCCGGGAAGCTGAAAAACACGTTCTTGCGCAATTGTGCCACTGTTGCCCACAATTAGGCTACCGAATGTACGGCAATAAGGCCGCCGGATTCAAGGCAATTGCTGGGCTGCTTCAGACGTTTGGCCGCCATTGTTGTCCCTCGCAGCAAGGATGTGTACTTTAGTGTGCCCATGGCATGACAGGCAAACAAGTTGTAGCCAACAAAAGCGGCTCATCTCACGCTGAGCGTGACACAACGAAGAGTGGTCATTCGCACATATCACAAGCCGTCCTTCGCATATTACGACGCATGACCATTACATCATCTGCTGCACATCTTCAGCCCAATGTCACCTCTCCCAGAGAATTTCGACTAACGTGCGTCGTAAACCGGTGTTTATTCGCGCAACGTGCCGACAGACAGACCGAGGACATCTTCCTGTGTGAGCATTTTCTTGATTAAGCTCAGTGACGAAACTCCGACAAGCCACTTTTAAGAAACGTATCCACATCTTCTTTAGATTTCTGGACCCAGCTATTGCGGTGTACTTGTGTTCACCTTAAGCACCGTACACATCCCATCAAGTACGCGAGGAAAATGACGTAACGAATTAGGATCGCAGGACACACAACGAACGGGTCACAAAAGACAACGTATTTGCTTTGCATATTATGAGAGAAAGACGGACACACACAACTTACGATATGGACAGTGATTTCTTTGAAAACTAATCCTCTTCCACCGTCTTGTTTCTGACGAGCAACACATTGACGTGAGACTGAAAAGTGACACCGGAAGCCGGGAATGAGCTAAACTTTTGTACTGTAAAAAACATGCTATCCGCAGCCTACTCGGCATTCAAAAGACTGTAAGGTGTGTTGCGTAATATACCAGAGTCCGTGAGCTCCCATGCATAAGCGGATTAAATTGAACAGAATATTACAAGAGCCAAATCGTAAATCAAAATATTTAAAAAGAGGAGTACAAGTTTAAAATGTCTATAATCGTGTAATCTGATTATTTTTTTCATTATTGTTGTCCATAACACCGAGTGTCGTTGTGGATGAGAGCGAAACAATAATAAGCAGCACAATGCAGTTGCTTCGCTGCACTTGCTGGAGGTACAACAAGAGCTGGGAGGCCGGACATGTGTCCGGCCTCCCGAAGCCAGAGAGTTAGGTTTACATTTTTCTTATAATTTATTGGCCATTACGGCCAGTCCCCGCGTCACGCCGTAATGCCGGGACACACTGCAGTGGTAGTAGCTGCGGCGTGTAATGAAATCGCACCAATGATATTGTTGAGAAAACCATGCAGCCATGCAGCAACCCCGCTTCAGACTCCGATCCGAACCATTCAACCTTTCGAGACAACGTTCCTGCTTCGTTTTGGACTGAGGTACATGCAACAACTGCTCCAGAAAACATCCTACTGCACCACCCCTGTCTTACTCTACTGCCGACACAGAATCTGGGAAGCTTGCTGTTGCTGTGGATGCTCTCAAGTTAAGTCGGCCACCAGTCGGACAAGGCGAACCGCCGGCGGGAAACATGCTTCTGTTGAGCATAGAAATCGCCCATCGATCGTCGTGCGGAGAAATCGGTCTGCCAAAGGCTTCCGAGCACACTCTAGTTAACAAGTCAAACATTTCCTTGCCACGAGAACCAACTCCGATTAGACTACACACACCACAGGCAATGTTTGCAGCAACCTTCCGCCGTATCAGCAGCAGCAGCATCGGAGAGTCCGTTGAGGATGTAAATCCGAAAACAATAAACTATAATAAAATGTGGGTGGTAGTGGCTGGAAACGGGTATGTGTTTTCATCATGTCGGTTGTTTTGGCGCACAGGAACCACTAAGACGCGCCGGGGCCGCGAGGAACAACATCCGGCGACGTGCCGGCTTGATTAGAAGGAAAATGGCCTTAGACAACTTTGCGGAAAGGGGCGCCGCGCGCGCGGGGTGTGCCCTAGATTCCCACACTCGCCCAACATTTCGTCCCTGTTGACTAGGTTTCGCCGTTGTTGTGTCTGTTTTTTTTCTTTTTCTTTTGTTTTTCGTTATTTTATTCGTTCCGCCCCGTTACGTTTCCCTCACTGCTGGCTGGCTGGCTCACTGGAGCCCGCGTCGATCGATTTTCACGAAATAAAACTCGGCTGAATGGCAACTTGCTTGTGGGGGGTAGGTGGGCGATGCGCAAGAGCATAAGACGTTCCACCTGTACCGGAAGGCGACTGTCGCCCGAACGCCAGGGAGCCCTACAGTCAATCGATACCCCAATTGCGAGCGGGACAATTTTCGTAGGAGAGCGATGCAAAATCCCCCCACACTGACCTGATTGACTACCGCCGGCGATCTGGCGCATTTCTTTGGTGAATCCGCGCGCCCCAAACTGGCAGGAAAGGTCGTGCAGCGTCCTCGGTTCGCCGCGATCGAGCAGGCGCTCAAGAAAGAACAGCAGCGTCATATTACGCGCCTCTTCGTACTCCATCGACTCCATGTTGCTGGTCCCGACGCTGCTGCTGTTGCGTCGCTGGTAGGAATATTCTGAGCTGGTTGCAATGCCTCGGCACTACCACGTGGCAATAGCGAAGATGCTGGCGAAGGTCTCGGTATGGCCACTAAAGGCGCAACCTGGCGTGATGTCAACCACGCCGAGCGCACAGCATCAAACTCCGCCGCCACACACCGCTCGCGGTTGATGCACTTCTTCGCCTTCGCTTCAATGACACCTTTTATTGCCCTTCACTAATTGAATTTAATCACTGACTTTTCCTGTTTGGCTCCCCCACCGGTCGCTTTAAACTTTTGTTTGCGATGCGCACCACCACACGGTGATGTGACGTTTCGGTCGCCTCGTTTCACTTTTTCACTTTCGACACTTTCGACTATCGATGAATCCGCGGCGCTCGACGGGTCAACCGAGTCAGGGTGGCTAAAACAAAATCCGGAACAGCCGTCGCTCCTTGGTCACGCCGAGAAAATCGGTTGGCCTTTAATGAGTTTCTCTGCCAAAAGGAAAGGAAAAAGAAAAGGATAACCGACGAGTTATAAAAAGATGACGTGATTTTGACCACTTTTTGCCTCGAAAAAGCCATTCACTCCGAAAGAGCCACATCTATTATTACGGTGCCACTTTGAGCGGCTGGCCAACTGCCGACCGAAGCACTGGCTGTGTGGCGTATTTTGTGAATAATGATAGAGAACCATTTCGACAGCGTGCCCTTTTCCACATTCTACCATAAATCCGAAATGTACCAACAGGAAGGTATAGCAAAAATACTTTCACAAACCATTTTAACTCAAAAAATAAATAGTACTCGTAGTGCTGAAATCATTCTGCTGTACTCCTGAGATAACTACCGACAAAATCGTAACAAACGTAATGTGGAGCGTTTAGCAGAGAGCTCCGGCACAACATTGCCTCGCTAATTGCTTATCAGTAACTTTAATGCACCCACGAGGACACGATCGGGGTTTGCTTTGCAGAACTGCGGCGATAATAAGCGCGGTAATCCGTTTCGCGTGCACCTTCAGCACTGGCCCTGCCTAGTCACGATTTGCGGTGCATTGATTGCAGTGTTGCTGCTCGTTGACGCTCTTAACCCGTTCGTACTATGCACCTTGCCGGCGGCAATCGCAAGGTCCTCGATAATGGAGAAAGTGTAGCTTAGTGTAGCTATAACATCCCACACCCGGTGACACTTACCGTGCAAAGTTTTGAAATTACATTATTGCATTCGTCAGAGTCGTGGTGGCGATGCCGACGATGGTCTGGCGATGGCGCTATCGCGATTCCAAGAATGTGCGATTCCAAGGAGCGGAAGTCAGCAGGGTCGTCGTCAGCAGCATTTTTCGAGACAAAACCGAAAGCAGTGCTGAAATGACCGGGTTATGTGCTACGCATTGCGCCACGGAAGTGCGACAACATCGTTTTCTGTTGACGTAATTTCGTTGGCAACAAACGTTACCCAACGGCTGTTCCTGTGGATCAGGGATAGTCCACGCCACGAACTGGTTATTCCTGTTTTGGATGTTACGCGAGATTCACGCACAATAAGCACAGCGCGCGGTGAAGATATTTCGGCCAATTCACTGGGTCACCTGTCGAATGCACGCACAAACCAATCTACCGACACAGAACGGAGCACGCAAACGATTCACACACGATTCACGCATGTAGGATAACCCCGAAATTGATAATCGAGGATGGCGATTGTTGACAACGCAAGATCTTTCACGATGGCGCGAGTAATTTCACAACGCTCCTACGTGGCACAAAAGTATTCAACGCCAAATATCGGTCACTTCTCGGGCGGGCGGGCAAGAGACGGGCAAGACCACTATAGCTCAATACGAAAGAAAAAAAACTTCTCGGGACATTTTTTTGTGACAGTTCGATCTCCACACAAGAACGATCGTTGCTGTGTGCGTTTCTCGCCGTCTCTGCGTTTTGCCTTTGCCTTGATGAATATACGCACACACAAACACTGTCTTTTCTTTGGCGATTCGGGCTCAATACTTTCGATCGATCGCCATTTTGAAATCTCTAACCACTTTGATTTGGCTTCGTGTGTTTGGAGTTTGCTGCACTGTTTTCAACAATGTACAATGTTCCTACCAATGTTTGTTCCTAACCGAACAAACCAATGGGTTTGTTCCTACCAACGGCAGCTCCGAAAGAGTGTGGCAACTGACGTTTCGAGACGAATTCCTCCCCGAACATCCAACAAACAAAACTGGGGCGGCCACACGAAGCGTAAATCGGAGCGTAAGAACGTCAAACCGTTTACGCTTCGTGTGGCAGGTTAAAATATCAAACGTCAAACGTGCTTACATTCGTGGTTTTGGTGCGAGAAAACAGAAATCGAAGAGGTTGCTTCTGGATTTCTGGTTGCTGGATTTGTGAATATTTGTTTCTGTATTTTTATATTTTATTGCTGTGCCAGCAAATAAGAACTTACATTATCCTCTGTCTGTAAACAAAGCGTTTGCAAACGGTTTTTCTGGTCGGATTTGAGTCTCGGCCCACACATTAACGTTTTGACATAAGCATAAACAATTTGGCAGTTATCTGAAATGTCAGAT
>NC_071285.1:34566919-34581406 GCF_943735745.2 Anopheles bellator
CGAGCATTTACGCTCCGTGTGGCACCCCGGAAAACCCGAGCGTGAATACTTTTTGGATACGCTTTGCTTACAAACAGAGGATAATTTAAGTTCTTATTTGCTGTTATAGCAACAAAATCGGAAAAAACAGAAAAAAATATTCAGAAATCAATTAATTTCTCTTCTATTTCTATTTTCTTGGACCAAAAACACAAACGTAAACACGTTTGACATTTTGTTTTTAAATTTTTGCTGCCACACGAAGCGTAAACGTTTTGACATTACAAATTAATTTTACGCTAGTTTTCACGCTTCATGTAGCCCCCTAGACAGAGTGATCTTTTTGTTCGGGATGGCACACCAGAACTACCTGGCGGAGAAAAATAAAACTAAAATCTTGGAAAATCCTTCTGCCATCTGCCGGAGAAAGTTTACCTAAAATCGTCAAGAAACCTGTACTAAAAAGACGAAATGTGCTAAACATTTAAACATTCAACTGCTAAATATTCATCACAAGTTCGGTAGTTCGGTGATATTTTTAGCAAACATATGTGATTGTTATCTGACTAGTTGTATAATAATTACGTCGAAAGTCGCGGAACGGAAAGTGTACAATCGATTAAATATTTCGAATGCGAGGTTTTCATTACTTCAGCGACTTACTGGACCAGATCTGCTACAATAAATTTCGTAACAAGAGTTGGAGCTTGAGAAACTTCGGGCGGGCTGAATGAAGTTTGGCTGTTCGATTAGAGATAACCAATAATCTTGTGGTAATAAAAAATAAATCTTCCAATAAATAGCTTCTGTCTCTTCAGAGTTCGGGTTGATAAAATGAAGTGGCCATAGTTCTGTTGGCAACGTCAACTAAGCAATTACTGGCTCGAGTGCCTCCCCGCACTCGGCAAGGATTGAGTTATTGTGACAAAACGAATCTATACCTGTTTAGCAGGAGGGTAGGGGTAAAAACGGGCCACCAATCCGATACGGCTCGGAGATTGTTTGACCAAACTGTGCGAGCGTGGCAAATTCCTTATCTAGAGAATTTCACTATGCATTACAAGAAATTACGATCATAGTATGTGCTACATTAAGTTGTGTAAACAAACATCTTAACATCAAACATCTTACACAGAAACGGTTGCCGGCTTCGAAATATGATTTTTAAATTTTATCCACATTTAAATATTCTAATGTCATGCAGTTACAAAACGCGACAACAAAACCACATTTAAAGTTTTTGAGTATCTTATTTTTATTGAGTAGCAATGTGTAGCATGTTTTTGACACTTGCAAAACAACCGCACGTTTGAGCAAATTGCATATATTGAACTACGATAACTATTTCAATTTGATTGTTTTTATAATATCGCGCAATCTTATAATATTTTGGAACAACGAATTAGTAATCTAAGAAAAATGCATGCTCAACTCACTCAAAGAAAAATCCTACCTTCCATAATGATTTGTAACCGTAAAATGTTTATTGCTCTTCACTATTATCACTTCTCAGCATCAGTCGACGAATGCAATACAAAATATGGGCCCATCCTTCAGTTGGCGTCCTGCAAAGCAAAACTTAAGTTACTTACCACAGTCCGGAGGAAATGGATTTCGTTCTACTTACGGTGGGATTTCGTTTGCCATACTTGCTCCAAAACGTTACTTTACACTTGGTGCGTTTTCCGTCGCGCTTGTTGAAAATGGAACACACGTCAAATGGAGGGCAATACAAGTGCAAAGAAACAGCCACATCTGTGTGGCTAGGATTTTCCACGCGGTGCAGTCCCAAAGTGTCGTTAATGTAACACACGCCATTTGTTTCGAGGGTACTTCTCGACAGTTCCTCCAACTCATCCCCGTTGTACTCCGTTTCCTCACTCGTGCCGCCGGAATGCCCAATGTCCGCTCTGATATCCTCGTTAACGGACGCGTCCTTGGGCCAAGCGTAACGGGTTTCCACCAACTGACCTTTCAGCATTTTCATAAAACAGTGCGAATCGGCGTGATCGTGGATGGCTGACGCGTGCCCTTCATTCCAGCAGAGTATCATAAGATTATATTTCCCGTTGCCAGCATCGACAAGATTTCTTGTGTAACTGTTACAAGAGAGACAGAGAAAAGCTATAAGTAGGAACACGACAGTAACAAACACTATTCCAGGTGTAGCAAAATTTGCATCCTCATCGTCTCTAAGACAAATCAATCGTAGGTCCAGACAGCACAATTAGTGTTATCATTCCGTTGGTAGAACTGGTCAAAGATAAGTTAAATATCCATTTTTTGACTGCGTCGTACTTTCACTGTGTCCAATATTCACCACAACAAAAAAAGACTTGTTTTTGATTTACTTGGTCTATTGAAAATTGCATTCCCTATTGGTAAAAGTATCATCGCCTCCGGCACACTAAAAACTACAGAGACTTCCTGAACGGACGGCAGCGTTAACGATAAAGTGAAATTATTTTGTAGTTTTATGAAGTAGCTTTATGAATTTAATTCTTTACCAAGTTGTCATTGATTCAACGATTGGATGACTCGACGATTGAATGTTTTCTTTCCGCTTACCGGTAACGGTCGAATTTGGCGAATTTGCGCCATTCCGCAGGATTCGATTCGTAACTCAGCATCAGATGGTTTACGTAATGAACATTTACATGATCCGATTCGAACGTTTTGCGCAGCTCGTCCGTAAGATCGGCCAACGTTTCGCACTTCCGCGCGTTCTTTAACGGCTTGTCGATCCCGGTGAAGGTTTTTGTCAACTCTCGCAAACGCTTTTCTCCTTCCTCATTCTTGGAGTCGCGATCGTGGATGTTGTTGTTGTTGTTTTCCTCTACGGCCAGTGACGTCATTATATTTTTATGTTGACCAAGCTGATAACGCACCGTGCGCAATGAAGTTTGATGGTCAGATCAGATTGAGACGGGACGACGTGTTCTATGGAACGGCAAAGCACTCTAATAAGGTCGGATTATAATTGTGCGTTCTTATCGATTAATTATAGTGGAGGGGCATTGAACAGAACGGTGTAGCATGCCTTCTACTTTGAGCCTCGTTTGCGACAATAAAAAGGGATAAACAAGTGATATCTGGTGGAAACTGCGTCGTTTGAATACCAGCGTTCGTGTTGTCGTAGGTCGCCCGAAGTCGTTTTAACTTAAGCCTGCGTGAAACAAGAAGAGTGGGTATTTCTATCATGGTGTGTCCATCCATGTTAGGCAAGTTGAATAGCCTTTTAAAAGCCATCGTCATCCGATAGTCGGCGACGCGCAAGGTTTACAAGCGAACGGATCATTAAACCAAGAACCAAGCGAGAATCATTAAGCGTTTCATGCTCGCCACAACAAACCGTACATAAAGAACGAAAACCCAACAAAGAAACGCGCTGGGTCCGCGATCCACAAGAGACACATATTTTGCATCAGCAAAAAAAGCAATCAAAAAATTGTTCGCTGATTTTCAAACTCCAACCCCTCTACAGGAAATTTAGAAACATTTACAGCAGTACATTCTACATTTTAATCAGCAACTACCATCAAGTGCATCATTATCAGCCAGTAATAACAATTTGTAGCAAGGTCAAAATCGCCTTTCAAATCAATCAAAACTGAACGACTGTTCGGCAAAAAATTGTTTACTAAACTTATAAGCTTTATACTTTTCTCTGTTAGTGTTTCATTATTTTCGTTTTGAAGACATACTTTACACATAAGAAAAAATGTAATACTGCATTGGAATTGTCCTCAGCTGCTTCTACAGTAATTACAGTAATTTAAAAGAAGTGTTACACTCCACGCATAGTCGGAGAGGAAATTTCTCTTTTTATTCCATACTCCCGGAGCAAAATGCAAATGGCGGTCAAATTTCACGGTTAACTTTCTCGTGGAACTTAATTGAAATCAATCACCAACGATTTTGCACTACACTGCATGGCCATTTTTTCACGAAAAATACGCTTTAAAATAACAACAATTGAGGAGGCTTACCAATGGGTGATCCACAAATCAACAAGGATCAAACGAACAAGTAGCAGCCACTTTTGTTCGGACACTTCAAGCGCCACTTCAACCGATGTGGTTTGTTATTAATCGTCAATGGTTGTCGAAGAAAAACTACCTCTCGGGTAGCCAAAGATTGCGCTGCGAGGCTTAAGATCCGATCGTCTCCTCACGACACTTGTTCAGCGACTGGGCCACATGCCAGTAAGGCTGGTTAATTTAACTTTTTTTGCACTAAACAACACACTTCCACAAGTGTGCTCCTTCCCTGCACGACACACTCCCTCTCGCACATACCGGGCCCGCTTATCAGTGGCTGGCGACCCGACCAAAGGCTACGAGCGGACATTCGCTGTTCACGGTGGGTTATCCCGCCACGGCAATATATAAGCGCGTTTCTTACGCACACGAGGACTGCGGACGCACCCCCAGTTTGCGTCCAATCGCGTCCGTCGGCCGCAGTCGACTTCATCAATGGCAAAAGAAAATTACGGCAGGTTAGTTGCCTGTAGACGCGCGCAGCTCAGTTCGGTGAGTCACATTTTGCGGCCCAGTCGGTAACTAGGGGCAAGAAAACGGTTCGAAAGAAAAACTCGAGAGAGTGCTTCCGAAATGGGGTATCCCGTGTAGATAACATAATCAAAGGAATCCTGTATGAAGGGCAGTGTCGGAATAAATTATGCTCGTCTCGTTGCTGACCCAAAGAGAACCGGTTTCGGGTTTGCGGTAGAAATTCCAAAACACCCAAAACGTTTTTCGGGGGAAAACCTTGCGTTGAAAAGTGCGAGTTCATAAATGTTTGTGTAGTTTTTAATTCTTTTGCCAGTATGTAGAGCCCAACAAATTGCTTCCTATCAATGGTTTGATTAAAAAAAAAGATAAGAGCACCTTTCTACTGTCATTCAAATGCATCGAACGATGCACAGATAACTTCGCAATTCCACTGTCGCTAGTAGCAAAGCTGAAAAGATAGAAAGCAGTAAATGCTAGTGAAACAAAGGTGACCAAAAGTTATTATCCTTCTTATCCGCCTGGCGGTCTTGGCCTGGTCCAGAGACAATGTTTATCCGGTCCAACACCATGTCCACCGGTCTCGGGAATCGAATCCACGGCTAGCTTCCACGCTTATGTAATTTGATAAACAGCAAATCCAATTGCTTGGAGTTAAGTCATAAATGTTATCATGAACAAAACTTGCCGCTTTTATGCTAGCGAATCAACCGAAATCACACGACCTTCATCAACTAATTTTGAAGCTTATCGAACGTTTATCAGTGTTTATTCACTTATTTGCGATCTGTTCTCTTGTGGTTCCGCTGTTGCTTACTGTGAGGACAACTCCAAGAGCTGACCTATTTCGCCATATATTTCGACCACAAACAATGTTCGGTGAACAATACATCCACGATATAAAACACGGTACCCGGTGCCAACTGGCTACGGATGGCGCATTTGTTTTTCGGTGCTAATTGAAAACAGCCCACGTTATCAACCATCGAGACAGTGTCCAATCAATTTGTAGAAATAACAATCATCGCCCGCGTACATTGTTTTTTTTTCATTATCGGAAGCTTCAGCCCAACATTCTCAGCACATGTAAACAAGATCCACTTACTAAGCGAAGGATTAGGTCTCAAAATATCACTAAGTTTCAGGATGCACGAATATTATTATGTTTGTTGTTTATTACGCTATCATTTTAAACATTTCGCCCTTCCAAAAATGTGCCGCTTCTAATAAAATGGCTAGAGATTCAATGGTTGGAACATTCGTGAACAATCTGCTATTAATAAGCTGCTATTGGACAATCTTCAGATGGATTTCAGATTGAATTGCGGGATTGCTATTTGTATTCCGTTTCGTCCTATATTCGAGCCTAATACAGTACACAATAATGACTATGGCAATCTTATCCTTCGTACCTTGAGATATTGTAAGGAATATGCTGGATTATCTTCTACATAAATATCTAGAATGTACATCACGATTTGAAAATATCCAACCAAATCCATTGCTTGCTTTCCGTACACAGGTTGACCAGCTGCCCAAGAAAGTTTAACCAACAATTCATTTAACATATCCAACAAAAGCAGTGTTAACATTGCCAAAACTTTCCTGAAGAACAACTGACCATTCGAATTCGATTTACTTTTTCGTTTTCCCTCATGTTGAGGAGCAGAAATTTATTATAAAATTGTTGCTTTGGAAAAAGATAAGTCGGACCTTGATGAATCAAAGCTAGAAACGGTAATTGAACAGTTTGAAATTAACAGTCGTTTTGATGGTTGAGGCGCTATGAACACAATTTGAACGCTATTGTTTCTTGAATAAATAAAAGCACCAAAACAGGAGTGTACGTATACAAGACAAAGAAATAAACGAAAGATATAAGATTTGTACCAACAGTTTTTGTTTACTTAAATAAATATTGCATGTCTTAATTGTATGTATAAATATGTCTTCTTTCTTATCCGGTCGCAACCGGACGGGCTTGTTGGAAATTACACAACAAAACGATGCAAATTTGACGCAATTTGAACCATGGAAAATATCTTAAAGTTTTGAAATTCACACGAAAATAATGGATTTCTTCTGCAGCATATTAAATTGCCAGAAACAAGAGAATTTTTTGCAAAAGAATAAAAACTATAAAAACCGGTTTTTACGACATTGAACTTGATTTATTTTTGTTCTCTTGTGATGAGTGATTTTCTTTATAGGCTTAATGATATATTATAGATATTCATACAATATGCGAATGGTTAATTCAGCATAGAAAGTGTATTTTTCACACTTCTGTTACGTTTTACACATTTATTTATCTTATACATGAGCATATACTGCTGAAAGATAATCGATGATTAACCAATTCATCTAGATATTACGGAAAGAAAAGACGTTTTTTGCAATACATTATTCTTCGGTGGCAAGAATGTGTCTCAGGCAAAAACGGAACGTGGATTGGAATCGAAGCCGGGTGTAAGAGCATTATCTGTTACTTCGTTTGGTTTGCCGAAATGATTTTTCGATTTCAAACTGCCGTACATCTGTCCGCTCCAGGAAATCACGCCTCTCAAGAAATCCATCCTTTCCCTTATTATGAGTCTGCAGCTCTTCCTCGATTCCTTCGTGTCGTTTGAATCGATTCCAATCCATTTTAGTTTTCTCCAAAGTACTTAATTTGTTTTTCTTGCCAATCACATTTAATACTGAGGCAAGCCCCGTACCGCGCAGGGGTAATCCTTTCGTTGTTTTCGGCGCTGAATCTTTTTCCTGGGCACGCCTTTCTTCGTTCGGTACTTCTACTCGTTCTCCTGCAAACTCGAAAATCTGTTCAACTGTAGGACGTTTGTCGTCAGCCGGTTTTTTGCTGAATGCAGCCGATTCTGCGTTCTTCGCTGCCACGGTTTGGCTTTTGCTAGTAGCGTTCTTGGATGCACCGGCGACGTCGGAAACTTTAGCTTCATTTGTGTTGCTGCTGCTGCCACCAAGAAAATCTGCCCATAGAGCATCAGTTCGCCGTTTTTCTTCTTCCTCATCAAGTTCTTTGTTGTCCTTGGCATCCTCCGCGCCAGCTTCCAGTGGATTAACTTTCGATGATTTACATTTTTTCTTAACACCATCTGTGGGCAGCTTCCGCTTGCGCTTGCAACCTTTAGTGTCTCCTGCTGATTCGCCCAACGGAGGATCTTCTTCGTCCAATATACTATCAGAATCCGATTCGGTGATGTCGGGGCGGAAGTCCTCGTCGCTTGCGTCACTGTCACTGGGATACTCTTCGTGATTCATTGTTCCTGTTGTCCTGAAACGTATGTTTTAGCGAAGGTAAATCACCACTCCGAAGAAATGTCGAAACCGCTGATTTCGCAAAAGCCTCATACCTCGTAAAATGCGTAAATGCGTAGAAATATCACTTTACTTTTAACGTTTATTTACATAGCAAATCGCCGTGAATTTCACGCCACAGATTGTTCAATCACAAATTTTGCCGCAGGTTGGAACTGTCAAAGGAGAATTTGTCGGAGTTTTTAATTCGTCCATTGTCGGAGCCAGTTTCTTACTGCGACACCCGACAACGGATAAACAAAAAAAAGTTAGTAGAAAGATAGATTTTGTGTGGAGTTGAATCACTTAAGAACACAAACAATCCAATTTACATTACATTGTGATATCATTATACAATATTATTGACAATAATATTGTTATTTTTTTTATTGCATCTCCTAACCTTGTCGGACTTGTCAAGTCTGTTGTCATTTCACATGACATGATGGCAGAAATTTTAGTTTTTAGTTGTTCGTCTCAGCCAACTTTTTGTGTCTTTGCAATCTCGCCAAAGTGGACAAAGGACATTTCGGTATCGTAGCAAACAAATCCAGTGGCCGAAAGAACCATCCCGAATCGAACGGACCGTGTGCGAAAAGTTATTGTTTAAAGATCCTTGCTCGTCGTAAGCTTATCGTGGTTTATCACACAGCTTTCCGGTGCTTATTGCAATTCGTTTTTTTTATTGTTTAATGTGCAAAGCAAAGATTGCAATCGTCGTGATGTTTTGATGGAGTCGACGCCGTATCAAAATATCAAAGCTATAATTATCACCGTTTACTGTGAAACTATTCGTTGCAACGCTGGATCCAAGCAAGGCCATGATAGCGGAACGGGCGGTTTCATCGAACGCAATTGAAAGGGGAAAGGTTTCAATCTCAATCGCATGGCAGTAGGCGATCGAATAGAAAAACAAGCCAGAGCTGAGCGTATAACGTGCGATTGTTCCACAACCCACAAACATTCCATTGTTTTTGGTGATGAAAAGGTAAAACAATCGCCATTGGTGCGCTGAGGCCATTTCGTTACTGCGCAAAACCACGAACAAGATTCCCCAAGTTACAGTGATAATTGTGTCTATTGTTAACTAATTTGAACCATGGTACCAAGAACCTTCAGTGGGCAAAAAAATCTTGAAAGCTGAAAAACGGTACTATACTCGTCCGCGGTTCTCACCTAATCAACAACACTGTGAGAGCTGTCGAAGGATCTTAGTCATATTCGGTGTCAATAAATGGAGAAACCTACGGATGAAAGAAGAACCTGTAGCAGTTGTACGTACTGATACAAAGGTATTCACATGATGCTTATTAAATACTCAGTTGATATTATTACTGATGTTTTTTCTATGAATTGCGAACTTACCCCTTTTACAAACAATACGCGGTTGTTCAATAAGTTTTGAGCTTCGATAACAGAGAGCCCTGCTGCTAGTCTAAACTTTTTTACCTATGTTAATACAGGGATGGCTGAATTTAAACGTGGTCATACAACCCTTGACGACGATCCACGTCAATGACGTCCAAAAACAGCAGCAACACCTGAAATCGTAAGAAAAACATAGTATATCTTATTGGAAAATCGTCGACTAACTGGCGACTCGAGAGGTTTAGTAGAAGCCTTGAACACCTCATTCGGTAGTGTATGTGATATTGTTACTTAAGTATTGGGTTTCAGAAAGTTTTGTGTACAATGGCCGCACTGGCTAACCATGGAACAAAAATGCATTCGAATGCAGCTTTCTCGGCAACATTTAGTTTTCGAAAGGATAAAGTGAATTTTTTTGGTCGACTCATCACTATGGATAAGACTTGGGTCTATCACTATGATTCTGAATCAAAACAAGAGGCTAAGGAGTGGTGTGAACCTGGTTCTTCGGTTCTGAAACGGATTCGTGTCCACAAATAGGCCAAGAAGGCATAGGCATCAGTTTTTTGGGATGCGAAAGCAATTTTGTTTGTAAATTACTTGCAAACTGGGAAAACAATAAATTACGATTGTTATTGTAACCTTTTAGACCAGCCGAAGGAGAAAATTCGTGAAAAAGCACCCGGTTTGCAGACAAATAACACCTTTTTCTATAGGACAATCACAAGAGCACTATGACAATGGCAAAAATCCATGAATGAAACTACGAATTGTTGAAGCATACACCGTATTCAAAAGATTTGGCCCCTAGCATCTTTCATCTGTTCCCAAACCTAAAAAAGATCATGCGTGGAAAACGTTTTTCATCAAATGATAAGGTCCTAACAGCTGTGGAAGCGTATTTCGCAGCGTTTTTAGTTTCTCACTTCAGGGATGGATTTCATAAATTGGAATGTTGTTGAAACAAGTGTATTGATGTTCAGGGAGACCATTCTGAATAACAAAGTGTATATCAAACCATGAAATTGTGTATCTCTTATTGAAGCTCAAAACTTATTGAACAACCCAGTATGTTATACGCCTCGCTCACTACATTGATTTCACTTAAAAAACATTTTTAATGATCATGAATGTTTATTGAATTTTAATAATAATACATTCAAATTGGTTTGCATCGGGTGAAATTTGAAGATCATCTAACTAAGACTTCTTTCAGTAATCTTTTGAAATTTACACGTTTCAAAAATCTATCCATCTTTACGATTGTTTTTTTTTATTTTACAGAACCGCACAATGGTGCACAGTGGTGCGTTGGTATCGCACTCTCTGTTGCGACCTTCATCTTCCGCTGCTGTTGTCGCCGTGCCCTTCGCCCCGATCGTACTACTATTATCGTCACTATCAGGACCTAGCAGCGATCCACTAGCAGCCGCAGCCACCGTTCCGTTCCTCTTAAACGTGGCGTCCTGTGAATGCGATCGTCCTTTAACATTGGGATCGGCTAATAGTGTATCGTCGTTGTCATCGTCCATAGCGTTAGCGTACCAAACGTCAATTCCGGTTGTGTTGAAGAACAGATCTACACCATCCGACAATAGTACTACACAAGAAGTAGAAAACGGCTGGAGAGGAGAATCTTTGTTGCGTCTTGAGCGCAGTAAGTCCGATCGTCACGCTCCTTATCAACGTAAACCCACTGTTCTACGACCGGCAACGCGAACGTCTAGGAACGTGCCCCAAGTTCGTGTTTCAAACGGTTTTCCTCTAATCCTCTCGCACACCAACCACTAGTATAACATATTTTATTGGGTAGTACTAGTCAAAGGTTTTACCTTAGCTTAAATACGTGACATTTATTAGGAGACGGGATAGGTAGCCTGAGCTATAGCGATAATGATGTACAGCAAGGACGGTATCTCGGAGTTGGACACGATCGCAAATGTGATTGGTTTGCGAGGAGTGGGAACCTCCTCATTGCGCACATTCGTCGAGATGTGGTACCACATCTTTCTATGGGGTCTGTTTTCGTCCATCTTTGTACACACGTGCGCCGCGGTAATAGCGTTCGTGACGCTTCGCAAACACAAATTTGGCCGTTTCTTTTCCATATTCATCTTCGTGATGGGCGTCCTGTCGCCGGCAACGGGGGGCGTTGTTAGCAGTACCGTCATTGCCTTCGTACATCGTGCTTCTAACTTTCAGATGTCACCGATCGCGGCAATGGTCTGGGGCGTCGGCCAGACGATTGTTTCTGCATGCTTTGGATTTACGCGCATCCTAGCGACGCTATAAACACACTATTCCGGTTTTCAAAACTTGCCTGCGAAGGCATTTGAACATTGCTTGTTCTCACAGAAACACTAGCTGCCGGCAAGGGATATGTTTACAGTGTATAATGCAAGGAATCCTTTTAAAGACTGGTATTTTGTTGAACAGCCTGTCGTAGGGGATGATTGTGATAAAAGCGGCGTGTGAGAGTGGGATGAAACGGCCTGTTGATGGTTTTTAGACGTAAATTCCATTGCTTTCTCTTATTGAAAACCATGTGCACAGGGCAACGGAAAACGATACACATCACAGCATCATCACTTACAAAATTCTTTACGCAAATCGTTTGTCGCCGTCGGGCAGCTGGTCAGTGGTACAGAAAAAGGACGCGGTTTATTTCAAGGAAAACGAGCAATTTTGAACAAAACCCTTAGAGAAAATTCTAAAATTCACACTTCGAAAGATGTATGCAGCGTGATGCGACGGGCACCAAAAATCAATAGACGAATAATTTTAGGGCGGTCTTCGTTGTAAGAAAATATAATCAATGCATAAATCGATGAGGAAAACCCAAGTTACGCAAAGGCTGCCTGTAAATGTTGGTGAGCAAAGCTTGGGAAATCATGTGATTGTTTTTCTGTAGAAAACGATGATCATTGGCCATTTTTGCCGCGGAAAAATAAAGAAAAAAACGCGAATGTACATGTATGCCTGCGATTTTTGTCAGAATGCGTGTGCGCGTGTGAATGCTTGTGTAAATGTATGTGCGTGAAAGCTTTCTATAGTGCTTCAGATAGAGGAATCCATACAAAATAGTCACAATTAACTAGTAACCAATGGAAGCAAACGAATCGACAAATAGTGATGACCCAATATCTTAAGTAAACCACGCTAGTTATATATAATTCACAAAATCATATGCGAGGTTGCTCTACAAAACCGTGTAGTGCTGTAGGGGTGACGATATTTATGTTATTGCACCTAATTTGCTATTGATCATCGACCCCCGATCATGGGTTCTGCGAACAAGGGGGAACATTGGACACAGCATAATATTTTCCATTTTAGTTACGGATTACACTCTTCCAGACTGGAAGAAAATAAACAGGATACGTGGCAGTTGATTGCAATTGATTAGCATCATTGTAGCTGTTATGAAAAAGTCTTTTCCTAGAATGTAGAACACATGCATCATGTTTGCGATGTGGTATATTGCGATTTTGGGATCCTTTTCAGTACAGTTCTAAAACGTAGTTGAACTTCTTTTAAGTTCTTTATTGGTTCCACGTTCCTTCTACTATCCCGATAGATAAAAGGGGAAGGTAGTGTTTCATTTCAACTTGAATTCATTTTGATTTCGCACACCTGGAGGAAGGAATTTCTTAGATTTTGTGGTTAACAGTCACATCACTAGTGAGAGCAAGAGAGCAAGTATGAAAATAAACTGAATCAATTCAAGAACAATAAAGAAGTGCGTATGCATTCCATTGAACGGTGATGACATAAAGAAAGTAACTGATCTGAGTAACTGAACATAGAATTGACCAAAGAAACATTACACCCAAAGAATACGAACGATTTACCAGAGAAGTTTAGGTCGAGTTACAATTATTTCACAATGCTTCAATTACCGGTAAATTTAAACCATCACGAAATCTTGCATGGCACTTCCCGTTTGCGCATTTGACAACCTTGAACAACCTCTCTCCTTTGCCTGTGATTACCTTGGTTCATCGGAAACGTCAACAGAATCAATCATAAAATAAACAACGTGCTCTAACGAACGGACGCAAACACAAAACCACTTCGTGATTTCGCTAATATTCAGAGGAAAGCATCAATATGTACCTTATGTACGATATCAATGAGCAGGGCGAACGCCTTTACACACTGAAGGTAAATTGCTGTTTGCATATCATTGAAAAATCATCTCACCTTTATGATGTTTTCGCAGAAGCATAACTCTGCCGGTACACCAACACAATCAGCACACCCTGCGCGATTTTCCCCGGAGGACAAGTTCTCTCGGCATCGTATTATCATCAAGAAACGATTCGGACTATTGTTAACTCAAAAGCCGGAACCTATTTACTAATAATGGAACAGTAACTAAATAAAGTTCAGATTTATTAACCTCACTCGCAACCGTAAGATCATTTCAGTTTGCGGGCCATACCCACGGTATAGTCGTAGAGTTTGGTGTTCAAAAACTCACCGCGCATATCTAGTACGTAAAAGAGTGCGCGGTTCTTTATTTTTATCGGCACAGTTACACGTGCCGCTTCTCGGGATTCTTGTGCGGAGACGTATTTTAGTGGAACATCCATAATTCGATTTGAACCAAATGGAGCATAAGTTACAACGCTGACCAAATCACCACCTTTTCGTAGCACCAAGTAGCGGACAGATCTTAAGGTGAACATCCACGATGCGAACAGTATTCCGTATCCTTAAATGAAATTGAATCATATGAAATTGTATAAATAATGTACTATTTTTAACAGCTACTCCTACCAATAAAGAAACACATAATAGCTATGCTGTTCCGATACTTGTTTTCGCCAAGATTAATTTTTTGGTACCACGGTAAATCAACGGTGGTTTCTTTCTTTACCGGTGCATCCCGAAGTGTAGTGTAGGAAAAGTGACACAAATAACCCCAGAATAAAAACTGGGATACTGCAAAAATGTTAAGCATTTTAAAGAATCGAGGATTTTCATACTTAAAAAGTATTACATCCTTGCGAACTTTAGTGTTCACATCGTACACCCGGGCAGCGATTTCTGATGAAAGCAACCGGTAAGGTTCTGTGTTTTTGGCAGGGACAAACCGCCAGCACAAATTGTGCATCACCGAAGATGTTCTGCCGCAGTTACTGCTAAATGTCGTTGTTAATAATCTAATCATGCTTAATTTAAGTTTTATTTTCAACTTTAGTTTTATTACAAACAAACAAAAACAAGTCACTAAGAAAAGAAAAAGATGAGAAACTGTCATCTGTCACTCGTCGCCCATGCAGCAAAACTGATGTTTGTTTTTTAAAAT